>NC_133414.1:126175078-126475937 GCF_049350105.2 Macaca mulatta
AGTATACGATTTAGGACAATTAGGACAATATGCAAATGTATAATTAGTATACAATTTAGTATACAATTTGGATGTCCACAACCTTCACATTCCATAATCCATCAAAATCAGTATTCTGAACAGAGCTATTTCTTAGTCAAACCTCTGATAGCCAGTATTTTAGGATCTGAAGCACTATTCCAATCAAAATCACTACTTTGATTGGTCAGAAAAATCCTGTTTTTCAATGGATTCTATATGAGGACCTGGTTTTATTTTGCCTCAAAGGCCAGCTTTGCTCTGTGGTTATAAAGGTTTGTTGTATCTGTCCTACCCAGTTATCTGCTGTCTTTTACACTGATTCCAGCTTGGGCAAAACGACAGGCGTGTTGCAGCTGTAGAAACAGATTCTGAGTGTGACTACACGATATCAAAATAACCTGCTGAAAATTGGTCTACACACTCAACCGATTGGATTGGCTTATTTTTCTCCTCAAATCCAAATTATTAAGGCAAACCTGAATTTTTCTATTCCATCTGTAAGAAAACACGACTGAGTTTCCCGATTTGTCATGAAAGCTATAACAGAACAGTACATTCACCACCATCTTAAACACATACCTAGTAGGAATCTGCCTTGCACTTCCCCTGCCCTCTTTGTTGCTAAAATCTACCCAGAACATATGGGAACTTGATCTGCCAACAATCAGCTTGAGGTATTCATGACTTTGTAACAGACTGCAACCCAGTCACAAAGTGGACTGTTTCCGCCAGGGCCTGGATACCACTTATTTGGGGAGCCATCTTTAGTGGGAGAGACAAGAAGTCTTTCTGTTTGCTCTCTGTGCTGGAAGTCTCATAACAAACATGCGTGAGATACAGATGAGTCAAGATTGCACAGAAAGAGGCAGCTTTCTTACACATAGTAACACCTTGTTATAGGTTAAAATGCATCCCTACTCCCCCCCCCCCAAAAAAAAGATATGTTGGAGTCCTAACCCCTAGTATTTCAGAATGTGACCTCAGTTGGAGATTGGGTCTTTACAGAGGTAATCAAGTTAAAATGAGGTCATTAGTATGGGCCATGATCCAATATAACTGATGTCTTTATCCAAAGAAGAAATATGGACAGGCATACAGACAAGCATGGGGAAAAGACAGCCATGTACAAGCCAAGGAGAGAGGAATGGAGCAGACCCCTTCCCTCACAGCCCTCAGAAGGAGCCAATTCTGCTGACAGCTTGAGGATGGACTTCTAGCAAACGAACTCACACCTCACTGATCCAGCACCCCTGCAGAATAAAAAAGTCCATATAAATTCACTTTCTAGATAACTCAAGCGTTCTGACAAATAAGCAGTTCCAAAATTTTCATTCTACTCTTTTTTAACAAAAATGTTTGTAAAACGCACCCTCCACATTCTCAAACCAAGGGCAGTAGAACCCAATCTAAACCTTTCCTGTGGATGCAGGTTCATCAGTGACTGCAGAGGAACAGAGGACCCTTTTCTCTGCAGTAAGCGGCATCACTGGTTTCCCTGTTTTCTCCTCTAGCATGAAGTTCCCAGACAGCCCACTCTGCCTTCTGCATCATCCTCATTTCCTTGCTTGTCCTAATCTGTTGTGAAAGAACAGAAACCGGACAAACGAGGCATTAACACTGGTTCTCAAATAAAATCAGTAGTCCCAAGTGAGAGGCTGAAAGACACTCCTAAAGGTTAAACCACGTGAACTTGAAAAATTCTTTTGTTGTCTATTTCTTTACTCCCTGATCTCAGGGGGTGAGGATGTCAGAGCCCTTATATTAAGGATACCTCAAGTGCTGTGCTACACTGACACAAGGCAGGGCACAAGAAACCCTTCTGGCCTCCTTCAGCTTATAAATTTATGCCATAAAAAGAAGCAGCTGGGATCAATTATAGCTCGGGAAATATGCACCTCTATTAGGAGCCCAGTGGCGCTTTGTTCTGTGGTGGTTGTTATTTCTTATATTTGGAATATGATTATACCATAGGATGGAACTCTCTGGAATGGTCTTTCCATGATACCAAATTAGTTTGGGAAATTCTAATTCCCCAAACGGAATGATAATCAGATTAAATGACTACAAAGGAATAAACTCGCTTTTGAAATCAAAAGTGTACTTACCAAATAAGATTATTTACCACATCCTCTCACTTTTACAGATAACGACTTTACTCAATTATTCTATTCTACTGATTGGAGGCTGCCTCCTTTGCCATGCTTAGTTTGGTACAGAACGTTTTTCGGCTTTATGCTATAATCTTGTTGTTGTTGCTGTTGTTTAAAAAACAATGGTAAGATAAAAGCTAATGTTTAGTGAGTACCGTGCTTACGATAAGCCAAGCACTGTGCCAAATGCCTTATATGCCTTATTAAGTCTCCCAAATGCCTCAGAGGTACATATGATTTTTACTGTTCCCATTTAACAGATAACAAAATGGAGGCCTAATGTGTTTGAGTAATTTGTCTGAGTCATTCAGTTACTAATTGGCAGCACCTGGATTTTAACCCAGGCAGTCTGACTCCAGAGCCTGTGTTCTTAATCATTAAGGTATATGAAGAGAGGTAAATTTTAACACTAATTACTAAAATTAGTGTGATCTTGCTAAAATATCATAATTTGAAATTATGGAATAAAAAACCTCCAGGCCAGGCACAATGACTCACTCCTGTAATCCCAGCACTTTGAGAGACTGGGGAAGGCAGATCACTTGAGGTCAGGAGTCCGAGACCAGCTTGGCCAACATGGTGAAACCCTGTCTCTACCAAAAATACAAAAACTAGCCAGCCGTGGTGGTGCCTGCCTATAATCCCACCTGCTCGGGAGGCTGAGGCATGAGAATCGCTTGAACCCAGGAGGTGGAGGTTGCAGTGACCCCAGATTGCACCACTCCACTCCAGCCAGGGCGACAGTCAGACTGTCTCGGAAAAAAAAAAAAAAAAAGAAAACAAAATGTGTAGGCCAGGGATATTTTTTAACTCTTCCACCAAGACTGAGTACACTCTAAAATACTGACGACTTTTTTTGCAAGGTTAATTATGAGGTTTGAACTTGCTTAATAAACTTTTATGCTAAGTTGTTTCTCAGATGAGTACTTACTAAAACTCTACAATATGTAGAGAATATATTTGTGGGCAGTTTTTAAACCAGGATCATTCTCCTTAAGCTAGAGCCATGAAAGGGTATATAATCTCCATTAATCAGTAAGGGGTAAAACATCAAAAATGCGTGCTGCAGAGTGGTTGACAGTAGGAGAGAAGGAAAGGTAGGTAGTGGGTGGGAATGGTGACAAGTCATAATACAATAATCACTTTAGACGTTTTCAGAATCAGTAAAAAAAAAAAAAAAACTTCAGGACTATACCAATATCATTTTAGCTCATTTTCAAGGCTTTTCAGGCTTTTCAGAGAGTCTCAAAGCTCAACGTGCATATTACTTAACTACCTGGTTTGGAATGATATTTATTAGGATGTGGAAATGACAAAGTAGGTAGATTTTGCTTTTTAATTTTCTGTTCTGAACTTCCCAATAGCTCTATTTCGGCTCTTAAATAAAGTCCCCCAAGGTTGTCACAACTTTTGAGCCTATGGTTGTCAGTAAGAGTCTTCTATGAAGTGTTTTTCCAGTTATAGATTAAAACAAAGCAAAACAAAGAACCAAATGACTTAATTACTTGGCTTTTCTTTGGGATTCCTTTGTCTTCAGAGTTAGTATTCATATGTCACTTTTAGACATTCACACTAAAATGTATCAACAATGAGAATTTCATTTGTGTAGATAAATATGATTGTCATGTCAGATCTTTTATATTTAAGCCAATTGAAAAATACAAATAAACATTGCATGATAGAATTGCTTCATTTGTTCAAAGTTGTTTATTTTAAAAAGTACTCCATGACTAGCTCCAAGTCCCAAATATATCATGCAATTAAATTATGCTAAAAGTAGAAATAGGTGGGCCCACATCTGTTAAGGATGCAGATGTTCTAGCAATTAAAGACTAGCTAAGGAGGCAAGAAAGTCAAGAATTCTCTTTCACTTTCCATGAACTCTCACACACGTGTCTGTCCTTATGCTTCAGTTTCTCCATCTTAAAACAGGCAGAAAAGGACATTTTCCCACTAGTATGAAAACAAGTTATATTAGGAGAAGTTTACAAAGAAGGTTATTGCCCCCTTAACATTTAATTAGGAGATAATGCCCTGGAAATAAAAAGCTATCATAGGATAAAGGTCTCCAACAGGTCTTATTCAAGGAGCAACAAAACTGAGACACTGTGGAAAATAAATGTCATGTCAATGGTTTGATATTTATTTATTTATTTATTTGTTTATTTTTGTTTTTATTTTTATTTATTTATTTTTTTTTGAGACAGAGTCTCATTCTGTCGCCCAGGCTGGAGTGCAGTGGCACAGTCTAGGCTCACTGCAAGCTCTGCCTCCCGGGTTCACGCCATTCTCCTGCCTCAGACTCCCGAGTAGCTGGGACTACAGGCGCCCGCCACCACGCTCGGCTAATTTTTTGTATTTTTAGTAGAGACAGCGTTTCACCACGTTAGCCAGGATAGTCTCGATCTTCTGACCTCATGATCCACCCGCCGCAGCCTCCCAAAGTGCTGGGATTACAGGCGTGAGTCACCACGCCCGGCCTTGATATTTATTTTTAAAGCAAGAAGACTGACCACAGTGGTTACCAAAACCAAAGCAGCAGCAATACTGTCTCACTAGCGTCTTCCTTTCTGAGGCAAAGGACTTGGCATGCCTCCATTTACTGAGTGGGTCTAGGTGGGCTTTTTTTTTTTTTTTTTTTTTTTTTTTGAGACAGAGTCTCGCTCTGTCTCCCAGGCTGGAGTGCAGTGGCCGGATCTCAGCTCACTTCAAGCTCCACCTCCTGGGTTCACGCCATTCTCCTGCCTCAGCCTCCTGAGTAGCAGGGACTACAGGCTCCCATCACCAGGCACGGCTAATTTTATTTTATTTTTTATTTTTTTGTATTTTTAGTAGAGACGGGGTTTCACCATGTTAACCAGGATGGTCTCAATCTCCTGACCTCGTGATCCACCCGCCTCGGCTTCCCAAAGTGCTGGGATTACAGGCGTGAGCCACCACACCTGGCCAGTGGGCATTTTTACAGTACATAAATAATGAGTAAGTTAACTACAAAAATCTCTATACAATATAAAGAAGTGGAAACACATATGAAAGAAGATACCTGTTTGGTTTACTCAAAGTAGTGAATGAAAAGAGTGAAAAGAAAGAAATGTAAATGATCTGATCTGGCAAAGCAGACCAGTGTCTTCCGCTGATCCCTTTTGGCAATTCCATTCAGTTGGATGGCCCAGATGCCATCTTCCATGGCCAAATGGAAAAATGCAATGTCTTATTTTACTGTAGAAAATCCACTGGAAATACGCTTTTAAGTGGTTCTTCTATTATACAGGAATTTATTAAGTATTGTATCTACTATATGACCAGAATAAAAGGGGGCTAAAATGTTTAAAAGTATCACTCCTACTCTTCAGAAACTTACAACAAGGGTTTTGGGGTTCTTGTTGCTATTAACTTCTTAGTTTCTTACAACACAATTATTTTGTCTGGAACACAGTAAAGTTCTGTGTTACTGTTAAAATAAAACCTAGAGTTTTCAATAATTATCCCAGCTTGTTGTCATCACAAGCTCTGGACTGAGATAAACTAAAGGACAACTCAGCCAATAGCTTATCATGTATAATGCTCATATTCCTATTACCATCAATACTTTAAGGTAAGATTTCACTTGGTAAGCAATCCATTTTTATTCATTATATAACTGAATTAGAACAGAATTTTTGGTTTATGTTGGTTTAAGTTTTGTATTCAAATTAAGACTCATATTTAAGTCCTTCCTTTCTTCTTTAAGTTACTAGTCATGGCACTAAATAGTTAACTTGAGGGAAAATAAACCATGCTCTGCTGTGAATATTTTGCTACTGAAGTACTGAAAAGGAGTTGATTGAAGAGAATCACATAAATAATTTTTGTTTTTGAAAAAAGAAGAGGGTACGTACTAAGGAAGAACAGAAAAAAGGGGGAAAACTTTCGTAAAGGTAATTTGCTAAAAGCATTTAAAAATAGTTCACGGTTATCCAGGCTCTGAACCCTATTAATATCGAGAGTGAAAAAGAAAGGAGTCAAGCGGATAAACAGAAGCTTATCTAAGTGAACTGATTCTTCTCATGCAAGCAAATCCTGACCCCTTTCGTGGTTTGCAATGTCATGATGATTGGAAAAGACAGCGTTTGTTGCTTTATAAATATATGGAGCTGTACGTGATTTCAAGAAGCTTTCACATACATTATCTCTAATTCCCACACAACCCTGTAAGGGAGCAAATGGTGAGTCCACTTTAAAGGTGAAGCCAATATCAAAGGTCAAACAGAAAAGCAACAAAGCTGGGACATAAACCTGGACCTTTTACCTCCCAGGTCTGAACACTTTGCAAAACATCCACATTTTGAAAAATATTATTATTGGCTGTAGCATTGTTCAATGTACTTGTTAGAAACACAAGGAAGAAGAGGAGGAGAAAAGGGAGGAGGAGGAGGTAAGTGTGAGAGGAGGACGAGGATGGAGACAGAGGAAAGCTTTTGAATTGTCCTAACAGTCCACGCTTTGCTATGATTATACTAGTGCTCTCTGTGCTTGTTTTCAAGATGGCTGGAGTTGGTCATCCCTGTGTAAATTGTGGCTACAAAACCAGTATCTGACCGTAAGTCAGATACTAATGATCATAAGTGCCGTTGCTGTTCTTTGGTTAGTTAGCACTGAGTGATGGTTTCAGCAGTTATGTTGATTTATGTGAACGGTCATGTATCTTTCCTGAGAAACAGCCACCTGTTTGAGTCCTTTGCCTCAGAAAGGAAGACGCTAGTGAGACAGTATTGCTGCTGCTTTGGTTTTGGTAACCACTGTGGTCAGTCTTCTTGCTTTAAAAATAAATATCAAGGCCGGGCGTGGTGGCTCACGCCTGTAATCCCAGCACTTTGGCAGGCTGAGGCAGGTGGATCACGAGGTCAGAAGATCGAGACCACCCTGGCTAACATGGTGAAACCCCGCCTTCACTAAAAATAAAAAAAATTAGCCGGGCGTGGTGGCGGGCGCCTGTAGTCCCAGCTACTTGGGAGTCTGAGGCAGGAGAATGGTGTGAACCCAGGAGGCAGAGCTTGCAGTGAGCCTAGATTGTGCCACTGCACTCCAGCCTGGGCGACAGAGCAAGACTCCGTCTCAAAAATAAATAAATAAATAAAAATTTCCTGAGAAACAGTCACCTATTTGACTAACAAATCCTTTGGTTTGTTATAGCTTGATTTCAAATAGCTTCAGGCTATTATCAGCCTCAAGGCACATTTTGCTAACAGATTTCATACACTTCTTGGGGTTTTATTAGGAAATTCCCCCACATACCCCTTGGCGTATCTTCTAGCAGTTGTCCAGTTAGGCTACTCACTTTTATTTTCGACTCATTTTCTAGTAAAGTCAACTCAAGAATGTAAATGTCTTTGCCAAGCTCATGGCTTGCAATCTTGGATGGGTTAGACGCCTATTCATCACTGCTCTGCTAACCTTTAATTTGATATATAACTTGAAACCACATTTAAGTCATCAGCAACTCTCCTGGGGCAGAAATGGCTGGATATGTAGATATGGTATCATAAACAAAGGCCAAGGAAAAAGACTATTCACCTGGGTCATTTAGGAAGAATAGGTAGTACTTTTTTTTGGGGGGGGGGGTGGTTAGGGTCTCACTCTGTCACCGAGGCTGGAGTGCAGTGGCACAACCATGTTTCACTGCAGCCTCAACCTCCTGGGCTCAAGTGATCCTCCTGACTCAGCCTCCCAGAGTGTTGGGATTACAGACGTGAGCCACTGAGCCTGGCCAGGTAGTGTTTTTTATGGAGGTGGACTTGCATGGCTCCTTTGGAAAATCTCTTACCTATGTCTCACTTTATTTACTACTGAATAGGTATGATATACATTTATCTCATGAGCCTACCTTGCTTTTGTATTTTGAAATGTTTATGTGAAAATATTGACTAGGTGATAAGCAATGGATTGTTGCTGTAAATTGTAAGCAAGAATGAAGACTGTAACTCCTAAAACACTCAAGTATGTCTCATGTGTATAAAAATGAGAATATTTTAATAAGTTAAATATACATGTATGAATCAAAGCTAAATGGTCATTAATATCAAGTAAATATCAGTAAACATGGGAGATATAAAATGTATGAGACAGTTCTGGCTCTCAGTGAGTTTACAATCTATAAGAGAAGAAAAGGGGAAAACATAAAAATTAAATAAGATAACAATATAAGAAGTATCAAAAGGCAACCTATTGTAAATTGCCACCTGAAATGAAATTGGCAGAGTCACTCCTATAGGTCAGAGGAAGGAGAGATCATTTTCAGAAGCAGTGGGCAGGGAAGATAGAGTCCAGCCAGATCTCCAAGGCTGAATTCACCGGGAAGGAGGAGGGGGTTTTGGTGGAGGGAACCCAGTGAGGAAGTATAGATGTATAAAAGGAAGGAGTATGGATCCACAAAAGGAAAAAGAATACAGAAACGCAAGTTATGGGGATAAGGAGAGTTCTAGTATGAAATAGGGCTGGAAAGGTCATTTGGAATCGGACCGAGGAGAGCTATAAATGTCAAATTAAAGAGGTAAGATTGCTGAACAGAAAAGCATCTTGGTCGAAACAGCATTTTGGAAATAATCCTTTGGCTATGGTACGCCAGATTAAATGGAGCAGGGAGGACCAGAGGCAGGGAGATCAAATGGAACCCATGCCAACTCCCGGCGTGGGGTGAAGGTGGTGGGATGGGAAAGGAAGAAGTCGAGGCAGGAACTCCGTGGAAGAAGTGCACGACCTCTCAAGTGTGCTGATCAGCCTTCATTGTTGGAGCTTTCTGTCATTTTCCAAAGCATTGTGAAATATACAGGTTTTTAGAACTGACTCACTTTAACAGTTGCAAGTGAAGAATGAAGAAATGAAGGAGTTTTATTCAACTTACAATATCCCATACCTGTAAAAGTTGATATGTTGAACCTTTTCTTCTTGATCTTACCTAAGAACAAAAAGTGTTAGGCTAAAAATAAAGTTAAAAAAAAAAAAACACCAATCATAAAATGTAGGAATTAAAGGAGTTCTGAGAACATTTTATTTTTATTAGACAACCAACTCTAGTTGAACATGAACTATTCCAAACTCTTCTGTCAGTAAAATTGAAGGAAATCCCCAAGAATTCTCGAGATCCCTGTGTTGGTACTCCTGGTTTCGAGTGTTTATAATGTAATGTATTATACAGAAATTCAGAGAAACTTGATATATCTCTGAATGAGCAGGGAAAAAAAGTTTCAAGAAAGTTTTCCAACAATTCCAATGTCACGGTGTGTTTATATATATATAATGGTGATATGACAAAGTTACTGGCATCTGGCTTCTGCCCTGAACCTCTACGACCAAGTTCTGGCCTTATCGCACACAGAAAAGCAATGCCTTCCACCCTTCGGGGGCATTTAAGGTTGGCACACTCTATTCCGGTAACACCACTTGACAGAAAGATGGCGAGGAAAAGCCTCTTCCCCACATTCCCTATGCCTCACCCTGCAGCTCAGCACTCAGAACTCCTTTCCTGGGCAGCGTCAATTTCAACTTCTTCCAATCCCTTGGCTATTTTGAGAATGCCCCTTGTGGGTCCAGAAGGAAGCCAGGAGGCCAGGCATGGTGGCTCCTGCCTCTAATCCCAGCACTTTGGGAGGCCAACGCGGGTGGATCACCTGAGCTCAGGAGTTCGAGACCAGCCTGAGATGGTAAAACCCCGTCTCCACTAAAAATACAAAATTAGCCATGTGTGGCGGCACGTGCCTGTACTCCCAGCTACTTGACAGGCTGAGGCAGGAGAATCACTTGAACCCGGGAGGCTGAGGTTGCAGTGAGCCAAGATCACGCCACTGTACTCCAGCCTGGGCAACAAGAGTGAAACTCTGTCTCAAAAAAAAAAAATAAAAAGAAAGCAGCCAGGAGTCTCAAGCTTGCAGTAACTTGGATAACTTGGGGTGTAGTCTCCTTCCTCCCCTCTTTCTTTTTTTTTTTTTTTTTTCTTTTTTTTGAGACAGAGTCTCGCTCTGTCACCCAGGCTGGAGTGCAGTGGCCAGATCTCAGCTCACTGCAAGCTCCGCCTCCCGGGTTCACGCCATTCTCCTGCCTCAGCCTCCCAAGTAGCTGGGACTACAGGCGCCTGCCACCTCGCCCGGCTAAGTTTTTGTATTTTTAGTAGAGACGGGGTTTCACTGTGTTAGCCAGGATGGTCTCGATCTCCTGACCTCGTGATCCACCCGTCTCGGCCTCCCAAAGTGCTGGGATTACAGGCTTGAGCCACTGCGCCCGGCCTCCTCCCCTCTTTCTAACTCCTCTTGTTTCCTGGCCACCCCTCCTCAACCTCCCCAAGTTGCAAAATCAGCTGATAAGCCATGGGCAGGAGTGAATAAACAAATCACTCCCCAGTTTTAACGCGCTGATGATCAAGTTTGGGCCTAAAGCAAATTCATATGTTTGCATTTATGTAAGAGAAAGTGGTTAAAACTGCTTGATTTTATATAAACTTGAAAAACATTACTTTTTGCTTTTGACCTGGACAGCTGTGGAAGTCGGTCTCTCCTTGCAAGGTAAGGATATGAGCTTAGTCATACTGACGACCAACATCAAGGAACATGTTGATGTTCATTACAGACACTGTTCTTATTCCAATGCTAGAAGGACCGGTGAGCATTATATAACATTTTCATGCACCCTTACATAAACAATTAGAAGCTGTTTACTTCTCAAGGACTCAATTAAATTTTTTTTATTTTTTTATTTTTTTTTATTTCAGGCCTGAGCTGAGGACACTACAAGAGCCAAATTAGAGAAGGGGCTTGCAGTCCTGCCATATTGCGTATTCATGGCTTTCCCGTCCCCCCACCCCCAATATAATCCTTTTAAGCCAGGTTAACAACTCACTAATTTCAAAGCGATTCACTTGCCAACTCAAAAAGCACAGATACAACTTTAAATGCTTTCGGATTTTAATCCTCTGGAGTATTTATATGTTTTCTTGTCTTATCCCTCCAAAACTAATGTCAGAGTTTTGAGAATCTGGGAACTTGGGCAAAGGAGAAAACAAGCACGCAGACCAAGGAATCTGAAATCGCAGTTCATGACGTCAGCATAAACCGACAGTACTTTTTGTTTGTATTGACCCAGCTCAAATTATAAAATCACATGAGTAATAAAACACAAAATACAGGTGTTATCACTGAAAAGCCTAAAATGTAACTAAACGCGTTTTCCCCCCTCGCGGTGGTATCATTTACTCTGTATCTCAACGTTTCTGTCTCCCTAAGACTCTCCCTTTATATCGTGAGCACACATTTTTGCATCATGCTCACACATTCATTAGCTAGGACTGAGGAGTGTGTACGATTCCAACGGGCCCTCAGCGTTAGCTGTTAGATGCACAAACCTTCGCTTCCTTTCCACATCTACTGCACTTGAGGTTCAACAGAGGATCCTTGCAAGAACCGCGCCCAGAGAGCATTCTTGACAGATGCGCGCTTAGCTCCAGCAACCCGCTCTGCTGGGAAGTTTCTTCTAACCACTAACACCCACCTCCAATCCCCCAAGCTGTCACGACGCAGGCTGGCTGGGTCCCGTCTTGACGGGGGAAGGGTTTTACACACATCCTGCTAGGCTGCCCCACATCACAACCAAGCTCGCAGGGCAAACTCCTCCAAGCCTGGCGGACAAGCTGTCCCAGGCGCTCTGGCGCTTCCTGAACACCAAGGTCCCCTCCGCGCTCAAGGGAGCTAGCGCACTGTTACGCAGGGAACCCCGGCACTGCAGGTCGAGGGGATGCCGAGGGAGCGGGGGCGCAGCAGGCAGCCGACCGCTGTAGGCAAACGGCGCGCAGGAGGCAAACCAGGCGCAGGAGCCGGTGCAAGAGCGAGTGGGCGCTGAGAGAGGGGGCGGGGCCCCAGGGGGGAGGCGAGCGCGGGAGGGGGCACGGGGGAACAGGGACCAGGAACCAGCGGGCGCAGGAAGGGGTGCGTCCGCAAGAACCCGCGGGCGCACGGGAGGCACTAGCTCCACGATCAGCTCGGGACTCTCAGGAGCAGCTCAATTGCCAACGGGAGGGGGCTGCGGGGAGTTGGAGGTTGGGGGGGCTGACCAGACGGGGGCGTGCCTTTGCCCGGATTGGCTGCAGGAGGCTGACGCGAGGCCCCGGGGGTTGGCTTGGGGAGTGGGAGCGGGGTGGGGTGGGTGCTGGGTGCCGGAGCTGCGGGCCCGGCGCGCTCAGAAACATGCTGAGGTCCCGGCGGCTCTTCCAGCAGCGGCAGCGGCTCCAGCAGCAGCGGCGGCGGCGGCGGCGGCGGCAGCGACAGCGCTCGGCTCCGGCGGGAAAGGCGCCCGGCGCCCATGCCTCCGGCCCCGGGCCGCGGCTGCCCTGACCCGGCCGCGACCTCCCTCTGCGCACCCCGCCGTCCAGGCTTCTGGGGTGTTCCCCAACCAAGGCCCAGCCCTGCCACACCCCCCGCCTCCGGCCTCCGCAACTCGGCATGGGCGCGGGGGCGCTCGTCCTGGGCGCCTCCGAGCCCGGTAACCTGTCGTCGGCCGCACCGCTCCCCGACGGCGTGGCCACCGCGGCGCGTCTGCTGGTGCCCGCGTCGCCGCCCGCCTCGTTGCTGCCTCCCGCCAGCGAAGGCCCCGAGCCGCTGTCGCAGCAGTGGACGGCGGGCATGGGTCTGCTGATGGCGCTCATCGTGCTGCTCATCGTGGCGGGCAACGTGCTGGTGATCGTGGCCATCGCCAAGACGCCGCGGCTGCAGACGCTCACCAACCTCTTCATCATGTCCCTGGCCAGCGCCGACCTGGTCATGGGGCTGCTGGTGGTGCCGTTCGGGGCCACCATCGTGGTGTGGGGCCGCTGGGAGTACGGCTCCTTCTTCTGCGAGCTGTGGACCTCGGTGGACGTGCTGTGCGTGACGGCCAGCATCGAGACCCTGTGTGTCATCGCCCTGGACCGCTACCTCGCCATCACCTCGCCCTTCCGCTACCAGAGCCTGCTGACGCGCGCGCGGGCGCGGGGCCTCGTGTGCACCGTGTGGGCCATCTCAGCCCTGGTGTCCTTCCTGCCCATCCTCATGCATTGGTGGCGGGCGGAGAGCGACGAGGCGCGCCGCTGCTACAACGACCCCAAGTGCTGCGATTTCGTCACCAACCGGGCCTACGCCATCGCCTCGTCCGTGGTCTCCTTCTACGTGCCCCTGTGCATCATGGCCTTCGTGTACCTGCGGGTGTTCCGCGAGGCCCAGAAGCAGGTGAAGAAGATCGACAGCTGCGAGCGCCGTTTCCTCGGCGGCCCCGCGCGGCCGCCCTCGCCCTCGCCCTCGCCCTCGCCGGTCCCCGCGCCGCCGCCCGGACCCCCGCGCCCCGCCGCCGCCGCTGCCACCACCGCCCCGCTGGTCAACGGACGTGCGGGTAAGCGGCGGCCCTCGCGCCTCGTGGCCCTGCGCGAGCAGAAGGCGCTCAAGACGCTGGGCATCATCATGGGCGTGTTCACGCTCTGTTGGCTGCCCTTCTTCCTGGCCAACGTGGTGAAGGCCTTCCACCGCGAGCTGGTGCCCGACCGCCTCTTCGTCTTCTTCAACTGGCTGGGCTACGCCAACTCGGCCTTCAACCCCATCATCTACTGCCGCAGCCCCGACTTCCGCAACGCCTTCCAGCGACTGCTCTGCTGCGCGCGCAGGGCTGCCCGCCGGCGCCACGCGGCCCACGGAGACCGGCCGCGCGCCTCGGGCTGTCTGGCCCGGCCCGGACCCCCGCCGTCGCCCGGGGCCGCCTCGGACGACGACGACGACGATGTCGTCGGGGCCACGCAGCCCGCGCGCCTGCTGGAGCCCTGGGCCGGCTGCAACGGCGGGGCGGCGGCGGACAGCGACTCGAGCCTGGACGAGCCGTGCCGCCCCGGATTCGCCTCGGAGTCCAAGGTGTAGGGCCCGGCGCCGGGCGAGGACGCCGGGCACCCCGGGAGGAGGAGAGCCCGGGCGCCCCGGAACGACTTCCCGGGGGAACGAGGAGATCTGTGTTTACTCAAGACCGAAAGCAGGTGAACTCGAAGCCCACAATCCTCGTCTGAATCATCCGAGGCAAACAGAAAAGCCACGGACCATTGCACAAAAAGGAAAGTTTGGGGAGGGATGGGAGAGTGGCTTGCTGATGTTCCTTGGTTTTTTTTCTTTCTTTCTTCCTTTTTTTTTTTTTTTTTTTCCTGTTTGTGGTCCGGCCTTCTTTTGTATGTGCGTGTGATGCATCTTTAGATTTTTTTTCCCCCACGTTGGTTTTTGACACTCTCTGCGAGGACCGGAGTGGAAGTTGGGTGGGTTAGGGGAAGGAAGAAGCATTAGGAGGGGATTAAAATCGATCAGCGTGGCTCCTATCCCTTTCCCAGGAACAGGAGCAGTCTACCAGCCAGAGGGAGGAGAATGACAGTTTGTCAAGACGTATTTTCTTTTGCTTTCCAGATAAATTTCATTTTAATTTCTAAGTAATGAGTTCTGCTGTCATGAAAGCAAAGAGAAAGGATGGAGGCAAAAAAAAAAAAAAAATTCACGTTTCAAGAAATGTTAAGCTCTTCTTGGAACAAGCCCCACCTTGCTTTCCTTGTGTAGGGCAAACCCGCCGTCCCCCGCGCGCCTGGGTGGTCAGGCTGAGGGATTTCTACCTCACACTGTGCGTTTGCACAGCAGATAGAACGACTTGTTTATATTAAACAGCTTATTTATGTATCAATATTAGTTGGAAGGACCAGGCGCAGAGCCTCTCTCTGTGACATGTGACTCTGTCAATTGAAGACAGGACATTAGAGAGAGAGAAATAGTTCAGATTACTGCACATGTGGATAAAAACAAAAACAACAAAAAAAAGGAGTGGTTCAAAATGCCATTTTTGCACAGTGTTAGGAATTACAAAGTCCACAGGAGATGTTACTTGCACAAAAAGAAATTAAATATTTTTTAAAGGGGGAGGGTTTGGGCAGATCTTAAAAACTAAAATAAAATTCAAACTCTACTTCTGTTGTCTAGTATGTTATTGAGCTAATGATTTATTGGGGAAAATACCTTTTTATACTCCTTTATCATGGTACTGTAACTGTATCCATATTATAAATATAATTATCTTAAGGATTTTTTATTTTTTTTTTATGTCCAAGTGCCCACGTGAATTTGCTGGTGAAAGTTAGCACTTGTGTGTGAACTCTACTTCCTCTTGTGTGTTTTACCAAGTATTTATACTCTGGTGCAACTAACTACTGTGTGAGGAATTGGTCCATGTGCAATAAATACCAATGAAGCACAATCAAGATTATGTACTGTGTGTCTGTAAAGGGTCAGTGATAATGAAAAAGACAGTTTGTTTTGTTCAAAATATAGACTGGATTTCCCATAGAGCTCTTTTAATAGACTTTCATGACTCAATAACATAGCAAAATGCCTCCAGACCTAAATAAGGTGCTTACCTACTGAGAGCTGCAGATTTGCCCTAAATTTTCACAGCCAGATTGAAGGTATTCTAGACTACTTGTAGGCACTTTCAAGATCCCATCTGCTGCACTTGACTTAAGAAGTGACATTTGGGATTGCGTATCTCCTAAAAAAAAAAAACAAAAAGTGATGCGGTCATTTAACTCAGCTGCAACTTTTCATGGAAATGCAGGAAAGACTAACTCATTGAATGATCAGTTGCCTACTTGGAATGCAATAAGTGGCTTCCACAGCTTATTTTTGTTTTCCAATAGAAAATCACAGCCTGCAGATGATCAGTGTGTGCAGATTTCTCCAGAGGCTGTTTAGAATGAAAAATGCTTTCATGGTTAAGCAAAAATGTATAAAAGGACTTCTGAAGTAAATGTTTTTTCTCTTATGTAGTTAAATAAATCATTTTGCCAGAAGTTCTGGGTGGACAGATCATAGATAAAAGCAAGTGTGAAGGGATTTAAGTTTCTAACAAAATTACGGCACCCGAAGGATGGGGTATTTTTCATAAAGTTATTTCCTAAAGGAAAGGATAGTGCAAATCTGTTCTGAGATTAATTTTACTTTCTCCAAAATATATTTAAAGTACTTACTATATTTTTAAATAAGCTTTTTATTTCATGACCGTACAGTAAATAAGCCAAAGTAAAGAATATTAACTTCTGGTTTCTGCTACACTTTAAATGAGCAGAGTATTCTCTAACAAGGAAAAGTTGAGACTGAACATTCTTTTTTGCAACGGCATACTCTAAAGACAAGGCAACCTTCTTCTGAGAAAGGTTAATGACGTAGATGTTTTAGAGACCAGCGGAAGGTTGCATGAACGGTAACAGCCTCAACAAAAGCTGCTATGAAGTTTAACCCCTTTCCAGCAAAAAGTAAATAAATAAATAAATAAAAAGGAAAAAGGAGAGCTTCTTTAAGAATACAAAGATAAATACTTAAAGAAACATGTTTTGAAGAATGTAAAATCAGTCTCAGGATGAAATGTCACTGTAATTTCCCTAGGAACCAAATATGGTTAATTTCTATCCACCCCCGACCATGAGTACATAAGATGCATTTTCTTAGGGGTTTTGTCCTTCTTTGTTTGAAATACTAAACACAGGAGTACCAGGTAAATGCTTCATTTTCTTGGTTTCCTATTTATTTGCTTATTTTGTCTAGATGTCTTCACATTTAAATAAAAAAAATCTTCCCAGCCCAAAACATATATGCAGGCCTGTCAAATCTCAGGTCTTAAAATCACTCAGGTCTTAAAATCATGAAAGTCCTTTAAGCTTTAAGAACAAATGTGTATAATTTAACTACTTAGTACACAGGTTTAGTCACTTTAGTGAGTTAGAGGAAACCACTATAATCTTGGGGCCGGTGTCTATGTATTGGCAGGAAATAGAAAAGATTTTTGTGTGATCTCCCAAGCTCTCCAACTGAGAATTACATGGATTCAGAAACAGACCATGTCAGTGATTCCAAATCCCCATGAAGACTACTTTTTGTCTCTTTTGAAGAAGGCAGCCATTGATTTATAATAGGAAATGTGGGGAAGCTGGGCTGTCAGTCCCAGTAGTGATGGTAGTGGGAGGAGAAAGCAGCCAGTCCTGCTTAATCTGGTGAGAATGTGAACTGCAGAAACAGGAAGAGGGCATTGAGTGTGCAAAAGGGCAGCCTTACCCATAGGCTTGTATGTATCAATGTACCAAAAGCGTAAACCTTAAAATCAAAGCAGGAAAATCTGATCAAGATTCATAATTTGCTACATTGGAAGTTACATTCAGGTTGAACACTAACAAGAACTCAATGGAGATTTTCCAGGATATATAAATTCTCTCTTCGACGTAGAAATGTGTAATTGGTATAGCATATGGCTTCATCCTTTGGTGAACTTGCCTATATAAAACTTTGCAAATAGAGTTTATTTATTTGTTTCTTAGTCTATGCTTTCTTTGGAATTGGAATTATTAGTAACTCTTAAGTGGCTATTGTGAAATCTTTCCTTCTTAAGCACATTTTCCTAGCTTATTTTAATTTCACATTTTGTTGAATGTGCCGACTTCCTCTGGCAGTATATAGAATTGCCAGACACAAATTCTGCACCCAAAGTATCAGGGCAATATTAACATTTAAGTTTTTTGCAAGAGGTTCTCAGCAAGGATCTAAAGAAAAATTATTCTACAACTTTTGCTGCCAGTTGTGAAAGACTTTTTTTAAAATGTTTTTAACCAAGCTGGACTCATTCGTTTATTTGAAGGAAAAAAAACCTTAGAAGTAAATTAACCACATTGGCACAGATAACGTCATTTTATTTGTACATTTCTGGCATAATGTGCTGAGAAATACTAATTCTTTTGACTCCCTGCCAATTTTCTACTAATCAAAATGGAGAAGATATGCACTGTTTGGATTATACCTAAAAATAGTTGTGCTACAGTCACATCAGCAAATGGAATTAAATTAATTTCTGTTTCTTCCTCTTCACATACACCCTCTGCACCATTTAAATTTCCATCTAGAATATTGCTCCTGAATCTCATAATTTTTTATTCAATGCATCCCAAATAACATTGCTACATTGCAATGATTTTTAAGCAAACTCTATTGAACCACTCTTCCGGCAGGATAACACTCTCCAAAAAATGCCATGTTTAGTCTG
The DNA here is from genome assembly GCF_049350105.2 of Macaca mulatta. Lineage (NCBI taxonomy): Eukaryota > Metazoa > Chordata > Mammalia > Primates > Cercopithecidae > Macaca > Macaca mulatta. The sequence continues at coordinate 126,193,342 of NC_133414.1, forward strand.
CTCTCATTTAAGGATCCTCTACTGGATAGCTGTTATAATGTAATCAAAGAGGTAGGAATACTAGAAATAGATTCTTTGTAGGCTAATTTACCTCATCAATAGTCTTTTTACCCTTTTGTAGGTGGAGGGCGATAGTGACTGAATCAATCAGATTCAATTATGTGGTCATAGAACAGAGAAGTGGTTTCAAATCCGATGGCTCTAATGACAGACTGCAAAAATGGTAGCTCCAAGAAGCTCCCACAGTGCTGGCACTATCAGAGCCTGATCTTTGCAGTAACGTGAGCAGCACCCAGGACGGCTTTGTAAGCAACTGCCTTTAAACCTTTGCCTTCTCTTGGATGCTTGGCAGTGATCACGTCCTCAGCTTCTCACTGAAGATCATTCTTGTCTTAGAAACACCATACTCACTAGCCCTTTTTGGAGCACTTCTTTTTTATTTCTTCTCTCCTTTCCTTTTTTTTTTTTTTTTTTTTTTTTTTTTTTGAGACGGAGTCTTGCTCTGTTGCCCAGACTGGAGTGCAGTGGCGCAATCTCGGCTCACTGCAACCTCCACCTCCTGGGTTCATGCCGTTCTCCTGCCTCAGCCTCCCAAGTAGCTGGGACTACAAGTGCCCACCACCCTGCCTGGCCAATTTTTTTTATTTTTTAGTAGAGACGGAGTTTCACCATGTTAGCCAGGATGGTCTCTATCTCCTGACCTCTTGATCCGCTCACCTCGGCCTCCCAAAGTGCTAGGATTACAGGCTTAAGACACTGCGCCCAGGGTTGGAGCACTTCTTCAATTCTTTCTAGGACAGGGTCCCACTCTGTTGCCCAGGCTGGTAGTGCAGTGGCACAATCATGGCTTACTGCAGCCTCGACCTCCCAGGTTCAGGTGGTCCTCCCACCTAAGCCTCCTGAGTGAGTAGTTGGGACTCCAGCCCTGTGCCACCAAGCCTGGAAATTTTTTTTTTTTTTTTTTTGTATTTTTTGTAGAGACAGAGTCTCCCTATGTTGCCCAGGCTGCTCTCGAACTCCAGGGCTCAAGCAGTCCGCCTGCCTTGGCCTCCCAAAGTGCTGAAAATATGAGCTTGAGCCACCATGCCCGGCCTTCAATTTTCGAATAAGCTAGAAACATCTAGAACATCTAGTTCTTGATACATTTATTTTCCTGGGAGCATGGATTTCTCACAAATCATTTCCTAAAGCTCTGATTTTCAACATCTCTCAACATTTACAGTTCCATTTTTCCTCTCTCCATATTCCCTTGCTAATAGCTGTTAATTAGGAGTAGCAAGACCACACTGTTTTCTTCCCACTTATGACACAAAACTTACCTATGATGCATTTTAAATGTCAAGTTTGGGTTTCTTCCTGAGAATTTCAGTATTGCTCACAATTAGGTGGCAACTCCAAGCAGATAACAAGTTAAATACTTGTTTGTATTTTCCTATCAAAGGTGTTTAGGATGAGTTTAATATTTAGGGTGTGGGACTATCTTAGCCTTTCTTTTTTCTGATATTGTCACTTCGTAACCATGTGACCTTGTCAGTCTCATTATCTTGGTTTCAAAAGGTAACATTAGTTGTTCCACCTTCAACTGTTTGCAAATTAGTTTTGCTAATTATTATTAGGCTAGCTGATTTGTGGGAATTGTGGGTAAAATTTTAGGGGTGTGGAAAACTCTTTCAAGCAGATGGCCCACTGTGGCCACAATGTCTGTCTAACTGTAGTTCCCACTGTGCCCAATGACCCTGGGGAAGTCAATCAGTTTCCTTGCCGTTCAGGTTCACTTCCTACAAAGCCTGATCAGTAGCCCCTGTTTGCAAATCTCTTTGAGATGCTATGACAGAAGTTCTTTGCTTTGCAAAGTCTATCATTTTGAATACTTTCTCCTGGCCTCCTTTTCCCTTTCCTAGCAACTCCACCCACAGAAATCCCTCCGTCTTCTTTTTTTTTTTTTTTTTTTTTTTTAAGTGAAAAGAACAACTAAGAATAGCAAAAATATATATAATAGCCCATGCATTCAAACAAATGGTCCTTCATTCTTTGGTGCACTTAAAATTCCACAGAAACCACAACTGAATAAAATAATCTTCCCAAACATCGGATTAAAAAACCTGTTTGCTCTGTGCTGAGCAAAAGTGATTGTTTAATGATTCTTAACCCACGGCCACTTTGAGAAAGGAAAGCCAATTTGGAAAATTACTCAACTCTACAATTTTGCATTGAGTTATAAATACTAAAAGCAACAATCTTATTCTTCTTTTTCTTGGAATAGCAATTCAGAGATGAAACGCGCTGAGAGCAACAAGAGTTTATATTTTTGCACACCCCTCCTTTATGGGTTGCAAGGTATTGAGTTTTTCTGTTCCCAACCTAATAAACAGGAACAAATCTACAGGAACTTTACTGGCTTACAATTTCTGTTATGTTAACTACAGGAACGCACCTGCAATCTTGAAGTCCTTGTAAAAAAATGCTGTTAAAGAGTAAACATTAATAGACATTCCAATAACATTTTCTTCACTCAAGAGATTTTTTTAAACCATTGTAAGTAACATTTTAGTAAGATGCTCTTTTTAAAGAACTCATTGCACTTAACTGATTTTGTGATCAATTCAGAGATAGTATGGTTTTTTTTTTTCTTTTCTTTTCTTAAAATAGGCATACGTAAGTAAAACTGAGTCACTCAGAAAAATTCCAGACTCTTCAGCATGGGAAAGATCTTGATGTGTCTAGTAAACACTACCCCAGCCCCATGCAAGGTTATACCTAGATCAGTGCAGATCTAGAGAGATGATCTGGTGAGATCATTTTGAGATTTAAAGACCTGGTCTGCTAAATAGCCTATCCAATCAGCAAATGTTTCCTTTACAGAAGACCCAAATCCCTCATCCTGTTTTCACTCATGACTGATCTCAGAGAAATCTGAAAACTGAGGACTGAGCCACTATTCTATACAAAAATCCTTTCGATGGCCAGGCATAGTGGCTCACACCTGTAATCCCAGCACTTTGGGAGGCCGAAGCGGGTGGATCGCTTGAGCCCAGGAGTTCGAGACCAGCCTGGGCAACATAGCAAAACCTCATCTCTACCAAAAATACAAAAGTTAACCGGACACGGTGGCACGTGAGTGTAATCCCAGCTTCTCAGGAGGCTGAGGTGGGAGGATCACTTGAGCCCAGGAGGTCAAAGCTGCAGTGAGCCCTGATTGTGCCACTGTGACAGAGTGAGACCCTGTCTCAAAAAAAAAAAAAAAAAAAACAAACCCTCTTGATGATATACATGTAAAACTGTGACACCCTCTTCTCAGCTTTCTATGCACTCAATAATTCCATTTCCATTATAAGCAACTTCAAATCCATTCATTCTTTCTGTTGTTCACTCGGGAATCATTTCCAGTAACAGGGATTCCTCTTAGAGACAAGAAAGAGCAAAACATGGCACATAATATTAAGTTCAGACCTGGTCTGATGTCATCAATATGTCATCATTCCTGGAATCATGCTAGTAACTTTTTTCAGTCACCAGAGTCCCAAAGCTCTGAAGATCAGAAGAAAATATTGTGCAAAGTGAAGAAGTGTAACACGAAGATTAGTAAATCTTTACAGTACTGCAAAAAGCATCCTGTAAGCATGGAACAAAACAGACAATATACATTTTTAAAATGTAAATTCCATTATAGATAATTTACATTTTATAAATTATAAAATATATAATATTTTTTTAAAACATAAAATTTTTCTCAGACCAAGCAACCAATTAAAACCCCCTCCCGAAAGGGCACATGTTTACAACTCTCTTCAAACCTTTGGAGTGTTAATATACCTAAAGGGACAAACACATTTTATGTTTGTTTCTTTGAGATGGGGTCTCGCTCTGTCGCCCAGGCTGGAGTGCAGTGGCATAACCACCGGTCACTGTAGCCTCAATCTCCCAGGCTCAAGCGATGCTCCCATCTCACCCTTCCCTGACTAGCTGGGACTACAAGCATGCGCCACCATGCCTGGCTAATTTTTGTATTTTTTGTAGACACGCAGTTTTGCCATGTTGCCCAGGCTGGTCTCGAACTCCTGAGCTCAAACAATCCACCAAGGCTCAAGTGATCCTCAGCCTTCTGAGTAGCTGGGACTACAGGCACATGCCACCACATCCAGATTTTTTGTTTGTTTTTGTGGAGACCAGGTCTCCCTATGTTGTCAGAGCTGGTCTCAAACTCCTGAGCTCAATTGATCCGCCAGCCTTGGCCTCCTGAAGTGCTGGGATTGCAGGTGTCAGCCATCGTGCCTGGCAGAGGCAAAATTTTTCACATTATTTGTGCTGGGAAAACACCTGGGAAGCGTAATTATGTAGGGGATTTCTGTGATTAGTCTTTTGTGATTCATATGTTCATCTGCTCTTAATTAAGGGTATCATGTACTGAGTAAGCGTGCTGTATGGGATGCACCCAGCCTAAAACAGAGCCTGTCCCCAAAGCAGTCACACTATGGTTGGGAAGATTAGACATCCATGTGTTGAAAAATGACAAAGAATGAGGCAGGTGTGGTTAAGTGCCAGATGCTTGGGCCAAAAGTAGGGCTCTAGACCAGTGCTATCTCATAGCAACACAATGCAAGCTATATATTTAGTTTTATATTTTCTAGTTCAATTAAAAATTGAAATTAACAGATAAAATTAGTCTTTCAATATGTAATTGATCTAAAACATTTTTATGAGATACTTCACTTTTAAATAACTGAATCTTTGAAATCTGATGTGTATCTTACATTTCTAGCCCATCTTAATTGGAGCTAGGCACATTTCAAGGGCGCAGTAGCAGGAGAGAGTGGATGGTAGGGTGGCGTAACCTAGAGGCTGGATAACCACATGGACCTTAGATGAGGAGAGAAAACGACATGAATGGCCATTCCAGGGGACGTTATAAGGAGAAGAAAACTTCATGAACAAAAACCTAGAGATATGGGGAGTCAAGAAGAATGGTCAGACAATGAATAGGCAGTTGCAGGTACTTCATTTTGATAGAGTAATTGGAGATGAAACTGGAAAGTGGTTTGGGAACAGATCAAAAAGTTTATGCAAAAGCGTTGAACTCTAACCTTCCTAAAAGCATGGAGATTTATAAGCAAGAGTGTCAGGATGAAAACAGCGTTTTAGAAAGATTCACCTGGCATCAGAAGGCGTGATGGGTAGATATTAACATCTCACTTAATCTTCAAAGTAATTCTGAGTTAGTAAATTTAAAAATCCCATTGTACAAATCAGAAAACTAAGATTTATGTAATTTCATATACGTGAACTCATTATTAAATTGCTTTTTTTTATCTGAGACAGCATCTCACTGTCACCCAGGTTGGAATGCAGTGGTGTGATCTTGGCTCACTGCAACCTCCGCCTCCCGGGCTCAAGTGATCCTCCCACCTCAGCCTCCCAAGTAGCTGGGACTACAGGCAGGTACCACCACACCCGGCTAGTTTTTGTATTTTTTTGTAGAGACAGGGTTTTTCCATGTTGCTCAGTTTGGTCTCAAACTCCTGGTCTCAAGCCTTCAGCCTGCCTCAGCCTCCCAAAGTGCCGGGATTACAGACGTGAGCCACTGTGCCCGGGTGACCTTTTTGACTTTTACGTATCAACTTCAGGAGCTGACTCAGAGAAACACACTGCTACCAAGCAGGTTTCCGAGTGTGTAAGTATGAGGGCCTGTGAATTGCCCAAGGTCATGCCCCTATGGAGGTAATGCACATGGGCTGAGGCAGTTTGTTCATGGCAACAGGTGAGCAGAGATCAAGTCCAGGTGCCTGACTCCTAAGTTAGTCTCTTTTTCATGTCTCCAAACCACTTGTCTGTTCCCTACCAGACTAGAGGTCCCTTTAGAACTTGCCTTTTTATCTTTAACTCTGCAGTGCCTGATGCGTTACCGCATACAGGGTGTGCGCTCTGAATATTCATTGACTACATTCTACTAGAGTCAGAGAAACAAGCTCTCCAGCTCCCACGACGGTCCAGGCACATAGTGGTAACAGGCCTAACTAGAGCTGAGCACTGCAAGAAGATGTGAAATAACCCTCTATTTCTTTTGTACATCTAGATTTTCACTATTCAACACAAAGAATAGTTTCTCTAGGAAAAGTGCTAAGCCTCAAATTGCAATGTATAATACATGGCACAACCTCTGCTGGTGTCACCGGAAACAATGAGGTTTTCTGAATATGTCTAAGAAATGCACTTATTTCTACAAATGGCACATCGATCGTTGGAATTCTGTACCTAACCAACATAAATTCTATGACTATGAAGGTGGTATATACTGTATGAAAATGTACATCATTATTTAAAAATAGGCATTTCACCAAAATTGCTAAATGAGAACTATGTGTTCTAAGTTCTAGGTCAACTGTCAATGGGAAAAATACTTGATTTATTTGCCACTTATGGTAGTATAGCTTAAATGGGATTCTTTCCTTTGTGAGAGATCCAGAGACGTTGTTCTCACTGGACTCTACAGGGAAAAAAAAGCCCCGTCCCAAGCCCCAGTGCATTCCCTGGACCCAAACAGTCATTGTAGCTAAGAGAGCAGATTTCATTTCATCAATGTACATATTTCTGTCTTAAATGTTACTTCTGCCTGTTAATACTGTAAGAAATAATATATCCATAAAAATATATTTAGGGCAAACAAACATCACAGCCCTCTCAAAGTTTCAAAACAGATGCATAATCGTTATCTTCCCATCTTAGCACAAAAGCTAGAGTTTATATGGGATCTTCAGCTGGTCCAAGTTATACCGATTCTTGCCTTTTGACAAAGCATTAAGACTTTATTTGAGATTTTTAAATTGCAGGTGTGTTCTCAGTAATGCAGAATTCATTTTAAATAACATTATATTTTTATTCCCTTACCGGGATTATTGTTTGCAAGAAACTCAGTGTTGAGGCTTCACACTGGGAAGGTGGGAGCCAGACAGAGGCTAACATGAGGAAACCTCCATGAGCCATGACCTTGGGACATTTGCAGGCCCCCTGCCTCAAACACTCAAGAAACCTATTTGGTAAGAATGCATTTCTCTGTGTCAGCTCCTCAGATTGATATATGAAATCAGAAAGCCACTTTAATAATTCACAAGGTAGCAGGTCACAAGTCCTATTACACACGCTGTGAGCATGACCAAACGTTCTCTGTCTATACACTGGGAAGACAGTTACAGCCAAAAGGTTCGCAGTAATCCTGGGGTCAGAACTGAGAAGCCTGGTTGCAATGACTTACCAGTGCATCCATTTTTACTGTGGCCCAGAACACTGGAAGTTTGCTGGCTTTGAGACCGACTCTTTCCTAAATAGGGATTGGATGGGCACTGCCAGCAGTGGACTCTGTGTCTCTCCTTTTTCTGTCACCAATAGCCAAGTGCCCCTCCCCTCTCCATCCCATTCCCCAGTAGGCAGATTCTTCCTTTATAGAAGGTGAGACACCTAAGCAGGTTGGTCAAGTCATGTTGACCTGACTGTCTCTTTACAAGGGCAACATGTCTTTGCTTTCATCCATTATTTGACTTAGGAGGGCTGGTAGTCAGGAGGCGATTTTGCTGCTTTCCCTCCAACTCTTGAGATTAAAGCGCATCTCCCATAGAAAAGCTACTGGTCCCTTTTCTACATTATAGGAACCCGGGTACTTGGTTCTGTTAATCTTGCTAATGGAAATAGCATTGTTTCCATTTTATTTAATGATACAGCTCTTTTCCTTAAACGCGTTAAACCTGTCTAACCAGCATTCAAATATTTCTTTCTCTGATCTGTATGTCAGATGAATTTGAACTGTAATTACATTTTCCTGATCCATACTGCAGAAACATCTAAGCTAACTGTGCCTCCGAAAATGCCACACTCTTAGGTCATCCTAGGCTGGAACTCTGGACAGAGGTCTAAGAGGTGAATCATGTTTATGCAGGGGATAAAAATGATGGTTTTTTGATGGCACTGAGGCATTGGGTTCAATCTAACACATATTAGATTACAGTTGTAGGGAAAAGTTTGAAATTTGTGGCAAAAAAGATGATTGCACTCTTAGGCTTTTTGTTTCCAACCAATGTAATAATATATTGTCGTCTTACTGCAATTACAATTCAGTAATACAAATACAATTTATAATCATGTATTCATTTGTTTTACCTACTATGTGCTGGGCCCAATAGTAGTATAGGGCAAGGCAGACACTGTCCTCAAAATCAGGAAGCAACTGTAGCTAATGTTTCCTGGCACTTTTTAAGAATTAGTAGAGACAAAGTAAACAAGTGCTTTTTAGAGTTCATTTATCAGAAATCAGAAATAACTTGCTGGATGTCAGTCCAGTTAGGAAAGGTGAGAAAAGCATTTTATTCCTTTTTAAGGGTGACCACAAAATCCATATATTGGAAATGTCAAAGTTAATATTACATATTAATTACATGCATTAATTATATTACACATGCATATATATGTGTATATATATGTATATATCTTTTTAGGTAAAATATGTGGGATAGTCCCACAAGCTCTTATCTGAGGCCCCATGGGGCAAGATGTGTTTTGGGATTTAGAATCTGGGGATTTTAGGAAGGTAATATGGTTCGTATACTAGATATCACGTAACACCTAAGCAGATATTAGATATTACATAACACCTAAGCAGGGTCCAGATCAGCGTCTTATAATCAAACATTGGTGTCTCTACTGTGAAATGTATGATTATTCACAGTAAGCGGGTAAATAATGACTATAAATAGCCTTATACCACTTCAAGTCAGATCTTGCTGCCAAATGAGTTCAAGTAAGGTCACGTGTGCTGCCAAATGAGTTATGGAAAAAAATTCTTATCTTCAGAGCTTTCTGGATTTGGGAATTTGGAATAAGAAGTTGTGGACCTATATTATGGAATGTTCTTTTATAGAAAACCATCTACTGTTTAGGAAAGGCAATAAAATATATTTAAACCTACCAGTTACATTACATCAATTGATTTAGTAATAATACTATTCAGCAATTAATTAATTTGAGAATAAACACTTATTTAAATAGTGGCAGTTCCAGGGAGATTTTGAACCAACTAAGGTTACATCCTGTTAGCATGTATTAATAGCCAAAGGCATGATTGTGATGCGGGGACAACGTTTTTTTGGAAACAATCCACAGTAGTCAATATATTATATAGCCAACCTTCTGTTTTGCAGAGACCAACCTATCAGCTAAGAAAATACCTTTGGTGAATACAATGCTGATTTCAAAGAATCTCAGAATTGGAAGTGACCTTTAAAAAATCACTGTAGCCCAGCCATCTCTCAGAGCAAAGATTCTTCTTATTCTTGAGACATCAACCCCTTTAAGATTACAAAAGAAAAGGAAAGAAAAAGAAAAAAGGCTATGATCTTCATCCCAGAAAGATGCACATAATCTACATATGAAAATCATCACAACTATTTTCAAGGGATCCATTAAGAATTCCTGCCTTAGATTCTTGCCGTATTTGAAAAGAAAGCTAAGGTAAAATTTCACAGCAATCTTAGTACTGTAAAATAAAGAGAGCTGCTTTATTTTAAGCTGCCTCATAAATTACCTGTGGTCATATGTCTTAGTGTCTTCTCTGACATTTATCTCAACTTACGATTTTCTATGCAGTGTTTATAAGATAAATATTTTGAACTCATTGTGACCCTTGTTTTTATCTTAAAGGTTGGAAAGAGGAAAAGTAATGACATTTTAGCTTTTCTCTTTGTATTTTTACATTCCGTATCATCCATAACTCAGAGGGGTGAAAAAATAAAAAGAAATCCTCTAAGGAAAAGGCCTAAAATGTCCTACTAGTAAATGTATCAAGCATCAATTTTCAGTTTGACATTAACTGAGAAAGGAAATGATGAAGTAAATTTTCTAAGTGTTGAGCTGTCACAGGAAAAAGGATTTGTATTAGTCTCTGGCATGAAATCATGATTTAGATTTGTCAGTATTAGGTACACAATTTCTTTTTTTTGACATTTGTAGGAGACTGAGGGGAGGGTTCCGGGTGTGTTGCAGTGTACACTTCCTTCTGCACTTTCATCTGAACTGTTCATGAAGAGCGTCCTTTTCAGCCTAAGCATCTGAAGGAGGCTCACCAACCTGCCAAGAGGCAGTGCTATGGCAGATCTGCAGGAGTGCATGAACCCCCAGCCATACTGATTTCTAAGTGAGCAATGGCTTCCTCCACGCATGGACAGGAAAACTTTCCTTGAGCTTCTTTTCATTCAATCTAGCAAAATGGAACATAAATGGTCCCAAGTACAAGCCGGATCCCACCTGAAGTCACCTATTAACTTGGCTCCATCCAACAGCTTGCCTCATTGTCTTCACTTGCACACAAGGAAGGCCAAGCCAGGGAAACACCAGGTAGGCTGGAAAAATAAGCCTAGGTGATTGGTTTCTGGCCCATCATGCAATATTTCTTATCAGGTTTTGCAACTGGGCTTTGGCTGGGCCTCAGCCCAGAGTCTAGGGAGAATGGAGAGCTCCTCCTTAGATTAAGTGGCCAAGGGGTGTGGAGGTTTTCCTCTCACATTGTTACCATTGAGGACCATTTCTTCTCCCCTCCCAGTAGGAGAAAAACACTCAGTCATAATAATTAATGTACTTTGGAGCTATTTGGCGTCAAAAAAATGCCATGAAGATTATAGAACACAGAATCTGAAACAACCTTGAGAACAGTATGCTGAGTCAAAGAACCAGACACAAAAGGCACATCTTGCATGATTCCATTTATATGAAATATCCAAAAAAGGCAAATTCATAGAGACACAATGTAGACTAGTGGTTGCCAGGGGCTGGGAGGAGGGGGAGGGAAGGGTAACTGCTTAATTGGTCTGTGGTTTCTTTTTGGGGTGACGAAAACATTGTGGAACTAGATAGTGGCAGTGGTTACACAACCTTTTGATTATATGAAATGCCACTGAATTGTGAGCTTTAAAATGCCTAAAATGCTGAATTTTATGTTATGTGTCTTTTACCACAATAAAAAGAAAAATCCCATAGGGTTCTTTTCTATTAGGCTCGCAATTTGTTTAGATAAACAAAATCATGTAAAACCAAAACTGGGGAAGCTATTTTAATAAAAGAGAAAGGAAGAAAATTACTGTCACCTGAACAGTGGTGAAGTATATTTTTATCAGAGTTTAACGCATGCAGGGAGGAATCAGTCTTCATAAGCCAATGCGATTTCTTCTTTTTACAGATAAAGAAGTTAAGACTTTTGTGGTAACCTGGTCTTCAGGAGCAGACATCTAGATTTGAGTCTTTTTCTAGGCAGATTTATGGGCTATGTGACTTAACTGCAGTTACCTGGGCTCTCAGAACCTCAGTTTCCACATCAGTAAACTGAAAATATCTAGGGCTGATCTTCCGAAAATATCATCAGACCTCATGATTCACCAAAGCCAAATCAATTAGAAGTTACTTCGAGAAGAGAGAATACCACCATGACAAAGTCTCAGCAGTGCCTCATAAGAAGGAAGTCAAAATGGATATTTATAGGGTTTCGGCACCTAGAGGCACATATGATTCACAGCAGGTCTTTCAAAGTGCAACCGGTTGAGATTGGGCAGGCTGTGCAACATAATAGTGTAAGATTGGCCGGCTTAGCAGCACAAAGGTCTTGAAGCAAGTCTTGACAAGTGAACTGTTGTTTGAATAGCCAGCTGCTTGCCTGTTGTCTCAGATAAATTCCTACAGGAATTTTCTGAAGCAAACTGTGCAGTTATTTATTGATTTACAGACTTACTCCTGTTGAGGGAAGAGTTCCTGGAACAAACAGCTAAATTGTGATAACACAGGTGGTCTCAGTTTCAGTCCTCAGTCTGTCATGTCTGATACTGGCTGGAGTTCCCAGAGATGCTATGGTCACGTGTCAAGCGCATAGCCTGGGAACTCAATAAATCCTTCATTTTTCCCCAAAGCATCACCACCATTCCCTCTCAAAACTCGCTCCTTGATAGTGAATCTCTGTCAGAACTAGAAGCAAGGTTTGTGCTGTACAGACTGGAACCCTTCCTGCCATCCACTGGCGGACTGGGCTCCACTTCTTTGGTCAAAGGCAAATTCATTCAGCTACAATAAAAAGTCCCAAGTCTTTTCACCACTCTGAATAAGGTAGCAGCAGAACGCAGGGTTATGATGCTGACAGACCAAGGCCCTAGGTTCCCTGTCGCTTGATTTGTGACCCTAGGCCAGTTATCTCCCTCTTTCAGCCTCACTTCCTCATCCAGAAGATGAGGACGATCATGCTTAGCACACAATACATATTCAGCTAACTTTTTAAATTAAGTAAATTGTTGTCTTAAATTTTATTTAAATTTTTTTTCTAAGGTTGCATAAAGATGAAATTTTCTTGTTTTGTTTCCATTTGTTTCCGGTTGTCTCTTATCTTCTGGGAGGACCTGGGTTACGGCTCCCTGGACATGAAGGAATCAGTCTTTCATGTGGGATCCTGGGCCTGACCTGTTCAGAGGGAGAATGCAGAATCTCACGGGACAAGGTGGGTGCAAGGGACCCACAGACAGATTTTTCAAACCAAAGGTTTCACATTTCTTAGATAAACATGATCAAGTCTAAAAATATCCATTCTTAGCTACTCTCCTCTTCTCTTTTCCTATGACTTTCAACACCCCTCATGTGGTTGAAATTTGTAGCCAGTCCCATTCAACCTGCTTTGCTGCCTAGGGGTCAAGTATAACAGAGTTTTGTTTGTTTGTTTGTTTTTGTTTTTGTTTTTGCAGTCTTTATTTGTATAAACTAGTAGTTTTCTGATCTATAGAATCATCCACATCCATATGGCAGGTCAAATACATGCTATCAGAGATTTGTGGATAATTCTAATTTTGAACACTTCAAATGAAAGCTTTCAGAAAAGGCCCCTGAACTGGGGATTGGGACCTGCATGGGTTCTAATTCTCTCTGCTCCCAGTAAGTTTGGGGGAGTAATTTTATATCTGGTAACCCCAGTGTTGAATGTGCAAAGGCTGCTGGTTGAACCAGGTAACCGCTAAGGTATTTTCTTAGCTCTGATTAATTGTAATTACCCTACTTTTAACCATTGATGTTAAAAGTTCAGGCTTTCCTTGAAGGCAAATCCCATCACTTTCTCAGGGGTATTAAAAGAAATCCAAGTTAATTAATTAATTTATATCTTTATGTCAAGAAATATTTATTAAGCTCCAACTAGAAGCCAGGTACTATTAGGTCATGGGGTCATGGAAACCCAGGGTGCTGGAGACCTGGAGGAGGACGTGACCAACATAAGTCTCTAACTCGGCAGGGTTTACTGTGAGACCCCCAAGGAGGGAGCAGATTCTAACACTGGCTGGGACAGTCAGGGACAGCATCACCCACAAGGTACCAATAGACTGAAACTTGGATGGGGGATAGTTTTTGACAAGATGAAAAGCACATTCCAAGCAGAAGGGAGAAACTCTCAAAGGCTTGCAGGCAAAAAAGAGCAAAGGACGTGTTCTGTGTTCCAAAGACAGCAGGAACATTTGCATGGCCGGGGCAGAGGCTGCCAGGCTGGCCCAGTGGGAAAGGATTCCTGATAACAGGCAAAAGCTGGATTGGGAAGGAGTTTATATATCTTAATAAGAATTTTGGACTTCATTCTGTAGGGAAGAGAGTCACTGAAGATTTTAAGTACAAGAATAACTGGGTCAGATTTGAGTTTTTTCACAAGCAATCCCCGGTCACAGAGGAGATGGATGGGTGGAAAAAGAACTAAAGAAGATGGCAAGAGAAGGTCATCGATTTCAAAATGGGAGACAGGTGGAAGAGCAGTCTGGGGAAGTTCACAGTAAATGGATGTGTGGTTTAAGACTCTTGCATCTGTGGGGGTGCGGGGAGAGATGGCCACCAAGCAGCTAGGAAAATAGATTTGTGCCTCAGGGAAGGGTTAGAGAACAAGGGACTTGTTGGAGGGACTTTTCACTTTTAACTTCAGGTTAGACGTTAAATGCAAAAACGATCTAATACCCCCAAAACACCCCAAAATAAGTAGGAAAATAATGATGAGGAGAAGACAAATGATGGGGAAGAGAACAGTCATTTCTACAATTTTCCTTGGGCTGGTTTTCAAAACGGCAAGTCTTTTTTACATGTTGAAGGATAAATACCTCTTTTTGATAGCCAATTTAGGCATCATATGAATATAATAATGGCCTCAACACTCTGCCATGATGCCCTGAGTAACTGTAAATGCTCAAGATGCACAAAGATGCAAGATCCAAGGATACATCTGCATACGTCCACTGAAGATCACATTTTAAACCTTAATAGCTTAATAACAGACAAGAAAAATATAGATTCCAGTATTATTAAATATGTATGCATGTGTATCCATATATGTGGTGTGTGAGTGGTGTGTGTGTGTGTGTTCATATTCTTTCTCCTCCTAGGAAAAGATGATGTATTAGCTCAGGTGAGTTGCCCAGGAATAGCTAGGAAAAGGTCATGCTCTCCTTCTTCAGAGTTTCAGCCTGTTGTCCTCATATGCCCAGTTTATGCAGGACTTTTCCCTACATCATCAAAAGAATGTGTTTGGCACTGGGGCCTCAGTATCAAGCAGACAACATAGTTCTTACTTACTTTAGAAGTGCAACTGGTAGAATAAAGAGCCTGAGAACCGGAACTGCTGCCAGAAATAGCAGGGCAAATTCACCCACTTCCAAGAAGGTCACTCAGTCTCAGAACAGGGTGCAGGCAGATTGAAACAAATTCTTGGCACCGCCTGTGCCATGCCTGCCTGTTGCATAATGAACAACCCTTAGTTCCCTTGATTGAGAGCGCTGGTGTTGACCCGGCATTTTCTGTTCCTCTCTGTTATATCACTTTCCAGCCCATGTCAAAACAATCACTATTGTCAGTGACCTTCCCTAATAACTCAGTCTCTCTTCTGTATTTAACAGCTACCTGTTGAGAATCCTATTTTTAACAAAACAAGTATAACCTAAGAGCTGTCATCTGTCAGGTTTTAAATGTTTGTTAAAAAATAGGAGTCCCAAACATGTAGCCATTAGGCAACAGAAAGCCATAAACAATGGGAAGAGCAAGCAACAGCAGGAGACGTTAATCACATCTGACTTCATTACTAAACCTCCACTTTGGAAGGGCCACAGTCAGTGGCAAATCATGCAGAGTTGGAGGGTGATTGCTCTTAACAGGAGCAGTTCTACTGACCTTCAGGAAATTATGTCCTGTGGACATCCTGCTCACGTTAATAAATGAGAGCAATGCTCTTTTGGTGGAGGGAGAGGACCTGTCCTAGAGTAACAATTGGAAAAATAAGGTAATGTCTCAAGAAAGATGCATAACTCAGGAGAGTGCTTTGAAACCATGGCTAATTTTTCGTCTTTTACTTAGCACCACACGAACCGCTTTTATGCATTACATCACTTGACCTAAGAGAACACTGTGAGGCAAGTACTGTGTTGTCATATTTTACTGATGAGGAAACTGAGGCTTAGAGAAGGTCAAATAACTGGCCTAAAAATACAGAGCTGGGAAATGGCTGTATAGGACTTCAGGAACCCAGGCACTTTCCATAGAGCCCACCCTCTTAACCACTCCATTCTATCTCCTACCTATGACCCAAAATGCCCTTTTATGAAAACTGAAACAGAAGCACCACCTCCCCACCCCACTGCTGGACTTTCTGATTCAAGCCACACTTGGCCACGAGGGTGGTGGCAGCCTGGGTTCCAGTCAAGAGAGAACTCTCTAAATCATCCTCCCGTTGGGGAGTGAAGGTTGCAGTTTGCTCCATGGCCTCATTCTCTCTGATTCAACACTCCGCCACGATGCCCTGAGTAATTATAAATGCTCAAGTTGCACAAAGATGCAAGGTCCAAGGATACAGCTGTATATACGTCCACTGAAGGTCACATTTTCAACCTTAATAGCTTCCGTTTTTACCCAGGCCCATGACTCCTTTTCTTTTCTCATGCATGATAGAATATGTGTTTTTCTTGCTGAGCTATACCCTACGCATTTCCTTGGTCTTACCTTCATAGTATTTTTCCACTATTTCCTTTGATTTAGGGAAATTCAAGCTTTCAAATCTACAGAGCCCTAGGACATGGGAGACTATTAAGTTCACTAGAGCAGAAGATCTTTAAATAGTAGCCCCTGGTAAGTTGGATTCTGCATCATTAATAATCACCTGGAGGACAGAGGAACAGAGTCCCGCTAATTGACAATCACCCAGAAATAAATATAAAAATCTCTGAAATGCTAATTGTTAAGTGTTTATTGAGGCCCATCATATGCCTGTGCTGAATACTAAAGTACCAAAACATTTCCAAAGAACTTACCATCTGATTGTACTCCAAAGAATAGAGGCAAGTATGATATTATATGTAATCAAGTGTGAAACTGTGCACAATGTGGTTCAATTGATGGCAGTTTGTTGTATAATCATGTTTTGGTCACACACCTACAATATAAAGGGAGCTACTATTTTTCTCAGTTAAAATTCAAACAAAAGTCCATAATTTTCTGTGAGAAGCTATGACATCACAAAAAAGACACTGATCAGGATTTTTTTTCTTTCTGGCATTTAGATTTTTTTTATTTGAAGCTCTTTTAATGTCTTTGAAATATTTAATAAGAAATGCAGTTACTATTAAATATGCAGTTATTAGCCACAGATAGTACTTCTCATTGTAAATAAAAGTTATTTTCCCAGCACCTACTTGCTCCTTAAATGTTATTTCAAAAATCCATTCTGTATGATGACACTGTTCTTAGGATTTTACTTTTGGAATCCAAATAACAATAATGTTCCCTTTCTCCCCGTGAAACGCACCTGTTAGGAGCCCTGATGACACAGAAAGAATTCTCAAGGTCTCCTAGAGAAAATACTCCATCAACTTTACGGCCAACGTGAGATTTTGAAGAAGGGAAGACAAGTGCAACCGGTTGAGGACGGCGCACAGAGGGCTTCTAAATTCTTCTGCAGTTTGTAGTGCTACAGATAAGTTTTTCCATGGGGCAGTCCAACCTCTGTTGCTGCAAGACCTGTTTTTTTTTTTTTTTTAAACAAGTCAGTAAACTAACTGGAACTTCTGTTAAGTCTTGTGACTCTGTATAAATGGGTGCAGATTTAACTTGACACGTTAATTTCTTTCTAGAAAACAATTTATATTCATAGAATCATGGAATCCCAGAGAGGGAAGGGCCTTTGCAGTCAGCCGGTCCAAACACCAATCTCGTGCTCGTATTGTTCATTTCAAAAGCAGTCTGTGTTCGAGAGCAGCTGCGCTCAGACCCCAGAGGCTGGTATTTTGCACGTCCTCTGTCCCGTCAGGGTCGTTCAGGATGAACATCACTCGGTGGTGATTATTTTTGCTGGGTGGTACGGACAGATTCTGAGTGATAGGTTGGTAGTTTGTGAGGATTAGGGATTTTGAAAAATACTCTTTATAAAGAGACATCCCAATGTTATTATTTTCATGTCTGTGTGAGGAGTCCTAGGCCTAGAAAGACCAAATGGGCACAGCTTGAATCCAGGCCAGGGAGCTCCAAAGCCTACGCTCTGATGCTCTTTCTGGCAAACCACACTACTGGGATATTTTAACAAACCCAAGAAAGAATGAGGGAAAATAAGTTTTTTGTTTTTTGTTTTTTGTTTTTTGTTTTTTGAGACAGAGTTTTGCTCTTGTTGCCCAGGCTGGAGTGCAATGGCACAATCTCAGCTCTCTGCAACCTCCACCTCCCAGGTTCAAACGATTCTCCTGCCTCAGCCCCCCGAGTAGCTGGGATTACAGGCGCCTACCACCACACCCGGCTAATTTTTTTGTGATTTGTGTAGAAACAGGGTTTCACCATGTTGGCCAGGCTGGTCTTGAATACCTGACCTCAGGTGATCCTCCCACCTTGGCCTCCCAAAGTGCTGGGATTACAGGCGTGGGCCACCATGTCTGACCTTTTTTTTTTTTTTTTTTTTTTTAGACAGGGTTTCACTCTGTCACCCAGGCTGGAGTACAGTGGGAGGATCTCAGCTTACTGCAGCCTCAAACCTCCTGGGATCAAGCGATCCTCCCACCTCAGCCCCAACAAGTAACTGGGACTACAGGTGTGTGCCACCATGCCCAGCTAATGTTTGTATTTTTTGTAGAGATGAGGTTTTGCCATGTTGCCCAGGTGGGTCTCAAACTCCTGGACTCAAGCAATCAGCCCACCTCTGCCCCACAAAGTGCTGGGATTACAGGTGTGAGCTAAGGCAAAACAACTTTTTAAAAAATAGATTAAAATGTATTATTAGCATGGAGAACTAGAAACTGATTTTTGGGGGGTCACCCAGTAGCTACAGATATCTACCTCCCCTGCCCCGTATTTCTACATTTTTCTTTTCTCTATATAAAAGTCTATACTTTCAAAAAATTCCAGCATGTAGTTTTATTTTCGGTCTCCCCTAAATATATGCAGATTTGACAGATCCCTTTGCCAGCCACCCATGAAATCAGATGAGTAATTTCAAATTGCAGGGCTGGAAAAATGACCAGCACAGAATAAAGACATGAGCTGGCAGCTACACAAGACAGATCTCAAAAACGAGGAGCAGTAGCTGAGAGGCTAAGAGAATCTGTCCTAGCCACAAGCGCTTGGAAAACGGAGGAAGCTGAATCAGGTAGATTGCTGTGAGTGGGAGATTAGGGAGAAATTAAATCTTGGAGTGCCCAGTAACTGTTTGGTGTCAGGTCTTGACAGAACGCAAGCTCCCACATGCCTGGTGACCAAGCACATTAAGACAGTCCTGGCTTAGGTTGCAGGAACAAAAGAGAGAAATCTGATGTCAGAATAAAGGCCTGATTGGCAAATTAAGCTGAATCAAGGTGAAATGACAGTACGGCAGAAACTTACTTGTAATTCACCTTCCTTTAGTCTACACTCCCAAATCTTACACATGCGCAGTAAAATATTTTTTCACTAGGAACTGTTGTGCTGATTTTATAGAAAACACATGGAAGACGGATCCCAGAGAGGGAGAGGAAACATGACAGTGATGAAAAGGAAAACCAGGTCCGTGACTAGGGGCAACCAGACGTTACCAACAGCAGCATCGGGAGGTTTCTGTTCGACGGATGATTCATTTTCATCCAAGAATTAAACAAAGGAACATCAGATTTTATTTTTGAACATTGGAGTTTATGATTGTTTCCTTCCGATAACAGCTACTTCATTCATGGTCCACCCATCCATCATTTGGTTCTGTTGAGCTCAACTGGGTTTTCCTTTTCCTTAACATTTTACATTTTGTTGAACAGAAAGGTGAAGAGAATAGAAAAGTAACCATAATTAGAAACAGGTATCTATGTACCTGCTACTTACTGGAGCTGATTAATATTGACATTTGGCCATATTCACTTCAGAGCTTTTAAATGTTTTGTTGTCGTTATTGTTGTTGTTTATGTTTTTGTTGTTGTTGTTGTTATTGTTATTTTTTGAGACGGAGTCTGTCTCTGTCGCCCAGGCTGGAGCCAGTGGCATGATCTCGGCTCACTGCAACCTCTGCTTCCCGGGTTCAAGCAATTCTTCTACCTCAGCCTCCCAAGTAGCTGGGGCTACAGGCATGTGCCACCACGCCTGGCTAATTTTTGTATTTTTAGTAGAGACGGGGTTTCACCATATTGGCCAGGCTGGTCTCAAACTCCTGACCTCGTGATGTACCCACCTCAGCCTCCCAAAGTGCTAGGATTATAAGCATGAGCCACTGTGCCCGGCCCTAAATGTATTTTTAAAAATAAAGATAAGATAAGGCTCCTTGGTTTCTTACCCTGTACTAGTCTCCTTTTTTACCTCCCCAGAGCCAGTCTCTATCATGAATTCAGTAGGTTTCCTTTACCAAGTTGTCATACCTGTTAAAATATATATATATGTATGTATCATAATATCATAGAATATTGTCTTGTTACTATTTTTTTTCTTTTTTTCTTTTTTTTTTTTTTTGGAAACAGGGTCTTGTTGTGTCCCCCAGGCTGGAGTGCAGTGGCTGGATCATCTCTCACTCCAACCTCCGCCTCCCCAGCTCAAGCGATCCTCCCACCTCAGCTTCCCAAGTCGCTGGCACACACCCCCAACTGGCTAATTTTTTGTACTTTTTGCAGAGACATATGTTCCCCAGGCTGGTCTCAAACTTCTGAGCTCAAGCCATCCGCCCACCTTAGCCTCTCAAAGTTTTAGGATTACCGGTGTGAACCGCTGCACCTGGCTTTGTCTTATTACTTTTTAAATTATTTACTTTTAGCATATTGTAGATCTTAATCCGTAGCCACATCATAGTATAGGCATGAGTCTACAACTTTCTATTTTTCAGCCAACCCATTTTGAAATCCAGTTTTCTACATCATATGGAGACCACACTAGTTTTGAGAACTTTAAAACAGATGATTCCCATAGGGCAAATGTTGCAATTAGGTAATAAAAGATTCAGGTGATGAGTATTATGGACAAAAGTAAGACATTAACTGCACCTCACAGAGTATCATGAGGATCTCTGATTGATCAAATTAAAAAATAAAATTTAAGAAGCAACGAGTACTAATCAGCCTTGATATGTTTGTTATGAAGCTATTTTATTGAAATAAAAGTGCTTTGAAGATGAAAAGCACATTTTTTTTCTTTCCTAGAATTAAATCATTTCATCCCTCCCTCAGGCTACAAAGTTCATTCAAGTAGAAAAAAGTAAATGCTCCAGTTCTTTTCTTTTTTTTTTTTTCTTTTGAGATGGAGTCTCGTTCTGTCACCCAGGCTGGAGTGCAGTGGCATGATCTTGGCTCACTGCAACCTCCACCTTCCCAGTTCAAGCGATTCTCCTGCTTCAGCCTACTGAGTAGTTGGGATTACAGGCACCTGCCACCATGCCCAGCTAATTTTTGTATTTTTAGTTAGAGACAGGGTTTCACCATGTTGGCCAGGCTAGTCTCGAACTCCTGACCTCAAGTGATCCGCCCGCCTTGGTAGTTCTTTTCTTATGGAGTTTCAGCTGACTTATATTAAGGCTTGCTTGCTTTCTCTTTTTATTTCTGACCACAGTTTGTAACTTCCCTGCACTGAAAGATGCTCTTTTTTCCACCGCTTAAAGCATGCAAAGTAATGGTCCAGAGGGAGGGCTCATTAACTTTTTTTATTTTTTTTCCTGTGGTTTCCTCTCATTATTTCATTGCCTAGGCAATATTTTTTAAAAGACCTCATGCTGGTGAATAGAAATTGACATAAAAGAGCATAACAACTTTTTTGGAGTCTCAAGGTCTGTGATGTAAACACCCCAATTTGTTTTTCAAAGGTTTTCTTCATCCATTGTATAAATACACATATTTACATAATTTCCAAAACATGTGCTTTGCAGCCGCAGTCCTTTCAGCGTTATCTATTAATAAGGGTCACATGTAGATGTGGATTTGCAAGCTTGAATTCCAACACGTCACTTTGTCATTTTCAAATTTTGTGAGCGCTGGAACTTAGTGGGCAGACTTCCCCATCTCGCTTCAAGAAAACATCCGAAGGGTGTCATCCACTTTGGAAGGAACAAGACACCCGAGTTTTGATAAACTTGACCTCTGTGGGATTATACCAGAGAGGGAACTGAAGTGAGATGGGCGTTGTAGGCACTGAACTCTAAGCTTGTCCTTCTAAGGTAACATTTGCAATTCTTTCTATGATGCACTTTTTCTTTTGTCCCCTAACTTCTGACGAAGGCCATGGGTATGTCAGTGGAAGTCAAAGGTAGCACATAGGTCATTGGAGAAATGGAGGGTATTTTCTATATTCGAGTGGTTTTCAGTGGGCTTCATCTACCCTTGCTTGAGGCGGCAGAGCTTAGAGAGGATGGGGGGAGTTTAGAGGTGGGGACAGGGCTGCCAACAGTTTGAGTTTTGCTTAACTTTGGCTTGCTGGAAGGCAGAGCACCTGAAGGAGACCTCTCTGGGTATTTCCAGACCTCTCTGGGTATTTTGTGGCCAAAATCAAAGAACAAGGACGCCCAGAGACCCTTTGGTCAAGCCCTCTGTGACACCTTCACAGGACATTTTCCTTGGCCCTCTGTCAGTTTCTCTAGTAAGAATCTTTTTTATTTTTTGCTTCAACAACCTAGGTCATTTGCTGGTATCTCCTAGGCTTTCCAATTCAACAGAAGGGTCTTCTCTTGACCCTCAGAGCCATTTTCATTTTTTACTATATTGAATTTCTTTTGTACATTACTTTTTATTATCGCTTCTCTTATTGCAATGTGTCTTACTAGTGTTTTCTCTGCATGTTCATCTTTAAAAGAATTAAACAGAGAAGAGTAAGAATAAGGGGAAGAATTTCAAACAAGGGAGGCCCGAGGCCAGTTTCCCCACAGTGAGCTCTGCCCTACTGAGTTCTTCCCTGCCTGTCAGGAGATCTCTCATTTCAGTTTCAGATGGTCCCCTTGACCTTGAAGACAGCCCTCTGGGAAAAGCTCTTAGTCTTACACCTAAAATTATTATTCTTGGCAGCTCAGTGGGGAAAGAGGCTGAAATATTCTCCCTGGGGAGCTGTAACCCCAGCCCCAAAGATGGCTTAGTGGGGCCTATAACACTCTTATCTTCAGATGATTAGGCTTGCGAATTAAAATTCTTGATTTCTCATATGCATAACTTTCTCACACTGAGGTGACTGGGGGGAGTTCTGGGTAGTGTCCCTCTATCCCTCCAGATCCACTTTCCCCTCTTCTCCTTCCATTCAAATCTGGCCTTTGGAAAGCTCAAGGTAGGCAAAAGTATCTCCTTAAACATCCAGCCCCTTGATACCATCGTCATCCTCATCGTGAAACCTTTATCAAGCACCTGGACTCCTACAATACAAAGAAGTACGAGGGGCCATCCCTGCCCCAAAGGTGTCTCGAATGACTTGTGACCACAGGACACACATCTATTAGCATAAAATGAAAAAATAGCTTGAAGGAGAATTATGTGGGCAATAAATACTGCAGGAGTTCAGGGAAGGGAGAAAAGACTGCAGCTGGGGGTAGACAAAAGTGATCTCATCAATGACATGGGTTTTGGGAAATGGCAGGCTTGAGACTAAGTCCTATCATTGCAGCACTTTAGGAGGCCAAGGCCGATGGATCACTTGAGGTCAGGAGTTCGAGACCAGCCTGGCCAACATGACGAAACCCTGTATCTACTAAAAATCCTGTATCTACTAAAAATACAAAAACTAGCCGAGCGTGGCGGCACACGCCTGCAGTCCCAGCTACTTGGGAGGCTGAGGCAGGAGAATCACTTGAACCCAGGAGGCAGAGGCTGCAGTGCCATTACACTCCAGCCTGGGCAACAAGAGCGAAACTCTGTCTCAACTCACTTTCTCTCTCCACATCTCAGTTCCTCTGCTTGTGAAGTGAGTCTCAGAGGGGTAGCTGATCTTTGAGGCCACATGGAACTCTCAGGTGCTTTGATTCTACCGAAGTCATTGAGTGCCACTCTGCTCTCCAACAACACAATAAAATGGTTCATGTGCCATTTGTTGGCACCAAAGGTCTACATTGTTTTGAAAACCCTTGCCTCCAAACACCCAAAAAATAAATTTTCTGAGGTAAACAAGATGGCATGATTTGCCTAGGACAAATTTGGTTTCCTTCTAACACTTCTTATAGATTCCAGTAATTTTTAGATTTCGGTTTTTGCTTAAGTTCAGAAGTAGAGCCATTTCCAGTCCAAGTTGGGGAGCCCTGAATGGGTATAGAAACAGCAGCAAGGCAGAAAGACAAGTAACCACCTACTTGCTCTAGCTAAATACTGCTTTACAATTTATGTTTTATTCTTCTTACCACTAATGCAAAGTAATAACTTCATTCAACAAATATTTACCATGTATCTACTCTGTTCTCGGTGTTGTGGCAGAGACGTTGGTAGACACCAAAGACCAACTATGGCCTTCCAGAGTCTGTCTTGACATATGGAAACACAATCATCCTGAATCCTTAGACCATTAGCTAATGATTTACAAAGGCTGTTCTTCAGAGGTTTATGTCCCTAGAGCAGATGCCTACACACAGGAGGTCCTGGGTAAATGTTTCATTGATGAAATGATGGACGCCGTATTAGTTCATTTTCACACTGCCCATGAAGACATACCTGAGACTGGGCAATTTACAAAAGAAAGAGGTTTAATGGACGTACAGTTCCACATGGCTGGGGAGGCCTCACCATCGTGGTGGAAGGTAAAAGGCATGTCTTACATGGTGGCAGACAAGAGAAGAGAGCTTGTGCAGGGAAACTCCCCTGTTTAAAACCATCAGCTCTCATGAGACTTATTCACTATCACGAGAACAGCACGGGAAAGACCTGCCCCCACGATTCAGTTACCTCCCACTGGGTCCCTCCCACAGCATGTGGGAATTCAAGATGAGACTTGGGTGGGGACACAGCCAAACCCTATCAGATGCCAGGCAGTGCTTCTCAAAGTATCTGTGGCCAATGATCATTTTCAGCATTTCTAATCCATGGAGACTGATGCCTAGGTCAAACACAGTAAAAATGTGCTTGGATGTCCCAGCAATGCCAAATTGTTATGCAAGGTTTTCAATGCTTTCTCAGTTTCTGTGGTTATTTCATTGTAGACTTAAAAAAAAAAAATCTCACAGCCCAGTACTGGTCACAGATGTGGCTTCGGCAGTAAGAGAAAAGAGGGCACATTCTGCCTGAAGTTAATCAAGGATGTGTGAACTCACAATTCACATTTCCTGCACCCACTAAGTCTGAGGTCTTATGCAAGTAAGGAACTGAAACAATCAGAACGACTCCCAGGCCTCAAACGCCATCCAGATGTAATTTTGTTTCTCCCAAATGCTCTTCCTCTCAAATCTGTTTTCTGTTCAGGCATTGGATAAGGTAGAAATAAAGGCAGAAAAGCAAGAAAGAGGCAAGGCAGGTGTGGGACCCTGGGGTGGCCGATCCTCATGCAGAGGGATGTTACAGGGGTGTTGCCAGCGACCCACGCTGGTTCTGCCTCACTCCAGTTCCTTCAGGGCACCTTGCACTTATTTATCCATGGACGCAGATCACACCTCCAGGAGCTGAAAGTTTTAGGCTGCAGGTTCTCACGCCTCCCTGCTTAGTCATCGGGTAGTACCTGTCACATAACGTAGTCAAGCCACTCTCGGAAGGGATTCCAGACACTGACCTACAGCCTCATGGTTCTCTAATTTGCGTTTCTAGCTCACTGAAGCAGCTAGTTCATGGCAATCAAAGATTCCGCTGCTCCCTTTCCATCTTACCTCCTGCCCCTGCCAGCCCCAGTCACCACAAGGTGGCCATGACTTTCTTTCCCTCTCGGTCTGTGGCCAGCTGCAAACCAGTGACCTAGAGAGGTGTCACCACCTCCCACGAACAGCTCTGGCACTCAGCTTTCTGTGGAAAGCATTTTATTTTAAGAAGCAGAGCAAACTGTCATTGCAAGACCTCTTCTACAACTTGGGATGAAAGTTCATCACAAAACAAAGTGCCTGCTGAAAGAGGACAGGAATAAGAGGTCAGCATTGTCAACTCCATGATCAAGCCAGATGCGCTGAGAAAAATTGACACGTGAAAAGTCCTCTGTATGTCTCAAAATATTTTTGCAGATGGTGCTGAGTTTTTTGCAGGATATGGTAACAGAGAAATCCTCTGCTAAGTGAGCCATTATTTAAAGTGTTCTCATGAAAGAATACGACAAAGAAATATTCACCAGACTTAGGTTTTGGGTGTAGTGCTTTTAGTGATAGTATCAGCATTGCGTTCTCTTCATTACTCAAGGAAACAGGAAATTAATTTGACCTAGAAAGAAAGTGTCATATAGAGGCACCAAACTTCCTACTTCCTAACACTTTGACATAAACTCTGAGTAAACAATATTAAAGTTGAATGACATTATTTTGAGAAACAGTTACTGGAATTGCCTCTCAGCTGTTCTTCCTACTTCTGCTCTCTTCTGACTTCTGTCTACCCTGCATTTTAAATTAATCTTCCTAAAACACTCCTCTCTGTCCCCCTCTTGCTCCTGAATCTACAATGGCAGCCAATCGGGTCAGCACCTTGTAGAGCAGAAGGAAACTTAGCCATGCCCTCCAGGCCCCTTACTTGCAAAGTGGGGAAGTGAAGACCCAGAAAAAGTGGTTTCCTCACTGTCATTCAGCTAGTAATTGACAGAAGTAAGAACTAGAACTTCAATTTTTTTATCTCTCTTTTTTTTTTTTTTTTTTTTTTTTTTTTTTGAGACAGAGTCTTGCTTTGTCGCTTTGTTGCCCAGGCTGGAGTGCAGTGGTGCGATCTCAGCTCACTGCAACCTCTGCCTCCCGGGTTTGAGCGATTCTCCTGCCTCAGACTCCTGAGTAGCTGAGATTACAGGCGTGAGTCACTGTGCCTGGCCTAGAACTTCAGATTCAGGGCATGATTTCTTTTTTCTGCCTTAATTCCTCTAATGAGCTTTCAAATCACAATTTGATCCCCACTTTTCTACAGAACATCATTTCTCTACCTGAGCTCCCAGCTCCCCATCTCTGCTATGCACAGACCTTCCCCAATCCTTCCTCCAGCCCTGGATTTCTGCTGGAGCTTCCACCCAAAGGTTCCCCGCCCTACTGCCCTGTGGCCTGAAATACAGCTGGGTTCATTTGTTTCTATTCCACCCACTCCTCCACGAGGCCCAGCCCAAGAACTCCAGTGACCTCTTCCTGCCACTTTTTGTACTCATCGTCTGTACCTCACAGCCGGCATCCACTCACGGACTGGTTAGTTCACTAAGTGTTTTGGGGTCTTTTCTTCTTAACATCGTAGATTTATGGGACGTTAGAGTGGAAGGTATCTGGAAATTATCCAGTTTGACCCCATACCTCTTACGTACACGATCGTCCTGTACCACCTTGCTGATACCAAGAAGGTGAAAATGAAGATCTGACCCCAAACTGCCCATTCCAAGTTAGACAACTTTCGTTTTCAGACAGCACTTCCTTGTGTCGAGACAAAAATCTCCTTCCCACCCATCTTCACCCAAACTGACCCTGTTTCTGCTGTCCAGGTAGATATAGAATAAATCAAATCCCTCTTCCACATTTAAATCCCTCTGCATACATTTAAAGACAATTTGTGTGCATCCTCCCTTCTCTTAGCCCCTTATCTTTCCCAGGAGTCACTCTTCTAGTCCAAATAATTCTGGTCCTCCCACTCTGCCCGTGACATGGTTTTGCACGCTGCACATGGTACTCCAAAATTATGGCCAAAAGATGTTGGTCAAATACCAAAAATTTGAATGTAGGACAGTAGTCCCCTAAAGACCGAAGAGAGTGGCTCAGTCACCTCCCTTGTTCTAAGTACTATATCTCTACTAATGTATCCTGCAAACTCACTAGATTTCTGGAGGGCATATCACACTGAGGATTTACAGAAGGCTTATTCAACCAAGATTTATCATCAGGGTACATCTTCCCTTTTTAGGATGTGTGTGGTTATATTTTCAGATTTTTTTTTCAGAATGCTGCATTTATTCTTGTTAAAATAATCTCTGCTTTCTTTCATTCAACGAGGCATTACTGAATGCATTGGGACCTGGTAAAAAACAAGGAAGAATCAGATGCTGGTTTTTATTAAAACGTGCTCATTATAGGTAAGGTAAGGCTTCCATAAAGAATTTTATTCTAAAATAAACATTAATGTGCTTTTAATGAATTTTAGTTACAGTACTATGGAAGTTCAGAGAAAATGAGATTGCTGCGATCAGGAGAGAGGGAGGATACAAGGCCTCATGGAGAAGAGGTAAGATTTTAATATACAAAAGTTAAGGGAAAGAAATTCTCTGTGACTAGAACAGGATGAGCAGAGCTACAGAGGCAAGAAATCAAAGACTAGGGGCTAAAGTTCAGAGAGGTGAGGAGGGAAATCACGAGTTTCACTGCTGTCTCTGATTCCAGGTCAGTCCGCCGGGTTCTTCCTTGCTTTCCTCCCTTCCAATTTTACACATCCCTTCTTCCATGGTGAGGACTTATTTCCAAAACATTGACGTATTTACTCGTGTGTTCAATTCTGCCATGCCCGTTGCCACCTTCTCGTCACTGCACAAAACAAACCTACTACGAAGAGTGCAAGATTGGTTTGCGCTTCTTTTTTTTTTTCCTAGACTGAAAGTCTAATGGTTAAAGTACTTTGTTCAAAATTTGCCTGGGGAGCTGAGTACAATGGCTTATGCCTGTAGTCCCAGCTACTTGGGAGGCTGAGGTGGGAGGATCACCCTAGCCCAGAAGTTCAAGGCTGCGGTGAGCTATGATCACACCACCACACTCCAGCCAGATCCAATTTCTTAAAAAAAAAAAAATTAATTACGTGGATTAGTTCTTTCCCTCCTGCACCCTTTATTCAGCCTATTATTCATTTGAAATACAGTTGGGTTCATTTGTTTCTATTTGCATTTTGTTTGAGTTTTTCCCCTTTATCTTTCTTGACTTTATTTTTTTTGAATATGTAGAACATTCATGTGCTTGACCAGAGACTCTATTTTGTGCATCTTTGGTAGCTTACTACCTTCTGGAGCTTCGTAATATGTCATGGCACTTGTTTTTTGATTGACTGATTATTGAATAGACAGTTGAAAATTGTATGTAACAGAGATGCCTGTTATTGAGAAGATCTTACATCAAGGTCCTATAAGCTCATACCTTTGATGTCCAATCATGACAAAGTCTGATGTATCCAAAAGGCCTCAAGCTATTCAAGGGTGTGTACCCAGATGGCAGCCCTAGGATCCCCCAAAGGAAAGGTCCTCCATCTGGGATGCCATTCAATGGTACCCTGGAGAAATCTGTCCTGGGGCTTTGTCCTTGATGGAGTAGTAGCTGTTGAAAGATTTTTAGAAGCGGCACCTGCACAATAAATGTCTGAAATGACTGCTGCTCCTTCTGCTGTGGGCAAGGCGACAGACAAAAAGAAAAGGTTAACCTTCCTTAGAAGTTATGATGTATCTCTGTATACACTGCATTTCTTGGGTGCAAATAGGACACCTATGTTTGAGAAACCCGGCAACTAAATTGCAGCCAGGTTGGCCTCTCAGTGGAGAAGAAATAAAAAAGATATGACTCATTAAACAAATAACTCTGAGTAAAAGGGCCCTAGTGAATACAGTCTATTTGTCTTATTTTTCAATTACATTTATCAGTCATTACAAATATAATCATTAACAGATTATTTACATAATTGGTTGTAAAATGCAAACCCAGGACCAAAAGGCAAACTAGTTTTTGAGTTACCAAACACAATACCTTGAAATTACAAAGAAATGTGGACGCAGTTCCATACATTAAGGCTGACTGACCCCCTTTACTCTCTATAGGAAGAAAAGAAAACGTGTGCAAGGTCACTGGTGGCATCTCGAAATGTGCTTTGTCATGGCCCTTATACCACACTGCCTCGGGGGTTGGGCTGCTCTGCTGGAATGATTCCTGAGGAACGAGCTCACTCCAGTAGCTGGGGGGCTACAGTGACACAAACCCTTTAGTAGTTCAGCTGGTACCCAGGTTTCTCCCTGAAGCCCTACGCCTAACCTGAATCATAGCGTCAGGTCTAGATTTAGCTACTCTGTACTATTTTTCATCCTTGAACCATACAAAAATTTAGTGGCTTAAAACGACAACAGATCTGCTCAGGATTGCAGTGGGTCAGCAGTGTGGGCTGGGCTTACCTAGTGGTTCTTCTGCTGGTTGTGCCTGATGGTTCACGTTGCCAAAGCCATCTATCTGGCAGTTCAGAGGAGCCTGGGCATGGGGTCTAATATTGCCTCACACACATATCTAGGGGTTAGTGTTGGCTGTCAGCTGGTCATGTTTCATTACCTGGAGGTAGCATTCTAAAAGAGTAAGCCCCAAAACACAAGCGTTTTTCAAGCTGTGTCTTATATCCTGTTTGCTGATGTCCCATTGGTCAAAGCAAGTCACATGGCCAAATTCAAAGTCCTCATGGGAGGAGACCACCAAGGCGGTGGAGGTGGAATTCACTGGGAACAATAACTGTGATAACCTACAACACAGAGTCTTATAAGGAGACAGGCTATCTGCATTAAAATCAAAGCCACAGTCCAAGGCTTATGTGGCTTCTCAAGGCTCCAAGCCAAGGCTCTTTCTCAGCCCACCTCCTCTCTGTCCTCATCAGTCCTGTTCTGATTTCCTGGTTAGTGTGCCATTCACATCAGACCTTGGTCCACACGGGCATCTATGAGACATGGACACCTCATCCCTTATCTCTGAGCCTAGCACTCCCTTTGTTCCTGGCCAGCAATCCTAGGTTGTTTGTTTAGTTTATTTTTGTTTAAACTAGTTTAAAAATATAATAAAATAAGGCCAGGCCTGGTGGCTCATGCCTGTAATCCCAGCACTTTGGGAGGCCAAGGCAGGAGGATCACCTTAGGTCAGGAGTTTGAGACAGGTCTGACCAACATGGTGAAACCTGCTCTCTACTAAAAATACAAAAATTAGCCAGGTGTGGTGGTGTGCACCTCCAGTCCCAGCTACTCAGGAGGCTGAGAAAGGAGAATTGCTTGAACCCGGGAGGTGGAGCTTGCAGTGAGCTGAGATCGTGCCACTGCACTCCAGCCTGGGCAACAAAGCAAGACTCCATCTCAAAAGAAAAAAGGAAAATATATATATATATATTTATATATCTATACACTTATATATTATATATAAATATATTTTATATATATATATAATAAAATGTTTACCTGGTTTTTAAAAAAGCTAAATGGTAATAGAGTAAACAATTAAAAATAAAAGTTCGTTAACTCCATCTTCATAATCTACTCTTCTAGATTTTTCTTCTAGAGACTTTCCAGCATTATCTGGTCTCCTGGGTCCTTCTCATTTCTCACTCCAGACTTCAAAGCTACAGGAATTCTCTGGATCTGCAAGAGTGGGCAGGAACTGAGTGGGTTGTTCAACTGCTGTAGCCGTTCCACTGTCTCCTGCTTAATCCCTTCTAACGGACTAAGTTTATCTTTGTTAACTTCAGACTTCTGGAGCAAGGGGTCACCTCCATCACACTGGAGTTGATTCTCAGGGAGCTGGTGACAAACTGCCCTGTGGCTGCTGGGGCTGGTGACAGTGCAGCCCTGCACGATGCTTCTGTGCCCACACGAGCACAGCATGAAGTTCCTCAGTGGGCAACCCTTGAGCTGTGGCAACCAGGAGGGTGTTTTAAGGTAGCAGTCCCCAAACTATTTGCCACCAATAGTGGCATGGAAGACAATTTTTCCAAAGACCAGGATAGGGGGGTGGTTTGGGGATGAAACTGTTCCACTTCAGATCATCAGGCATTAGATTCTCATAAGGAGCGCACAACCTAGATCCCTTACTTGCATAGTTCACAATAGGATGGGTATGAGAATCCGATGCCGCTGCTGATCTGAGAGGAGGTGGAGCTCAGGTGGTAATGCTTGCTCGCCAGCCACTCACCTCCTGCTGTGCGGCCTGGTTCCTAACAGGCCACAGACCAGTACCAGTCCTGGGGTTGGAGATCCCTGTTTTAAGGTGTTATATGGGGAATATTATTGAGTCCGGGTTTCTGCTACCTTGGGATATATATTTATCTCATATTCCAATTAGAAATTGTTTTCCACATCAAATAAAGCAGAATTAACACATTATACTGGCATAGTACACGCATCCTCGAAAGAGCATAACATCGCATCCTAAAGCAAGCAGACAGGGGCAGGGCACCAAGGGCACAGCACAGGTGGCAGGCGGTGGGAACAGGCAGGTGGACGCTGCAGCAGCCTTGGTGTGAAGACTGCGCTTCCAACGGTCTGTGAACAAGGTCACCAGCAGAGTGGAGAAGAGTAATGACCACCCTGGCCTCTCAGACCAGCGTGGCACCTGCAGAAGGGGAGTGGCCACACCCAGACACAGGCAGAAGACAAACCCAGAGCAGAGCAGAACAAACAAGCTCATCCTCAGCCACACCCATCAGAGGGTTTTCACCAATTGCCAATGCTCAGGAAATCAGTATCATAATCACCTACATCAGAAGTACAGGTTACATAGGTACACGAAATGCACATGCATGATATAAAGTATTCTTCAATTAATTGCAGTGAACTGCAATTCTCGTTTAATAGCAGTGCTTTCAGTCATTCTTATCAGATCTTTTTTACTGTCTTTCTAAAGTCCCAGATTGCAGACTTTTGTAGTATTGTTAGAAGGAAACGTGTGGGCTAGGCAGAGACTTTCCAAATACTGCTGTCAAGATGCAGACGGCCAGAGCGGCAAGGCCCAGCCATCCTCACTTGACTGAATCTCACATTAAGAAGGCTTGGCCTGGCACGGTGGCTCATGCCTGTAATCCCAGCACTTTGGGAGGCCGAGGTGGGCAGATCACTTGAGGTCAGCAGATCTCTTGAGGTCGGGAGTTCGAGACCAGCCTGGCCAACATGGTGAAACCCTATCTCTATTAAAAATACAAAAATTAGCTGGGCGTAGTGGCGCACACCTGTAATCCCAGCTACTCGGGAGGCTGAAGCATGAGAGCTGCTTGAACCCTGGAGGGGGAGGTTGCAATGAGCCAAGATACACCAGTGTACTCCATCCTGGGCAACAGAGCGAGATTCCAACTCAAAAAATAAAAAAAGAAAGATGTATGTTCTCCTGTTCTTGGGATGCATCATACTTACAAGTAAAGTCTGAACTTACCCTTTCTATTAGAGGAAAAGCCTCATTCCTTCCCCTGCTTCGCCACCTTTTATTCAACCTCTAGCAGTTGCGAGTATCTTTTGCCCATGACATTTTACTCCCATTCCACCTTCTATCCCCCAATCTCTTTTTGAAATAATATTTATTGTTACTAACCTCACCCCATGATCCCCTTTTTATGTCTCTTTCCTCTGGATTCTGGGAGAGTTTCTCAATCTCATCTCCTCCGTTGATTTACATTTCTGTGGTATCCAGGGCCTCCGTGGGGGCTTGCAGTTTGGCAATCACAGTTTTCATCTCCATGCTGTCTTTCCTGCTCGCAGATGTGGACTCCTCGAGACTGCTTGGACTGTTTCCCCAGCGGCAATGACCTCTTGGATCTTACTGAGAACACAGGTTAGGACTTTGTTGCTCGGAGTCTGTTTCACAGGGAGCTATTTGCTCCATTCTTCAGATAGGTGAACTGCGGCGCCTTCCGTGTCCACTGCATTCTGTCTGAGCTGAGTCTTCAAGGGAGAGATGGATGAGTAGCCTCAATCCACTATTGGAAGTTGAGGCACAGTCTTTCAGAATGATGGGGCCACCTGTTTGAGTGTCTTTTACACAGGTCAAGAGATTGACACCAGCTTCCCTCCCCGGGTCAGAGGTTTGGCAGCTTCTGCAGAGAGCATGGTGGTGGGAGGGAAGAGAAGGGAGAAATGCAACACCATAAGCCCTTGGTAGAGGATTCCCTACATACCAGGGGCCCTGGTCATGTTTACGGCAGTAAACACTCTTTTCCTGATGCAGTCGTTCTCCAAGCAAGCAGCCCCCCAGTTCCCTGACTCTGCCTGGCACAGTGCTGGTGGGATCTCAGGATTTCTCTCCCTCCCTTGCCTCCTGTGCCCCCAACCACATGCACACACCTCCCCAGCCCTGACCTTCGAATGGGGTGGATATTGGTAAGGATCTAAGCCTCTTCCACTTCCCAGATAAGTGGTTCCTTTACGTGTGTGTGTAGTAAGATTAGGGGAATATTATATTCACCAGAATTTATCTTAGGGAGTGCACTATATGTGGAAGAAATAATTTGATAAGCTGCTTGGTTGAATGGAAGAAATAGTAAAGTCACACTTATGTTACTAAAGATGGCCGCTTCACCATAGACCATGACACAGGGTGAGGAATTTGTTTTGCTCCTGAGAATTAACAGAGACAGGAAAAAAAAGAAAGTGAAGTCACAGAGTTAGAGAAACCCATGCCCCGTGCAAGGTCACCAGCTCCATGACTTTCACCTCTTCAGTTCGGGCAGAATTTGTCAATGTCAGCACTACTGATGCTTGGGGTCAGGTGATTCTTTCTTGTCAAGGGGCTGTCCTATGCATTGTAGCATTTCTGCTCTCTACCCACCAGATACCAGTAGCTTTACTCTTCCACTGTGACGTCCAAAAATATCTCCAGACTTTTCCAAATGACCCCTGGGAGGCAAAATTGCCCCAGTGGAGAAGCATGGAGTTACAGCAAATACACCATGGAGTGTCTGCTGTAGGGGAATTCTTTGTGAAAAGCGCTGAAGGGCTTGGGTTTCTGGCCAGACTGATACGGGGCCACGCAGAGGCAGCCGGAGGAACAGAGGGGCCAGAGACAGAAGGGATCGTGAGAATATACGCCCCAGGAATTCACAGATATGGTGGGGAGGGCTTTGCTGTTTTTCAGGCTGTGGTCTCTGGGGGCAGGGAGCTTGTCTGATGTGTGCATTATGGAGTCAGTCCCTTTCTTTCTTCTGGGGTCTGTGCTATAGACAACAGGCACTCCGTCTTCCCGGCACAAGGTGGTCTGTCTGCCCCAGTTTTCAGCTGTAAGACAGGCTGTACCCACTTTTTCAGTGGGACTCTGGGAAGGAGCTAGAAGTTACCCCACTGTGGCTATCGCGTGAACCAACATCTGCACGCTAGCGTTGAGCCTCCTACTAATGACAATGGCAGAGACACCAGTGGGCATTTATGGTGACACAAATGAGGAGTGTCTCTTGTGGAAAGATGGGCACACGGCAGAACCTCAGGACTGTCTTTTCAGGTTCAAGTGGAGCAATACTTTGGGTGGCCTCCTTCCAGACGGATGTGTCTTGAAAACTTCCGGGGCCAACTGCTTACTTTGTTTCTGTTCTGTGGTTTGTTTTTTTTTTTTAGACGGAGTCTCCCTTTGTTGCCCAGACTAGAGTGCAATGGCCCGATCTCAGCTCACTGCAACCTCTGCCTCCCGGGTTCAAGTGATTCTCCTGCCTCAGCCTCCCAAGTAGCTGGGACTACAAGCATGCGCCACCACGCCCAGCTAATTTTTGTATTTTTAGTAGAGACGAGCTTTCACCATGTTGTCCAGGCTGGTCTCGAACTCCTGACCTCAAGTGATCCTCCTGCCTCAGCCTCCCAAAGTGCTGGAATTACAGGTGTGAGCCACAGCGCCCGGCCACTTTTGTGTTTGTGTTTTGGTCTAGGCTAGTCGATGCTGAACTCCTAGGGGTCCAGACCTGCCCATTTCCTATCAGCTTCTACTCCATTCTTTCACGTGAGCATTGGGACTAGTTTGTTCTGCATGATGCCCACCTATATTTTTTTTCAGCAGCATCAAGATTCTTAGAATTTTCCAAAATCACTTCCATAACTCCTCTTCTGCCAGATTTCTGCTCTCCACCACATTCCTAAAGCCATTATAGTTTGAAGTGTTGGCAGCATGTGTCCATATGAATTGAAATCGACTCAGCACATACATGTGGAGGGGCTAGAATGGAATGATGAGGGCGTGGGTGACTCTATCATCTCTCAAGCAACTTTTGTGTGCCCTCCAATACTTTAAATAATTGATCCACACCTGTAATCCCAGCACTTTGGGAGGCTGAGGCAGGCGGATCACGAGGTCAGGAGATCAAGACCATCCTGACTAACACAGTGAAACTCCGTCTCTATTAAAAATACAAAAAATATTAGTGGGGGCGTGGTGATGGGCGCCTGTAGTCCCAGCTATGTGGGAGGCTGAGGCAGGAGAATGGCGTGAACCCAGGAGGCGGAGCTGGCAGTGAGCCGAGATCAGGCCACTGTACTCCAGTCTGGGCGACAGAGCAAGACTCCATCTCAAAAGAAAAAAAAAAAAGAATTAATTTAACAACATACCCCAAGAACATGTAAATACTTAATAGATAATGAAAGGACCAATGAGGGAAGATTTGGATTATTTAAAAAGTAATGGGAAAAATCGGTTATTTATAAAAGAATAAAATTACAGCTTCACTTGATATATTAAAAAACATTATAGTTTGGGTGCAGTAGCTCACACTTGAAATCCCAGCCTTTTGGGAGGCCAAGAAGGGAGGATTGCTTAAGCCTAGGAGTTTGAGACCAGCCTGGGTAACACAGGGAGACCTCGTCTCTACAAAAAAACACAAAAAATTAGCGAGGCATGGTGGCACATCCCTGTGGTCCCAGCTACTTTGGAGGCTAAGAGGCTCATTTGAACCCAGGGGGTTGGAGGCTGCAGTGAGCCGTGATCACGCTACTGCACTCCAGTCTGAGCCACAGAGCAAGACTCTGTCTCAAAAAAAAAAAAAAGAAAAAAGTACAGGTAGATTAGCATAAAAGTAAAACACAAAGCCTTTTAAAAGTGGAAGAAAATGTTGAAATTGAGCATTTTCTAAGTGCCACATCAATAGAATAAATTATTATGAAAAAGAGTAAGATTTATGTAGCTAAAGAAACTACATAAAAAGCAAATAAACATTTTGAAAATTAAGAAACTGAGGCTGGGTGCGGTGGCTCACACCTGTAATCCCAGCACTTTGGGAGGCCAAGGCAGGTGAATCATTTGAGATCAGGCGTTCGAGACCAGCCTGATCAACATGGTGAAACCCCGTCTCTACTAAAAATGCAAAAATTAGTCAGGCATGGTGGTGCACGCCTGTAATCTCAGCTACTCAGGAAGCTGAGGCAAGAGAATCACTTGAACCTGGGAGGCGGAGGATGCAGTGAGCCGAGATCGTGCTACTGTACTCCAGCCTGGGCAACACAGCGGCAAGACTCTGTCTCAAAAAAATAATAATAAAAAAATAAAATAAGAAAAGAAAAGAAACCGAGATTCAGAAAGGCTAAGTAACTTGCCTGCAATCACTATGTTAATGACTCAGCAAGCTGACAGCAAATGCTTTTTTTCTCTCCACACTATTATAAAATGGCATAAAAGAAGGCACAGGCTACAGTTTTGTGTTTTCTGGTCACGAATAGCACATATTTATGGAAGAAGTATACTTTCAAAAAAAAAAGGTTGTTGTTTTCAAAATTGTAGCTTTCAGATAGTTTCCTAAAGGTGGAATTTGGAGTCAAAGGTGATGTACATTTTTTGAAGTCTCGTGGTACCATTGCCAAAGTCCCTTCTTTTGCAATCTTTGCCACTTTGACAGGTGAAAATATGCTATCTTGTTGTTTCGGTTGGAGTGCGTTCTTTCTTTCTAATTTTGAGATGGAGTCTCGCTCTGTCACCCAGGCTGGAGCTCAGTGGTGTGATCTCAGCTCACTGTAACCTCCGCCTCCCAGGTTCACACCGTTCTCCTGCCTCAGCCTCCCGAGTAGCTGGGACTACAAGTGCCCACCACCTCGCCTGGCTAATTTTTTGTATTTTTAGTAGAGACAGGGTTTCACCGTGTTAGCCAGGATGGTCTCGATCTCCTGACCTCATGATCTGCCTCCCTCAGCCTCTCAAAGTGCTGGGATTGAAGGCGTGAGCCACCGCCCCCGGCCCATTCCTTCTTTATCTCTAAGGCTGAACATTCTTCCATGATCACTGAGTGTTTGCGCTTCTCTTCATGACCTTTGTGTGTTTTTGTGTTGCACGGAGAGCAGCGTTGAGATATCGGCTCACTGCCACCTCCACCTCCCAGGTTCAAGGGATCCTCCCATCTCAGCTTCCCAAGTAGCTGGGACCACAGGGCCATGCCACCACCCCCGGCTAATTTCTGTATTTTTTGTAGAGGTGGGGGTTTTGCTATGTTGCCCAGGCTGGTCGCGAACTCCTGAGCTCAGGCGATCGGCCTCCCAAAGTGCTGGGATTGCAGGTGTCAGTTACCGTGCCCGGCCATGTTGCACTGTTTTCTTATTATTTTGAAAGGTTTTCTTGTAAAATAAAAGCACTGACCCTTTATCATAGTGTTAAAATATTTTTGCCAGTTTGTCATTTGCCTTTTTATTGTTTACTGTTTCTTTAGCTACATACATCTTATTCTTTTTCATAATAATTTATTCTATTGATGTGGCACCTGGAAAGGGCTCAATTTCATATTTTCTTCTGCTTTCAAGACTTTTATTTTATGCTAATCCACATGTAATGATATTTCATGTATCAGGTGAGGCTGTAAGCTTAATCTTTTGCAAATAACCAATTTTCCCATTACTTTTTGAATAAGTTGAATCTTCCCTCATTGGTCCCTTTTTTATCTATTACACACTTAAATGTTCTTGGGCGTCTCCTAAGTTAGCTATTCTGTTCTGTCTATCCATTTATCAGTGCTTGTGCCCACAGCATAGAGTTTTAAAGTAGCTTTCAAATCTCCTTTAATACTGGGTTGGGTTAATTACCTGCAGTTCTCTAAGCCTGTCTCTGGCCCTTTTAACCTGCTTTGTCTTTGTCTGGAATGTCCTGCCCTCCCCACCCCACCTTGTCACCTGGGTAACCCCAGCCACTGATTTTAATTGGCCAGTTGTTCATCCTCAGTCCCCCCTCCCACTGCTCTACCTCCTCAAAATTTCAAGCCTCTCGGGACCACAAGCAGCATCTCAGCATCTCATTCTTATCCTCTGCCAAGCAGCCCAACATCCACAAAAGGTATTGAATAAAAGCAAGGGTCAAAATGGAGCCAGATGGAGGTGGGTGTGGGTGGTAAGCTTCAGCCTTTTAAAAGTGGAAGCTTTAAGTCAGAAGCTTGACTTCAGGGAGCTTAGCCAGGCCTTCCAGAACTCAGAGCCACTGTAGGCCTCATCCTGACTTCCACAGTCTCTTCAAAGACTTCCATCAAATCTCCGCCTCATTCTCACCTACTGCAGAACAATTGTGACAACCCCCATTAATGGGATACTAGGAGACGATTTCTATTAAAGATCCAAGTCAAAGACATATGGAACTGAATTTTAATTTTGACAGCACAGCGTGCGAATAAACATCACGGTGCTTTATGGCTCTAAATCTGTTGCAAAATTCATTACTTCTTCACAAGTCAGAAGCCCCATAAACAACTTCTGTAATGTTCCAGTAACCACTTTGACTGTCATTTCAGATATTCTGAATGATTCATAGAAACTCTCTGCTGATTCCAACTGCAAAAGTACTTTCTGTCTAAAGCATTAAACCTGAAAATCCATAACTCTCAGGGTCATCAAAAGCAGTTGGAAAAATAGCTGAAACTGGCAGCAACAAGACTCTGGAGGCAGCATCCTTTTATTTAAAGATCATGAACACTGACGTAGGGGTTGCTGCGTGCTTGTCTCCATAGCTATCCTTGAATAGCTTCCAATTTCAAAGGTGTGGGAAAGGTCTTGCTCTTGACATCAAGTGACTGTCTCATTGGACTTGAAATAGAAAGGGATCACACCAAAGATGCTTAACTTGTCCTGAGTAAACAATCAACACCCCTTCTAAATCTGCACTCACATCCTGCATTAGAAAATAATCAGTAAGATGGTCCGTCGTGTGTGTAGGAGTGTTAAGTTTTCAAACCTGTACCAAGGTTTTATAAACAGACAGTCCGTGGTCTGTCCGCATATCCAGGCGGAGCAGGGCCCTGCCTGAGTGGTAGGATGGAGAATGCTACTTACGTTTGTCGCCGAAGCCCACACGCCCACACCCAACTGTCACAAAGCCTGAAATTCCTACCATTAGAGTTACTACTTTTGGTTGAGGGCTTCAAGAAAACCCTTGCTCAAAGACAAATATAACAGGCAAGAATTCTTCCACGACACTCAGTTGCAAATAGCGTCGCACTTCTTTATTTTTCTATTGCAAATTAAAAGGGTGGCTTATAAAGAATAGAATCGGGAAAGGGGAAAGAATCCTTTATAGTGGTGAACCCAACAGACATCACCCTAATGAAATGATGAGGGCTGGCACACTGGTGATGCCATGTGGATACAGCGTACCTTCCGTGTGATGGGATAAGAAGGGCATTTCCCCAAATCCCACCACTTATCGTAAGAAAAATCTAATCGTAAGAAAAATCTCCACAAACCTAGTTTGGGAGACATTCCACAGGCTAGCTGGACGTAAGTACTATTCAAGGTGTCAAGGTCACAAAAAACTAGGCAAGCCTGAGAAACTGTCATAGACCAGAGGAGACTGAGGACGTATGCCAACTAGATGCTTTAAGGTACACAGGAGTGGCTCCTGCAACAGAAGGAGGGCACTAATGAAAACACTGGTGACATTCGAACAGAGTTTGGAGGTTAGTCAGTAATAAAATGTACTAATGACGTCTCTGAGTTTTGACAAATGTACCATGGAAATATAACAATGGTAAAAACTGGGTGAAGGACGTAAACTTTCTGTATGATTTTTGCAACATTTCCATTAATCTGAAATCATTCCAAAATAAGTGTTTTTTGGAGAGTTGGGAAGAAATCCAATATCCATTTTACTCTCTGGTGCTGCCACCCCTACTCTTGGGCTGTACAGGAACTCTGGGAATATAAAGGTGCCCTAAACAATTCTCTAAGTCTGGGGTCATACTCAGCTGGTTCACCTCGAATCACCTTATGTGCTTGTGGGCATAGCCCACTGCCCACC
Source organism: Macaca mulatta (assembly GCF_049350105.2). Lineage (NCBI taxonomy): Eukaryota > Metazoa > Chordata > Mammalia > Primates > Cercopithecidae > Macaca > Macaca mulatta. The sequence goes on from NC_133414.1 coordinate 126,233,819, forward strand.
GCTGTCTGTCCAGTGTTGTGGTTCTGTCTGAGTCAAGCCTCACTAGCTCAGCAAGCCCAGTCCTGGTGCCAGCAGGCAGTTTATGCCAAGCAATATTGTTTGGCTGTGTCACCACCCAAATCTTTCCTTGAATTATAACAATCCCCACGTGTTAAGGGTGGGACCAGGTGGAGATAATTGAATCATGGGGGGCAGTTTCCCCCATACTGTTCTCGTGATAGTGAATAAGTCTCATGAGATCTGATGGTTTTATAAATGGGAGTTTCCCTGCACAAGCTATCTTGCCTGCCACCATGTAAGATGTGCCTTTGCTTCACTTTGCCTTCTGCCATGATTGTGAGGCCTCCCCAGCCACGTGGAGTTCATTAAACCTTTTTCCTTTATAAATTATCCAGTCTCAGCTATGTCTTTATTAGCAATGTGAGAATGGACTAATACAGCAAGTTTTCCAGCCCCTGCATTCTAGGTTCGGTACGGAGACAATTGCCTTGGCTGTCAGGACCCTGCATGGCAGATCAGTACCCTGTCCTTCACTGGCCTCCAGGCAGGCAGCCATTATCCAAGTTGTCACCTTCTTTGAGGTAGTGCCTGCCCGTGGGAGCGCCCTGCACTGTTCCAGAACCTCCTCTCCTGCCCTCCCACCAGCCTTGGTGCTCTGCTCCCTTTTTCTTCCTCTTCACCCCACAGAGCCCTGTCGTTCCAGTGGGTTGTGTACTGTCTCACACAGGAACTCCGACTGTTGAAGACAAAGATCTCTAATGCTCCTTGGAGATAAAAGAAGTCTAGACACCCAGGACATGGAACCTGGCTCCTCACTTGGAATAAGAAAGGGACAAAAGCTACCTCGTGTTCTTTGTCGTCGAGCTTACAACTTGAGAAAAGTAGGCGCAGTTAATTCTCAAGCTGGTAATTCCACCACCTGAAATGTTCCATACATGGCCTTGCCCCACCCGCACACGAGGAGTGACATCACATGGTGATAGGAAGCATCAGTGCTGGGCCCTGTACTATCCGCCACTCCCAAGAGGGAGATGGGGAAGGATCTTGCCATACATGGTCAGCCAGGAGCCCTGGCCAGGTCCGCCAACGCCAAGAAAATAGTGTGGGCCTGATACTGTCTTGGGGGACTCCAGGCAGGAGTCCTGCATAAAAATGAGGCTCACAGACCATGTCAGAAAAGAACCTTGCAATGTATGTAAGACCCTTCCTGATATTAGTTCAGACTATACTGTCTCCCAAGGCTTGACACCTGTCCTTTGGAGACATGTGTGAGCTTGCTCTAAATGGTTAAGTAGTTAAAGAATCAGGAGTTCCTTCCAAGCCCATGGCAGGATTGGGAACAAGGAGACCCTGCCTGAGGAACTCGATCACCGCAGGGTCTGGACCACCTCTCTCAACATCACTGACCATGAAGCCCCAGCGGCCGCTGCAGATAGAATGACTCCAACCTGGGCAAAAGCCACTGGGGTACAGGATGTGTGTGTGTGTGTGTGTGTGTGTGTGTGTGTGTATGTGTTTCTAGAGTGTGAGCCCTCTTCCATTGGGTAAACATAACAGAAACAGGCAGTGAGCGGGATTCGAGTAGAGATCTTTGGAGGGGGAACATGAGAAGGGGGCACCAAATGAGAACCAGGGGAGCCTGGTTAGGACTTGTGTGCACACTGGCAGGATGGTGGCCACTACGGCTGGTTTACAGAGGACCCAGCAGCTTTTGCAATGTTGGGGTGGTCTCAGGGCAAGCTGCAGCATCTCTGCCCAGAGCAAAGGCAGGAGGGTATCCATCCACTGGACCACCACTAAAACTGATTTGCGGAATGGCCGCAGGATGCACAGCCTCCCAGCTTTACTCTGCAGCCTCCTGGGATTCTGAGTCACCTAATACACTTTAATAAATTCCTTTTCTGCTTCACAGGGCCAGACTTGGTCTCTGTTATTTGCCATTAAGAACCTCGGTTGACACGTTAATTCCCTTTATCCCAAATTTATATAGATAAATGTCACATGGAAACAATTCCCTTGTGCCTGGAAACAGTAAATTAAATGGATGGAATGGAACCAACCAGGCTGCTGTATAGCAAAAGAGAATAAAAATATGTCTTTGTTTCCTCCTTCCATAATGCATATTAAATAACCCATCTTACTTTACATCTAAGCCAGAGAGACCTAAAAACCACTAGTAAGCACACGACGGCTTGTGAGTTAATTATAACAGCCCTTGCTAAGTTCGGCTTGTGGTTTTCCTCTTATAATGAAATGTCAAGAGTGGGGGAGGGAAGCTCAGTCGTGTGTTGCCGCTGATGTTTTTAACCAAAGGATATGAGGCTGTTTGATATTTTTGGCTTCATAATTCCCATTTCCAGTCCTGATTTGGAAATAAAGTAAGATTGAAGTCCAAAGAAAAAGAAAGTGTTTCCAAGATACAGAATAGTTCGGTGTTCCAAGGTAAAACCTTAAATATCCGAGGTCCAGCTTTCCATTATTTTGAGATTGTTTTTTTCATGTAGCAAGCTGTACTTTTCTGTTGCTCTTTTTCCCCCTTCCGGCCTTAGGACTGTAGGCTGATGTCTACCTCAGTGTATTGCAGTATCCATTTTGTAGCTGCTGACTTATTTCTTCTTGGGATTCCTCTTGAACAGTGAGACTTCAAACTCAGGACTTGGCACCGAAAAGAAATGAAGGTGTCACCATGTTGCTGTTGGAAGCCCATGGGGGTACATAGCTGTATTTCTCATCTTGTTTCACCCCTATCATATGAAGTAGAGCCAAACAGAAAAGGGGTTCCCATAGCTGAGGTAGGCGGGGTGGGTATTATGCTCCTTATTCAGCTTTGGAATTTCAAAATCCTAGAGACAGAGGTCAATGGTGCACGATGGCGTTATTTTCCCTCTGTGAACTAAGCACACTCTTTCAGTATGGGTTGGAAATTCCTAACACTAAAAACGACCAATGGTGCTTTCTCTAGCCAACGTGCAAGCTTTTCTGGACTCTGCGTGTGTGTGTGTATGTGTGTGTGCATGTGTGTGGGGAGAGGTGTGTAGAGGTGCGTGTAATTGGCCCTTGTCTTTCATGGAACCCAGGCTTATCTCACTGTATCAGATACCCAGCCCCTAAGAATGACAGAATGTGAATTTTGTCCATGTGAGTTTGATCCATGTGGCCCCAGTTCCAGACCCAGGGTGACCTCCAAGTTCTTCTGAACTTCCGGCTCCTGAGAAGTCGTTTGTGATTGAGGAAGAAAGAGCCAGAGGGAAGTTGTTGATGGCAAGAGAGATTTTCAGTGAAGCTCCCTGAAAGCTGTATAGAAGACAAACCAGGAGTCCACTCTGCTCAATTTCCTGTTAAGTTCACCTAGCCTCCTTGCCATTTTGCCTCGCCGATAGGTGAGGGCCCTCACAGGGCCCAGCACAGAGTAAGTGTGCAGTCGATGATGGTGATGGATAAATAAATGAATGTTTTATTTGCAATATCACTTTAGGCTCAAATTCCTAACAAGGCATGACATTTAGTAGCCTCTTTGCAAATGTATCTTTTCACAAGGAACTTGGCCTCCAAATCTTGGGTATGTACAGAGAATGCAACTTTTCACCAGGCCCACAGACACATCATCTGAAGCGGCCTGTCCCACCTCTATGGGATGACCACTTACCTTTGTCTAGCACCTGACACCCTCCAAAGTCCTTTTTCTTACTTTACCTCATTTGAGTCTCAAAACAAGAAAGGAGGGCAAATTTTATCCCAGTTTTATCAGTGAGGAAACTGGGGCTCTGTTATGGGCTGAATTTGGTCTTCCTAAAATTCATATGTTGAAACCCTAAGCCCCCAGAACCCCAGAATATGACTGTGTTTGGAGAATGGGCCTTTAAATAAGTAATTAAGTTGAAATGGGGACATGAGGGTGGGCTCTCATCCAACCTGACTGGTGTCCTTATAAGAAGAGGTGATCAGGGCACAGACAAACACACAGGGAAGACCACGTGAACACACAGCAAGGAAGTGGCCATCTGTGAGCCAAGGAGAAAGGCCTTGGGAGAAAGCAAATCTGCTGATACCTTGATGTCCAATGTCTGGCCTCCAGCTGTAAGAAAATACTTTCTGTTGTTTAAACCATTCAGTCTGTGATCTTTTATTATGGCAGCCCTAGCAAACTAATACAAGCTCAAAGAGGTTAAGTAACTCACCTAGGTCTCACACCCAGTAAGAAGAGTGAAGTTTTGTCCATATGCCCCGGTTTGAAAAGTCTGTTTTTTTGTTTTGTTTTGTTTTGTTTTGTTTTGTTTTGGAGACAGGGTCTCTTTCTGTCACCCAGGCTGGAGTGCAGTGGTATGATCACAGCTCACTGCAGTCACAACTTCCTGGGTTCAACTAATTTATTTTATTTTTTATTTTATTTTTTGTAGAGACAGGGTCTTGCCATGTTGCCCAAGCTGGTCTTGAGCTCCTGGGCTCAAGCAATACTCCCCCCTTGGCCTCCCAAAGTGGTGGGATTATAGGCATGAGCCACCGCATCCAGCTTGAAAATTCTTTATCAAATAAAACAATTTATTTAGGGGTGGAAACACTGCAGTGGGTCTCTGATTGACTTACTTCTACACTGTTTAATTGCCTGAGGGTTATACACACAGGCACGAATTATAATGTTCCTTTAATTTCAGGCAACATTGATTTAATTAGTATTTACAACAAAATATTTCTTTGATCCTAGGCAGCACTGGGAAATAATACAGGGTCCCCAGTCCCCCATCCCTATGACCCCCACCCCACCTCCAGGGAAAGCTGAAACATCCCTCCTTATCTCTCGTGATTTGTTCAATAATCACTTGCCCCATTTGAGCAACAGGCAGAGAATGACAAAGATTCTGACACAAATTAGACTTCTTCAGGTAGATCGGACTCCACTTCAAACAGCTTTTTGACCTTGACTTATTTCCTGTGGGTTTAAGAAAAGTGCATCTCCTGCTCACCCACAGGAGGCCCACTTTTCTTTTCTTTTTTTTTTTTTTTCTTGAGAGGGAGTCTGGCTCTGTCACCCAGGCTGGAGTACAGTGGCACGATCTTGGCTCACTGTAACCTCCACCTCCTCGGTTCAAGTGATTCTCCTGCCTCAGCCTCCCAAGTGGCTGGGATTACAGGCGCCCGCCACCACGCCTGGCTAATTTTTTTGTATTTTTAGTAGAGATGGGGTTTCACCATGTTGGCCAGGCTGGTCTTGAACTCCTGACCTCAAGTGATCTGTCCACCTCGGCCTCCCAAAGTGCTGAGATTACAGGTGTGAGCCCCCGCACCGGGCCAGGAGGCCCACTTTTTACTTCTACTGTTTCTCCTCTCCCTGCTTCCCAGGGACCCTTCCAGAGTCTGAGTTGGAGCAGGTGGTTTTGCTTTGCGTTCTGACCAGGAAGTGAAACCTGGGTGTGAGCAATGTTTTGCATTATGTGGCCATTTCCCCTCCTCCTCCCTGCCTCAGGACGGAAGGCTTGCAATGTCCAAACTGGGTCTGGCCTCTCAGGGGAAATTTCTCAAAGCAGTGGGAACAAGAGTCCCTCAGTGCTGGATGGCTGGGGAATGGGTGGCCGAGGAGTGAAGCTCTATTCTGGGCAGAGCACTCCCCCTTGCTGAAAGGGCTGGAAAATGCATTTGTCCCTGCTGGAAATGGGATAGCATGGGATATAGGGCTGAGGGTCGCTGCTGAGTTTATGGCGGGAGAGGGGAGGGGCGGGATGCGGGGAGAGGAGAGCGCAGAGATTAGGCATTACTTGGTTACAATAGTAACTGCTGGGCTGGGTGCAGTGGCTCACACCTGTAATCCCAGCACTTTGGGAGGCTGAGGCGGGCGGATCACCTGAGATCAGGAGTTCGAGACCAGCCTGGTCAACATGGCGAAACCTTGCCTCTACTAAAAATACAAAAATTAGCCAGGTGTGGTGGCACAGGTGTGTAATCCCAGCTACTTGGGACTCTGAGGCAGGAGAATTGCTTGAACCCAGGAGGTGGAGTTTGTTGAGTTAAGATAACACTGCTGCACTCCAGCCTGGGCGACACAGCAAGACTCTGTCTAAAGAAAAAAATAATAGTAACTGCTGAAGGTGACAGAGACGTGATCCATACGCGCAGCCACCAGGTGGCCACCTTCTGGGTTCCGGAGCTGGGTGCCGCCTAACTACGGCCCTAGATGATGATTTCACACCCTGCCCAGCTCCAAGACCAAAATCTAAGTGTTTTGAGAATTCCAGTTCCCGCTCATTGATTTAGATAACATACATGAACTTGGATTCATTAGAAATATGCCTTCGTGTCTTCATGATCACCATCTTTGTGGTTTTCAAGATGATCGTTAGATCCTTATCAAAACATAAACAATTGGCAATGGTTCCAATTGTGTCAACAAAAGCCAACTTCAAATCTGTAATCCTCATGCTGAGTGGAGGGGCTGGTGCCCCACCCTGGCTGTGACATGGTGGCTTGGGAGATGTGTAACTCAGATATGTCGGACCATGAGTGAGGCACCCACACTTCCCTCCCAGTGACCTTTGAAGGTAAGACGGATTGAAGTCTGCTGGTCTCCAGGCAGGCATGGTAACATGCACGCATCAGATGTGGTCCCCCGGGAGTGCTGGGTGATTGTCCATCTTCCTAACAGTCCTCAACTAAGGACTCAGTTCCAGCTCTTAACGCAGCACAACAGAGTCCTTAATAGGAAAAGTCGTACTTTTCCCTCACCGTGAAAAGCAAGTCTGCACATTTCTAGATATGTCCCAGTATTATTATCCAAGCTCCAGAAACGAACCCAGCCACAAAAGTGAATATTCTCCTACAACACATGGAAATAGCTCCGTGAGAAAAATTCCCTATCAAGACAGAAACGCACCTATAGAGGGAGAGAACGACATGAGAGGGGACCGGAGTTCTCCGGGAGGAGGGAAGCCTGGCTCCGCATCCCAGAGCTGCCCGGACCCGGAGCGGAAGGAGGAGGCGAGGAGGACAGGGGCGCCGACGGAGGGAGGCGACCCCCCGGGAAATCCTCAAAGCCAGTGAAGCGTGGGCTCCGGACGGAAACAGAAGGGCAGGGCCGTGGTCCACGCCGTGGGAAACCGCAGCCAGTGATGACCTGGGAAGCCACAGGGGCTGGCAGCTGTGGAGGGAACGAAGCGGCTGGAAGCTCCGAACGGGAGCTCTTCCCAGCTCGCTTTCCCCTTCGACGGCACCGTTCAAAGCCCTGCTCAGACACTGGGACAAAGGAATGACAGACTCGGAAAAGAGGGTGAAGCTCCTCCCCGCCCGCCTTTTCCCTCCGCAGAGCCTGGGCTCCCCGCCTCCCGCCGGCCCTGACCGTGGCAGACTCAGGTCCCTCCTCGCTCTGCGTCCTTTGGTTCACAGATGGCCCCGTTTCCAATAACCCTTTCTAGGAAGCCATAGAGAGAAAGCGCCCAGCTCCCGGCCTGCAGGGAGGGAGGGAAGGAGGAAATGATTGTGTTGACTTCATCTGGAAGCAGGAGAAAGCTGAATTTTCTCTCCCTCTTTCTTCCCCAAGCCAAGAAATAGATCCTTTACCAGAAAGCCATGTGGCCACATGGCCACCACTTGCAGAGGGGCTGGGTGAGGAGGAGGTGCTTTGCCAACATCTCAGCTAATAGCAAAGGTCAGTGGCTCATCAGTGACAACATCATACCTCTGTCAGAGAGGAGACCCTGAGCAGCTCCCGACACACACACAGGGCTAGGAATTGATGGTGGCTTGGGGTAAAGGTAGGAGGAACAGCATCCATCACAGGACAGTCCCTTCCTCGGGTACCACCCGGGATCCCCACTCCCTGTCGTTGCCAGACTGTGTCCTCTCAGACTACAAGGTCCTCATCCTGTCTCCCTCATGTAGATCCTTTCCAGACCACGGGCCCTCTCTCAGGTCAGCAGGTCCAGCTGCAATCTGGAATGAGCATCCACCGTGTGGAAATGGGAGAGGGGACTTGGTTCTTAAACCAGGGACCTTGGCATTAGCTACCTTTGGTTTTTCTCTGGAAGTCAGAATGAGCAGTTAGATAATTATAAATGATGGGGGGGGGGGATGGGTAGTTTGGTCGTATTTAGCCAATTACATTGAATATAACAAAATCTTAAACCATAAAGCAAAACCTGCTGGGTTTCTGCTTCCTGTGGTGACACGCCATGAAGGCCCAGCTCTTTTCCAGCAGGACACTTCTTTTCTGTTTGCAAGACAGCTTGAGCAATCCCACTATCAACTCTCTCCAGAGCGGATGTCGCCGAGGCAGCTCAAATTCAGAACCGTATCTTTAAAGAAATTTTTAAAAATTCAATCCTTTGATAAGATCACTTAAGTGTTGTCCAAACTAGTCCCTCAAATTTTGGAGTACCAGTAATTATGTTCAATAATTATGTTCAATAATTACCCCATCTCCCTCCTCTCCGCAAAAACCAATTGATTTATTTTTCTTTTCTTTTTTTTTTTTTTTTGAGACAGAGTCTCGCTCTGTCCCCCAGGCTGGAGTGCAGTGGCGCGATCTCGGCTCACTGCAAGCTCCGCCTCCCGGGTTCAAGGGATTCCCCTGCCTCAGCCTCCTGAGTAGCTGGGACTACAGGCGCCCGCCACCACGCCCAGGGTTTCACCGCGTTAGCCAGGATGGTCTGGATCTCCTGACCTCCTGATCCAGGTCACGAGGTCAGGAGACCTTTTTTTTGTTTTTTGTTTGTGTTTTTTTTTTTTTTGTTTTTTGTTTTTTTTTTTTTTTTTTTTTTTGAGACAGAGTCTCTCTCTGTCACCAGGTACCGCAACCTCTGCCTCCTGAGTTCAAGCGATTCTCCTGCCTCAGCCTCCCGAGTAGCTGGGACTACAGAGGCTCGCAACCATGCCCAGCTAATTTTTGCATTTTTTTTTTAATAGACACGGGGTTTCACCATGTTGACCAGGATGTTTTTGATCTCTTGACCTCATGATCCGCCCACCTCAGCCTCCCAAAGTGCTGGAATTACAGGCGGGAGCCACCACACCCGGCTGATTTCTGAAATTAAGAAGTTAAAGATTTAGGTAGCAGTGGAGTTGTTTGCGCGTTTGGGAATGGGGAGGTTGAGAAGCGCATCTGGCTGATGTGCGGCAGGAAGGTGGTATCGCAGCACACTGGGCACATCCTCTCTAACAAGGGCTCTGCAAAATGCCTGCAAGAACGTTGCCCTTTCTTCCAAATGTCCGGCTCTGAAAGACTTAGAAATAAAATGTTCAAAGGTTGGAAAGCTTTCGATATTTTCTGCATTAGGAGTTTGGACCACAGTAAAATCACACTCATGGTATGCTGGATTAAGCTAGTGCCTGCCATCCAGGGTCGCAGACGCTTCTAGGGGTTGAGTATCTGCCATTCACCTGACACTGGAAAGACAAGGACTGAAAACAGCTGGAATTACAGGAGAGACCTCCCAGGATCCTGCAGACAGGGCAGGATGATGAGAAGGAAAGTTCCCGGAACTTGTCTGTGAAGATTGGCTGGTTTAATAACATTCCTCCGCCATCTAGTGGCATTTAGAGCATAAACTTAACTCCCAGTTTCTTGGAGCAACTATGTCAGGGAGGCCTCAAATGATTAGGCCTCAAATGACATGAGTACAAGTTTCTCTGCAGTATGTTCCCCTTAGTATTATTAATTTTGACCATCGTCATCACTCTATCCAACGTCATGTCTTTATAAATTTAGACTTTATAAATTATTTTTATTTTTTTTACTGAAATACATTTTTAAAAATCCATCGTTAGGTTCATCAGGGAGAATATTAATAAGAACTAACTTTGAGTCTGTTTTGGTACATTGGGTGATGACCAGAAACTGCTTTGCCTGATCGTTTGTGGCAGGTGACAGCTTGTTTCTTCATACTAATGTCATCTACAGTGCCAAAACTACACGTACACGTGTAAGAAAATTCCCTGACCTCTTCGGTGCTGGAGGTGAGGAGTTCCATGATCAGCGCATCACTGTGCCTTTACTATTTGTACTGCCTTTGGAATGCTTTTATAAGGATAAGGCCACGCCTTTCATCACATCACACCATTTGCATGATTGGTCCTTACCTGGTGCTCAGGACCTTGCAATGTCCTCAGCCCTTGAAGAGCCATGTTTAGGCTGGGGTTCTGAACTCTCTCCCATTGCAATAGCTATATTAGTCTGTTCTCATGCTGCTAATAAAGACATACCCAAGGCTGGGTAACTTATAAAGGAAAGAGGTTGGCCGGGTGTGGTGGCTCACACTTGTAATCCCAGCACTTTGGGAGGCTGAAGAGGGTGGATCACAAGGTCAGGAGTTCAAGACCAGCCTGGCCAACATGGTGAAATCCTGTCTCTACTAAAAATACAAAAATTAGCTGAGTGTGGTGGTGGCTGTAATCCCAGCTACTCAGGAGGCCGAGGCAGGAGAATTACTTGAACCCGGGAGGCAGAGGTTGCAGTGAGCTGAGATTGTGCCACTGCACTTTAGCCTGGGTGACAGAGCAAGACTCCATCTCGCAAAAAAATAAATAAATAAAGGAAAGAGGTTTAATTGACTCACAGTTCCACATGGCTGGGGAGGCCTCACAATCGTGGCGAAAAGCAAGTAATTACTACCTTGTATTAGCACATAATCATTAAAAAGGAAAAATTTTTTAAAATGTTGTAAACAGCCTCAAATGACATGAGTACTAGTTTTTCTGCAGTATGTTCCCCTTAGTATTATTAATTTTGACCATCGTCATCACTCTATCCAATGTCATGTCTCACATGGCGGTAGGCAAGAGAGCACATTGTGCAAGGGAACTGCCCTTTATAAAACCATCAGATCTTGTGAGACTTATTCACCATCATGAGAACAGCACAGGAAAGCCCCACCCCCATGATTCAGTTACCTCCCACCGGGTCCCTCCCACGATAGGTGGAGACTGTTACAATTCAAGGTGAGATTTGGGTGGAGACACAGAGCCAAACCATACCAATAGCTGTCGTGTTCAGTTCTGGTACTATGCGATCAGGTACAAAATGGGTTTTATGCTCATTATCTCATCTGATTCTCACAATATTAGGAGGAAGGGGCCTCCTAACACCCCCATTTTGCAGATGAGGAAAATGAGGCTCAGAAAAGTCAAGCAACTAGATCAAGGGATGGTGGAGCCAGGACTCAAACCAGACAGTCTGATTCTAGAATGTACACTTTTAGCCTTTGCAGCCTTCTCCTCCAAGTGATTCTCCTGCCTCAGCCTCCCCAGTAGCTGGGATTACAGGTGTGCACCACCACATCCGGCTAATTTTTGTATTTTCAGTAGATACGGGGTTTCACCATGTTGACCAGGCTGGTCTCGAACTCCTGACCTCGTGATCCACCCACCTTGGCCTCCCAAAGTGCTGGGATTACAGGTGTGAGCCACTGCGCCTGGTGGAAATCACTGTTTTATGGCTCCCATTTTTTAAAGCCACTTAAGGCTTAATGCTTAATGTCGCTAACTCTGTTACCTGTTCTTGTCATCCCAGGGTGCGCTTTAATTTGTTTTACATTTGTTTTCTTTTTTCTTCTTCTAAGAGTTGTTAAAACATCTAGGTAGTGGAAGTTTTATATTAGTTAAACTAATATAAATTTGTGTACTTAGAGGAAGTACACTCTGCTGAGGATAGAGTGATGACAGTGGTCAAAATTAATAATACTGGCTGGGCGTGGTGGCTCACACCTGTAATCCCAGCACTTTGGGAGGCTGAGACGGGCGGATCACGAGGTCAGGAGATCGAGACCACCCTGGCTAACATGGTGAAACTCCATCTCTACTAAAAATACAAAAATTAGCCAGGCGCCGTGGTGGGCGCCTGTAGTCCCAGCTACATGGGAGGCTGAGTCAGGAGAATGGCGTGAACCCGGGAGGCAGAGCTTGCAGTGAGTGGAGATTGCACCACTGCACTCCAGCCTGGGCGACAGAGCGAGACTCCGTCTCAAAAAAAGAAAAAAAAAAAATTAATAATACTAAGGGAAACATACTGCAGAAAAACTTGTACTCATGTCATTTGAGGCTGTTTACAAGATTTTTAAAAAATTTTTCCTTTTTAATGATTATGTGCTAATACAGGACAGTAATTACTTGCATCTCTAACAACTAAGTCTATAGATCTCTACTTGAATATTTATTTGTTCCTTCTATGCATCTATGGTTAATATTGAGTGTCAACTTTATTGAATTGAAGGATGCAAAGTACTGTTCCTGGGAGCGTCTGTGAGGGTGTTGACAAAGGAGATGAACATTTGAGTCAGTGGACTGGGAGAGGCAGACCCACCCTCAATCTGGGTGGGCACCATCTAATCAGCTGCCAGTGCAGCTAGAATAAAACAGGCAGAAGATGGAAAGAGCAGACTTGCTGAGTCTTCCAGCCTTCATCTTTCTCCTGTGCTGGATGCTTCCTGCCCTTGAACATCAGACTCCAAGTTCTTCAGCTTTTGAACTCTTGGACTTACACCTGTGGTTTGCCAGGGGCTCTCAGGCCTTTGGCCACAGACAGAAGGCTACGCTGTCGGCTTCCCTACTTTCGAAGTTTTGGGACTCAGACTGGCTTCCTTGCTCCTCAGCTTGCGGGTGCCTGTGGTGGGACTTGACCGTGAGATCGTGTGAGTCAATTCTCCTTAATAAACTCCCATTCATATATATGTCTATCCGATTAGCCCTGTCCCTCTAGAGAACCCTAATACAGCATCTTTCACAGACGTTTGATCCACGACAATTAATTGGCTAGTACTTGGCCTTGAAATCTTGGGTCTATTTAGGCAATATCTTTATTTTACAATATGTAATGGACTTTTAAAATGATAAACTATAACCCTTTTCCAGCCAATCAACGTGGAAGCTCAGAGAGCTTTTAGTGGGCTCTTGGTAAATTAGTCAACCAAAGCAGTTAATGCAAAAAATCTTTTATATCTTATTGTTTTTAGCAAAATTTCTGGACAGGGAACTCTTCAGTACAGAAAACAAAATTTCTAAAAATATAAAAATTATATTTATAAGATATAATTTAAAATACAACTTGAAGCAGTTCCTAAGATAGTGTTGTTTTCTACTACATATTAATATGTAATGTCAAAGCTCTGCTTCCTTTCAGCTGAAATATGATGAAATATCAAGGGGCAGTTCACTACCAGGACAGCTTTTGTCTTTGCTTGAAGTCGACGTCTATTCCCATATCCTGCTTGCTAAAAAACTGGCAAAGAGCAAAAAGCATTCCTTGAGACTCTCATGTACCAGCAAGAAATATGTGCCCAAAAAATTTAAAAGAAAATACATGACTTTTTAAATATTATAATAATTGGGCACAGTATATTCTTTTTCAATGACCTGCAGGGTAAATTATATCTTGGGCTGCACAAATTAATCTGAACTACCTAGGGGAAATGTGACCAGTACAGAGATCTATTGTAATAGTGTTATACGCCTGGATTAATTTTCCTTTGGCACTGTGTAATTTGATCTTGCAACTGCTTAGACAAATAGTGGCTAGGAGCATACTGAATAATTTATAACTCCTTCACTTATTCAGTAAGTGGTGACTGTGCATTCTCTTTGTGCCTGGCACTGTGTTAGGGCTGAGGACCCTGGTGAATAGGAATTTGATGTGCCTGGGAGCATAAACCCTAGAGTTGGAAAGCCTGACTTCGAATTCTGGCTCTCCAGTTAGTAAGCTAGCTGTTTACTAGCCGAATGACTTCAAGCACATTGCTTAATCTTACTTAGCTTGTTCATCTCTGAAATGTTTTTTTTTTTTTTTTTTTGCAAGAATAAAATAAATCAATGCGAGTCATCTAAAACAGTACCTGATTTACAGCATATGAACCCGGATCTCGAATCAAATGCTGAGCCCCTTGTATGCAATCCTAGGAAATAGGAACCTAACTTTATTAAATAACTAAAAATCATTCTTTTTGGTTGGGTGCGGTAGCTCATGCCTGTAATCCCAGCACTTTGGGAGGCCGAGGCCGGCAGATCACCTGAGGTCAGTAGTTCGAGACCAGCCTGGCCAACATGGTGAAACCCCATCTCTACTAAAAATACAAAAACTAGCCGGGCGTGTTGACTGACATCTGTAGTCCCAGCTACTCAAGAGGCTGAGGCACAAACATCGCTTGAACCCGGGAGGTGGAGGTTGGAGTGAGCTGAGATCATGTCACTGCACTGCAGTCTGGGTGACAGAGTAAGACTTGGTCTCACAAAATAATAACAATAAAATGAAAAATAAAAATAATTCTTTTGACAAAACCTCCAAACCTGCCATTTTCATTAATACAGCTGTGGATTAATACGACTGGAGAGGAGGCATTGTCTCTGCCCTTACGTATGTCATCAGAAGAGACAGACAAGTGTGAAATTGTTCCAAGTCCCTTGTCAGGGGGGCATTTGTTTGCTAGTGTTGTCATATTCACTGATTTTTTTTTTTTAATTAGTTGTTGACCAGACACAGTGGCTCATGCCTGTAATCCCAGCACTTTGGGAGACTGAGGCAGACGGATCTCGAGGTCAAGAGATCGAGACCATCCTGTTCAACATGGCAAAATCCCATCTCTACTAAAAATACAAGAATTAGCTGGGCATGGTGGTGTGCACCTGTAGTCCCAGCTACTCGGGAGGCTGAGGCTGCCTGAACCTGGGAGGCGGAGGTAGCAGTAAGCCAAGATTGTGCCACTGCACTCCAGCCTGGCGACAGAGTGAGACTCTGTCTCAAAAAAAAAAAAAAAATTAGCTGTTCAAGGCCATGATCATAACTATGGCAACTCTGGCTTCACATACATCTCTTAGAGTGGCCCATGAGCCCTCTAGAGCATCCTTTGATGTGGTCGTATTTTGCTGGGCTGATAGATGTCTTCTCAAAATGGCCCGAGGTACCCCTTGTTCTATTTACACCATTCTGTGCCATTTCTTCAAGACACAACAATTGCTAACCATCATAATTTATTTCAACAGGTCTCCATTTAACTAACTTGTTATGTGGAATGATCTGAACGCTCCTCATTTTCCCCCATGGTCTTTGAGGAGACTCTGAGACTCAAGGATGCTTTGTGGCAGACTGTCAGAAGAGTCTGGATTTGCTAACCAGGCCCTCTTGAGTCTCTTACTGCAACCCAGGTCCAAATCACTTTGTTGTCATCTTGTTTGTTACCTTATTGACATCCCCTCCTCATTTTTCTTCTTCCCCACTCACAGCTGTGTGCCACCTCAACTGCGGAAAAGCACTGGGCATTTGGAGCTCACGATTTCTTAGTACACCCGTGAGTCACTGACAGCAATGCAAGGAAGTACCGTACTTGGTACAGGATGACAATTCGTTTGTCAACTCAATTTTGAAGAAACAAATTACCCTCTTTGGGGAGAAATATGTCAAAATAATTTCTCAAACTATTTAAGAGCTGCCCTTAACCTGAAGTTAAGTGTCGATATAATGAACAGATCATCAACATACTAGAGTGGATGGGATCCTCATCTGTGACCTTCTATTTAAATGCAAGTTTTCTGGCAAACCTAGTACTCAGTTTCTTTCCTTTTTTTTTTTTTTTGAGACAGAGTCTCGCTCTGTCGCCAAGGCTGAAGTGCAGTGGTGTGATCTCAGCTCATTTCAACCTCCTCCTTCTGGGTTCAAGTGATTCTCTTGCCTCAGCCTCCTGAGTAGCTGGGATTACAGGTGCCCACCACCATACCCCGGCTAATTTTTAGTAGAGACAGGGTTTTACCATGTTGGCCAGGCTGGTCTTGAACTCCTAACCTCAGGTGATCTGCCTGCCTCGCCCTCCCCAAGTGCTGGGATTACAGGCATGAGTCACTGCGCCCAGCCATTTTCTTATGTGTGACATTCAAGATCGTTCACAGCCTGACTGTTTAATTAGATAACTTCCTAAGGTCCCTTCCATTCCTATAGGTCTTACCATTTCTTGCTAAATACGATACAGGTTGGCAATGGCAAAACAAATGCCATCTTTTGGTGCTAAGAACATGATCCAAACTCTAACCAAATGGAACTAACAGGTGAACACATCCTACACATTCCATGTTACCACCTCTGCAACAACTTTTGCCCTGAGCAAAAGGCACGGAGGTTTATTCCATCTGGACTTCCCCCTCTGATTTTCCTCTGGTATGTTCGATTTCTTCCTATCTGTGAAAATCCTTCACAAATGCTGTCTCTTCCAGCGAAATCCCACCCCCCTCAGTGCCATCTTAGTCACTGATCTCTTCCCATCTTGCTCCAAGTTATGCACTTGTCTCCCAAAGTGCCTTGCACATAAATAATGACGTTTCATGAATTTGTTAGATAATAGAATGAGAAGAAATGGTCTTCTTTCGTTTTTTAAGCATGAATCTTTTGAGTGTCAAACAGCAACCTCTTGTCTTTGTGCCTTTTCATAAGGCTGTTCAGAGCTCTTCATGCTCAGCTTCAGTAGTGATCTGGGTCCAATCAGGAAATAGAAACCACATAGTGGATAAAATCGAAGTTTAATACAAAGAACTGTTAACTATGATAAAGGAGTATCTATAAGATAAAAGGGGCCTGGCAGGGTGGCTCACGCCTGTAATCCCAACCTTCAGGAGGTCGAGGTGGGTGGATCACCTGAGGTCAGGACCAGCCTGACCAACGTGGTGAAACCCCATCTCTACTAAAAATACAAAAAAATTAGCTGGGCGTGGTGGCGGGTGCCTGTAAACCTAGCTACTCGGGAGGTTGAGGCAGGAGAATCGCTTGAACTTGGGAGGTGGAGGTTGCTGTGAGCCGAGATCATGCCATTGCACTCCACCCTGGGCAACAAGATCAAAACTCCATCTCAAAAAAAAAAAAAAAAAAAAGATAAAAGTAAATCCTATACAGTATGCTAGGGTTCAGAGAGAGTACTCAAGGAAGGAGTTGAGACCTTGTTGGAGAAGGTGTGGCTCAGCCCACTGGATAAGCAGCAATGTTAGATGGTTTGGCCAGGCCAGGGCTGGTCCACCGGTTGCTAAGCAACAGCTGACCTCTAGAATGTGGCTGGAGAGCAGGCAGTAGTCAGTCAGCAGCCACTGGTGTGGATATGCAGTGGGAGCCTGGACACCAGCAGGGAAGAGGCCTTCAGAGAATGTGGCCACACGGAAACTTGCAGAAGGAATGGCTATCCTGTGTATGACCCTCTAGGCAAAAGTACCTGTGTGTGGGCCAGGCAGGAGCTTTGGTTTCCATGTCAAGAGAGCTATGGAAAGGGTATCACAAGAAGAGGCTGTAAGGTTGTAGATGGACGGTTTCCTGGGCCCACAGCTGGGGTAGGCTACACTGGATGGAAATCTTCACACTCACAGGGCTGACACCAGCCTCACCCAGAAACTTGGGGAAGCCTCTTTGTCCTGGAATGTGCCTCCATGGCCCTCTACTGAGAAATCTTAACACCACACTCCCTTTAGTGGAGAAATGTTTAAAGGAATTCTCTTGTAATATTACAGGTATTGAAGAATGCATTTGGAGCTGTGAGGCAATAAATAGATAAGCAACACATCCTTCATCTTTAGAGCTTCCTTAGTTCATTTGGTTCCAAGGACCTACAGAACCCAAAGGTCATTAGTCCCTGTAAAGCCAGGAAAAGGCTAGCCTGGTGTAACCTCAGGCAAAACACTTCCTCCTACCAGCTTTTTTCCTCATCTTACAATAAGGGGTTGGACCACATCAGTGGTTGTCAAATACCAGGCTACTGTGAGGTGAAGAAAACAAATACAATATTTTGTAGAGTTGAAGTCATTCAATTTGAAAGTTGACTCTTTCTACCTTTATTTTCAGTGTTAAAACATCCTGTCGTTTATGAAATAGTGATAGTAAAGGGAAAAAAAATTTTTCATCCATACTTAGCAAAATAAAAGCAAGCTCAGAATTTTGTTTTCAGTTTTCCTATCCTGATAGTCTGGTCACTCTGGAACTGGATGTTCTCTCTCGAAGGGCTCTCCATTTCTGACGCTGGTCTAGAGGACCTGTTGGTCTTTGCTTCTTGTCATCCAACTCAAAAGCAGGCAGAAGAAACTCTAGAAAAGGTGATCGCTTCAGAGCATGTGTAGTAAATTTGGGTCTGTCACAGAATATCAGCAAGGCTCTGCACAATGATGACTGTCAAATATATGAAGAGTTTCATATTTTTAAGATATCTTATTAAACTCTACAGCAACCACAAAAACATTTTAAAAAGAGGCATAATTCATAAAGCCGTAATGAAAATATAATCAAATTTTATAAAATACTCAATACAAAAGCAAGCAGAAAATCTGGACAAAGATGGAACACTTATTTTGCATATGTGGTTTTTTTTTTTTTTTTTGAGATGGAGTCTCGCTCTGTCACCCAGGGTGGAGTGCAGTGGCGCAATCTGGATTCACTGCAACCTCTGCCTCCCAGGTTCAAGCGATTCACCTGCTTCAGCCTCCCCAGTAGCTGCGATTACAGGTGCGCACCACCACACCCAGCTAATTTTTAATATTTTTGGTAGAGATGGGGTTTCACCATGTTGGCCAGGCTGGGCTCGAACTCCTGACCTGAAGTGATCTGCCCACCTCGGTCTCCCAAAGTGCTGGGATTACAGGTGTGAGCTACAGCGCCCGGCCAATTTTTTTTTTTTTTTTTGAGAAGGAGTCTCGCTCTGCTGCCCAGGCTGGAGTGCAGTGGTGCCATCTCGACTCACTGCAACCTCTATCTCCCAGGTTTCAGCGATTCTCATGCCTCAGTCCCCCGAGTAGCTGGGATTACAGGCTCTTTCCATCACACCTGGTTAATTTTTATATTTTCAGTAGAGACGGGCTTTCACCATGTTGGCCAAGCTAGTCTTGAACTCCTGACCTCAGGTGATCCACCTGCCTTGGCCTCCCAAAGTGCTGAGATTACAGGCAGGACTCACTGCCCCGGCCTAGCAGGTGTTTCTTGCTTAGCATAATGGCTGAGTCCAAGTGGCAGCAATGAGTCTACGTTCTATCAAAACATTTATCATTTGAGTTAGGAGCAGTGCTTAAGATATATATATTGCTTTGGAAGCACCACAGAACCTCAGCAAAGTATTGAGGGGGAAGCTTTATTACATTTAAGAGAATGAGAGCGAACCATGTGGCGGGGTGACAGGTATGGAGACGTTCCTGCTTGTCTGGCTGCTCATCTTCATCAGCACCATCTCTGTGTCCCACACAAAGGGTGGCTGGAAATGTAACATCTAGACTCCCCTCCAAGGGCGGTTCAGATGCAATTCATGCAAACACCTCCCTTTTGTTGGAATTAGTAAACATTCCAATCCTTACAGTGCTTTTTCTCTTTTCTTCCCCATTCCTATAAAAAGTTAACCCCCCCACACACTATGTATACAATAGAAGCAGGCCCTCAGGACAGAAGCTGTGTCTGAGAATGTCAGACAATGATGAATTAAAAAGCTCCAGCCATCTGAACACTTCCCCTGCTGACTTTGTGTGGTTGTGCACAAGAGGAAGGGGCTGGGTTGAGAATGAGTAGAACACACACACAGCATTCCTCCATTCTTCCATCGTACTTATTCTCCAAATGCAGTGGCTACACCTACCAATCCACTTGTAGAAATGGGATTAGGCTCCAGGTGTCTCTTGGTACCTGTTGAAAAGTCAAACCAAGGTCTGAAACTGGAATTGGATTATAGATCTCAGGCGATGCTGCTCAGAAGGCCGTAGCTCTCTTTCAGCAACACACATCACCTTCTCCCACCTCTTCCCAAACCCAGTCTCTTCCAAAGAATTCAGAAAATTGAACATTAGGATCTTTCTAGACAATAAATGTATATATACACATACTATCTCCACACTCGCCCCCTTTCACCTTCCTAGAGGGCCAGGCATATAGCCCTCTAAAAATCAGGATATGATTCCTAGAATAATAATTTTTAAAGTTAACTATAGCAAAAGTAATACATACTCACTCAAAAACTTCCAACAACAGAAAAATATAAATTCAAATAGAAAGTCCACCACTCCATAATGTGATTTTCAGGAGAAACTACTGTGGAGTCTGGTATGTATCCAGTCAGAACTTTTTCTTTGCAAGTACACATGAATGCATATTTAAAGGTATTTTTTCGCTTGGTTGTAAAGTTTATGTTATTAAAGCAACAACTTTTACAGTACACATATGGACATCCTTCAACCTTTTTAATAATCACATTTTTTAAACAGAAATTAGGCCTCTGTTTTTGAAAATTTAGCTTAATAATATGTCCATGTCGCAGAGCTTTGCAGTTTTCAAAGTTCTTTCCCACGCATTGTCCTGTTTACAGAATGGCTCTGCCAGGCGGGCTTTCTCATCCCCATTTTACAGATGAGAAAACTGAAGCTCAATGAGGTGATTTGTAAACGGTTTCACAAAAAGTGGCAAGGTAAGGTCTTCCCAGTCCAAGTCCAGGGCCCCTTACGGTCCTCCGTTGCCTCCTCTAGTTGCCCTTGAAGGAGATGGTCAGGAAAGGGAGTCTCTGTTACAGTCATCCACAAGGCAGTGCACGGGAAGGTATGTGTGTAGGCAATTTAAAACTTAAGGAACACCTGGCTGGCACGATTGTTCACGCCTGTAATTCCAGCACGTTGGGAGGCCGAGGGAGGCTGATTGCTTGAGCCCAGGAGTTTGAGACCAGCCTGGGCAATATAGAGAAACTCTATCTCCACAAAAAATACAAAAAAATTTAGACGGGCTTAGTGACATATGCCTATAATCCCAGCTACTGGGAGCCTGAGACAGGAGAATCACCTGAGTCTGGTAAGTTGAACCTGTAGTGAGCCCTGACCATGCCACTGTTCTCCAGCCTGGGTGACAGAGTGAGACCCTGTCTCAAAAAAAAAAAAAAAAAAAAAAAAAAAGCTTAAGGAACACCTATTCGCTGTCCAGACTGTCAAGAAAATTACAATGTGATTTATTACCTATGATTCCCCCTCCATACACCTTTACAATTTAAGAGGAAATAAAATGATTGTTTTTATTTCCCTTCTTTGACTGTGGTTAGAGGAAAAGCTAAGTCAAAAGACAATCAAAAGATGAAAATAGAGGCACCAAGTCTCCAACGAAGAGTTTGCTAGATCACACGCTCTTTTGCATGTGCATCTTCTTTAAACTAATTATTGATACTTTTGTTAAAAGCATATTAAGCATAGAAAAGGAATCTAAATATGTCCTTACCCCACTTCCCAAGGTGTTAGAACTTTTGACTTTTGGGAAGCAGCAGAGAATAGCAAAAGCATCCCTAAACTGAGTTCAAATTCCAGTTCCACAAATTGAACTCTTACTACCCCTAGCAGTAAGCTCTGGGGTAAATTATTTGAGCCTCAGTTTCCTACCTCATAGGGTTGTCTGAGCCTCAATCAAAGCAGTTAATTAGTATTTGTTGTCTATCCCTCCACTAATATGTTTCCTTTAAATGTGTGTTATCATTTCGAAGGGAAAACATTCTTAAAATACGAAAGCACTAGAGTATGCTGCATTTGATTTCTGACCAGAATAGCTGCTAAATACTAGTCTGCTTTCTAAGTAACTATAGCATTAAGTAAACTTGGAAAATGCATAACAGCACCTCAGGGGATAAACAAACTGTGTCCATGTATGATGATGGAGCTACTTTTCTTACACTGAGAACAGAGAACAGGTATCCAGAATCACTTGGGGGCTTTGTAACTTCGTGGTGGGATGGATCATGTAGACAGCGGCACCAGGAAGTGAGAACTACGCCCGCCAGATCTCACCTGTATTCGAACTTGGTCTTTACCCTACTCCACCCTTGCAAAAAACTAGTAAGGTCCCTGCTTTTCATTTCCACAGATTGCAATACTCCATGCTGCATATTTATCTGTTAATGAGCATCTGAAAACAGGTTAACCTGGAAAAACGCTTTGGTATACTCTGAATAACTGTTTCTTAAGATGAACTGGCTCTTTTAAAAAAGTTCATAAAAGTCAACTTTAAATCACATAATACATAATTCCACAAAAACCCTGTACCCTCTTCCCCATCCCTCCAACACACATACATACAAGGTTACCATAGCTAGGACTTTATATCTTTCCAGAACCCTCTCCTTAAAAAATACATACATAGATGTCAAGCTGGTATATCTCTAGGTTGATTTATAATTATAAACGTACAAAGTGACATCAGGAATCACCATGGATTCACATGGAACATCCTCCATAAACACGATACATTAGCCTAAAGGCTGCTGGTCCTACTTCATGCGGCACTCCCGCCATCCAATGTGTAAGCCTCTCTGTGACGTGGAGCCCTCCCATCACCTCAACTGCAATTTGACAAATGTGACAAGGACTCTTGCTGAACTTGGTTCCTTCTACCTTTCATCTCTCACTCACCTGACTGACCTGGTCAATAAAAGCCCACCCCAACAGGATAATGGAGGAAACGTAGACACAGCCAAACCAGCTCTGGACGGTGAGAAGTGTTCTGGTTGTTTAGGACGGGGTGTTTGTTCTGTGGGTCGAGTGGGCACAGACAAATGGAAAACATTCTCTCCTGCTCTGTATCAAGTTGTTGCTGAAATGGGAACTGTACTATACTTGTGGGTCGAGTATGATCTTTAAAAATCATCAGCAACATCTTGGGCTTTGACATACAAGTTACTAGTATTAACCACTTACACTTCGGAGCACCTTTGTGAGATTGGATCATCCAGTATCTTGGAAGGCCCCTGGTACTTCTGCTTCAACTGTTTTTTGAAAGTTGATGCCTCAGAGCTTAGAAAGCATTTAATCGTATCAAAGAAAAACAGTGAAAAGCGTTTTTAGGCAAGCACATTCATCCTTTTTTACTCATAAACTGGGACAAGTTCTTAAGATAGTATCCACTATTTAAAATATGATTTCTATGAGAAAGAGTTCGGAATTCCAATTAGAGACACCAGAAACACCCTTTGCAGCCTGCTTGTCCCAGCAGGCTCTCTGCACAATCCCCTCCACCCTGACCTCAAATTAACACAAAGCAAAACACAAAGTCTAGGAACAAGCTAGTTCAGAGTCCAGAGAAGTACACCCCTTTGGTAGGGACACCTAGGGACCCGGTTTCTGGGGAAGAGATGGCATCCATAGGAGCTCTAGCGGGAGCAGAACCAAGACACAAAGTGTTTCTCCCAGAGGTGGCCAGCCCCACAGCTCCAGACCTAGAGCAAGGGCAGCAAGCTGGGGGACCGAGGGAGGGTGTCTTCCCGAGTCAGAACTCACCGAGGGGCCAGACCAAGAACCATTAGGTGGTGTGGCAGGTTTAACTGATGTTTCTTGGGACAAGCAAAGTGGGAAGATGCTGAAAACACTTCCCCCACACCCTTAGGGCTTTAGTGGCTAAAAACAAAAAAACTACACTTAGTTAAATGGACAATGTGGAAAGCTACTCTAGTATTTAATGTATTTCCTGAGTTACTGTAACTAGAAGTTACCTGTGGACAAGCTTGGTTATTTCAGTGGATCTTAAACTTTCAACAGAACTTTTGTACTGGGTTAGGTGGTAGAGATTCTTCTCTTGAATATAATAGCCTATCTGTTTTTATGGAGTGCAATTAGGGGCAGGTAGTCTGTCAAAAAGCCTGGCTGTTGGAAAAAGGCTGGAAATTCCTCAGAAATAAAATATTTCTTAAATATATGCTTCCCTCCACCTTGAGATTTTTTTTTTTAAGTAAGAATCAAGTATGTAAGTTAGGGAGCAACAGCGGCGGAAGGTGGCAGCTACCATAGGCTTGGGAGTAAAAAGGTCCCTCGCAGTTTCCGATTGCTGGAAGAACTTGCAGGCGGCCAGAAAACAGCAGATGGCACAGTTAACTGGGGTCTAGAAGATGACAAAGACATGTCACTTACAGGACGGACAGGAATGATGACTGGGCCGCCAAGAATAATTTATGAAAACCAGACATCCAGTCTTAAAATAGAATGTAGACCTAAATACCCAGAAGCACCCCCTTTGCAAGATTTGTAATGAAAATTAATATGGAGTTAATAGTTCCAGTGAAGTGGTGGGCCCAAGATCCGTATCAGTGCTAGCAAAATGGCAGAATTCTTAAAGCATCGAAGTTGTCCTGCAAGAGCTTTAGCGCCCAACAATATCTAAAGAAAATATGAAACTCCCTCAGCCTGCTGAAGGACAATGTTACAGCAATTAATTAAAAAGAAAAACCATGGGCCCTTCCCTTCCCCCGAATTCACTTAAAGGAGTCTTCATTTTCCACAGTAGTAAATTTTCTAGATATGTCTTGTAGACCTCAAAGGACTGGAAAGGAAACTCCCATTCAAAGGAAATTTATCTTAAGATACTAAATGATACCAATTTTTGGTCCGTTTGAAATAAGTTGTGCTATACGAAGTTATCCTGTCAAGTGTAACCACTGTCCACAGGGTTGAAACTCTGGGATCAAGGTAAGTATATTTAAATTGACTCCCATTGTAACTGGTGGGGCACATCTAACTGTGAAAAGACACAACACACAATCACCTTTTTCTGTTGATTACATGGCCTGGGCTCTCTGCCTTCTCTCCTTACCCCTCCCCCTAGGTCCTACCCTCCCTGCAACAGCCCTCTACTCTGGGGGCTTGTTACCCTCTTGTCCTAAATCTTCCTTTTTCTTGCAAACAAATACACAGTCTACTGAAAGCAGACTATTATGTTGAAAAGGTTTCTTTATGAATTTTACATTTACTCTACAGATCTTAGTTTCAGGGGATTCTTTCCAACAGTTAACTCATTAAGTTTCCTGGCATAATTTAAGTGTACCACAACTGTTAGAGCAATGGGAACCAATGCCTCCCTCTGAGATTGGCCTTCAATGAGGAATTTAGGGCTTTCTCCATATCTTCTCTTCCCCAGCTTTGAGGGGTGCTTTTTCTCCCCTTCTCCTCAAGTTCCTTTTGCACCATCACCACCCAACACTTTCCATGACATCCTTGCTTTGGCCAGAAGCGATTAGGTAAGGTTGGAAAGTTTCCCTGACCTCCCTCACTATTCACTCTCCACCAGGCTACAAAATGAATATTGGGTCCTCAGTCCTGCCACTCTCTGCGGTCATCATCAGCTGATGCGTTGTTTTTAGCTCAGGTTTTGATAAAGTGAATTGTCTCCAAGGTTACTCAGACCTGTCAGCTCTCAAAGTCCTTGGTGGTTAAACTTGGAGAAAGGGCACATGAAGACACTCATAAGCACACATAATCCCTCTGTATTTTTTTTTTTTTTCCTGTAATTGATTTTGCTTTTAGAAATTGAAGAAGTTTTGAACAGGGCTGTCATTTGGTCATCCTTCCAATTCATTGGGATCTAGTTTGAAATATGACAATTGGAACAAAACTTTGAATCCAGTGCATATTTTGGTTTTGGCGTCGCAGTTGCGTCTGAAGATCCTCGGAAGGGATTGAGACCTTGGTGTGCATGGTAGACCCCTGAAATTGGCGGGCTTGACCTCCTAGCAAATTGCTTCGTTTTTCCACTTCTGTTCAGGACCACTAAACACTGAAATGTGGATGCATACAGAAATAAATGCAGTTCATTATGTACTAAAGTTTTGTTTTTTAACTTGATATTTGTGTAAATCCACCTTTTGAAGCAACAACTATCAAGTCTGAAAAGCAACTGATGTTTCCATTAACGTTTTTCTGGGGAAAAGTTAGTTCTAAGGATTTAACATCCTGTAACTGAAGTTTAACATAACAGTATCCCATAAGCAGTCTTTTTAATTGTCATATTGCCAAATTTTAATTTTTAAAAGTGTGCGTTTTCTTCAAAAGTGTAAGTTAGAAATTAATAATTAATAATCTACTGGGCAGAAACATCAAGTCTGGTCACACTATTCTCAGACAGTCATTAAAACTTATTAAAACTCAGCATTAGCATCAGTTAATCACAGAGGAATGCTTCTGAGTTGCTGCTCCTGAAGAGCAGGTACTCATTCTGCATTCATTAACTTAAGCTATTTTTATTAAGAAAAAACAGATTTGGATATAAGTTCATCAGAATGGCCTTCCCATCTCATGACTGCAGGTCATACTGACCACGTGAATGGTACTTCGATATAGTTAACCGAATATAAAGGAGCCACTAAAAGCCTCTGCTCATAATTATCACCTCCAGTTCAAGTCACTACTGTCCTGCTACGTGGACCTAAATCAAGAACCACAAGCTAATATCTTTCCTTGATTTACCCTCTTGCCCTGTATCTTCCTTTCTCTTGCAAACAAATCCACAGGCTACTGAAAGCAGCCTGTTAAGTATGTTAGAAAACTTACTTTATTAATTTTACACTTACTCTACAGATCTTGATTTCAGGAGATTCTTTCCAATAGAGAACTCAGTAAGTTATATGGCATAATTTAAGCACACCAGAACTGTTAGAGCAATGGAAACCAATGCCTTGTTATGTGAAATATTTCATCCCACACATATTCACTTGATTGAATTAATGCCTTTTTCATGTCTTCTTATTGAACATACTTAGTTCTTTATTACTGAAGCTAGACTTCATGGCAAGTGAGTTCTATTTCACAGAAAATCTGAACACATCACTGGCTTACCAAATAAGAAATTTTCACATTACAAATGGGCCCAGAGCCTTCTGTAAAAGGCTCATGTGGTCTGGCTCTGTGTCCCCACTCAAATCTGATATTGAATTGTAATCCCCATAATTCCCAAGTGTTGAGGGAGAGACATGGTGGGAGGTGACTGAATCATGGGGACGGTTTCCCCCATGCTGTTCTCGTGGTAGTTAAGTTCTCACAAGATCTGATGGTTTTATAAGTGTTCGCAAGTTCTTCCTCCTTTTTCTCTCTCTTGCCTGCCACCATGTAAGACATGCCTGTTTCCTCTTCCACCATGATTGCAAGTTTCCTGAGGCCTCCCCAGCAATGCAGAACTGTGAATCAATTAAACCTCTTTCCTTTATAATTACCCAGTCTGGGGCAGTTCTTTACAGCAGTGTGAAAACCAATAAATACAAAGGCTAAGTTTTGCTATCAATAATTTAAACAAAAATTCAAAATACAACTTAGCATTCAACTTAAATCTGCTTACTATTGCTCACTGACTTCCAATCATATTGATAGAATAAAGACAACTATAGAAAGCAAAAATTCCCAGTCTAGTTAAAAAAAAGAAAATTGAAGCTATTTGAGTAAGCCTTGCCAACAGTCTGAAGAATCAGTCTGTTTACCAAATGGTGTATATAAACAAATAATTAAAGATGCCATTAAACTACAAGTTCGTAAACAGGCATTACCTATTTAATAAGTACAATATATACATAGAATCCTCTTGAAAAGCTTCATTTTATACAGAAACATATTTACAACAAACAGTGTAATCAAATTAAAGATTATCTGTACAATACACACAAACGCATATATATATGTCTTCTGGAAGACAAGTTTCATCACTGCAGTCAAAATGGATAGCCATTTGCATTTTAAAAAAGAATTCCATTCCAGAAGAAAAATACATCTCTAATATACAATTATATTTTTCATTTATTTTCCTAAAAATTCTCCATGTTTAGATTACCTTTTCAATTTTTCTTTGTTCATCCTTGAAAAATTTCAGGTTTCTAGTGCCACCAACTGGTGTTAATTAAAAATCAACAATCTTGGTGTCCAAAAAAAATTGCTTTTAAAAAAAAGGTTATCAAAAAATAGGCTACTGGAATAACCATTCATAAAGCATAAATGACAACATGATTTATAAAAATATTTTCACCAGGGTAGCATATCTAATAACATTTACATTATCAAGGATTCTATTTTTTTCTTTTACTGATAAATCTTGGTTTAAATTTGCATATAACAATTTTTAGAAAATAATATATTGCAAAAGAAAGTTTGGAAACATGCGTGACATGATTAATCTTTATGAGCACCAAATAGGCATTAATAATTTAATGGTAAAAAATCTAATGCCATTTTCTGGTCTTTGGATTTTTTTAAATTTTTCTTAAATAATAAACATTAAACTGTGACAAAAGTTAGGAAACATGCAGAACCACCTGGAAAACAGTAATTTACTCTCAGCGTACCTTTGCAAGGATTTTCCAAAGCCTCATGTAAGAGTGATTTCTGGGCCACTTGCACAAGTAGATAAACCCTCTTCTCAGGCTAGTTATAAAGGGCTGAGATGAGCCACAGAAGTCCAAGACCTGCTCTGATTGTCTCCCAGTTCTCCCAGCTATTTTCTTTCCTTTTTTTTTTTTTTTTTTTTTTGAGACAGAGTCTCACTCTGTCACCCAGGCTGGAGTACAGTGGCAATCATAGCTCACTGCAAGCTTCAACCTCCCAGGCTCAGATGATCCTCCCAACTCAGCCTCCTGGGTAGCTAGGACCACAGGCATGTGCCACTGCATCCGGCTAATTTTTTCTATCTTTTGTACACATGGGGTTTTGCCATGTTGCCCAGGCTGGTCTCAAACTCCTGGGCTCAAGCAATCCTCCCACCTCGGCCTCCCAAAGTGCTGGGATTACAGGGGTGAGCCACCACACCTGGCCCCAGCTATTTTGATTAGACCATAAACTCCATGAGGATGGAAATGCCCTGGTCTGCTCACTAGTATAAATACAATACCCTGTATGGTGCCAGTACAATAATATAGGTTTTCAATAAATGCATTTATTAAATAAATAAATAACATGTTGGTAGCCTGATAAAATTTAATTTCAAGCTAAATCGCTTTAAATGGGTATGAAGATAGAAAGTAAAAACAAAAAAAACACCATCAAAGTTCAAATTTATTCTTCTGCCCAAATCTACCATTTTCAGTCCTTAAAACTAAACAGGCTAAAGTCTGAAGTGGTATGGGAAAATGGAGTCACGGAAAATATTCACTTCAAAATTAAAACCTATTTAAGTGTATACATATACATACACAGAAAAAATCACTTCCAGCTCAAATAAACCAAAATATTGCTAAATAACCAAAACAGCCTTGATATGTACAACCAATAATGAACATATAAAACAAACCTCCCTCCAGGTTTCAGATTTATCCAGATCATTTTCCTTTTCCAGATACCCCATTCTTCTCGCCATGTATTTAGAGGGCAGAAGGCCCTCTAAATCCTTACATCAGGAGCTGTCTGTGAATTAGAGATAGGTATCTCTGACACATGTAGATTACTTTGCTCAGTCCTGATCCATATACAAAAGCACACAGTAGACACTGAAGAACAAAAGAAAACTAAAGCATTTTCTTTAAAAAATTTCCATAGTTTCTAAAATTTGTAAGGCAAAAAAGGTAATAGAGTCAAAATATTGTTTATAATAGTTTTCTTCTAAAATTTTCTCACTAAACTTCTCCAAGTAGATGGTAGCACAAATATTAATACTGGAGTGTGCATTTTTGTCTAAAATGTATACACATTTTAAAGTGTAGAGGCATAGGATACTATGGATCTGATCACTATTTGGTCTCCATTATACATTTTGTGCCTTGGAGGAAAAAATCCAAATACTGTAGTTTATGAATCTGTATCATAAGAAACTAGAAAAATTTAGTTATGCTGCCTACACAAAGTAGTCTTTAGGAGTGTTTAGTGTGTCTAGAAACAAATGGTAAAATAATTCAGATTTGATTGCACTTTCCCTCTCATTTTGATAAATTATTAATGGTAAAAAGAACAAGACACATTATGTTAAGACTAATAGTTTTTATAACTATTCTAAAAATAAAACATCTTTGAACACATATTTTCATTTTGAAGTGAAAAGATATTTGTTCTGGGATAACATCTAACTCAATATATAGAAAAAAAGACATTCATTAAATAATCTAATCCTTAGTAAATTATCTTTTTAAACAATGTTGATTAAAAAATGTTAAAACACATTAAAAGGATATTGCCACAATGAGCCCAACTTTTAGAGCCCATACAATTCTTTACAGGCTTTTAATCCATCATCCCAAAGCTTAATTCCCTTAATGGGAGAAAAAGGGAGGCAAAAATCCAAACCAAACAAGGCTTGCTGCAGTATCTGCACAAGAGCCAAGGTATCTTATTATAGTAATGATCTGAAGATAATGAAATATGAAAAATCACTCAGAAATTGTAAGTGAGAAATAATAAGGGGTGAGAAAAAATTCAATGACATAGAAATATTGATACTATGGCAACACTTAAGTGTATATCTTAAATAAATATTGTAAAAAATCCAACAAGATAGAAAAATTTGGCTCAAAAATTAAGTTCCTTTGGTTACAGATATATACTTATTTTAGGTACGTGTGAGGTTTTTTTGTTTTGTTTTAAGAGACAGGGTCTTGCTCTGTTGCCCACGCTGGAATGCTGTGGCACCATCATGGCTCACCTGCAGCCTTGACCTCCTGTGCTCAAGTGATTCTACCACTTCAGCCTCCCGAGTAGCTGGAACTAAAGGCATGCACCACCATGCCTGGATAATCTTTTAAAATTTCTTTGTAGAGATGGGGGTCTCGCTATGCTGCCAAGGCGAGTCTTAAACTCCTGGCCTCAGGTGATCCTCCTGCCTTGGCCTCCCAAAGTTCTGGGATTACAGGTGTGAGTTACTGCACCTGGACTATTTTATGTTTTAAATAAATACACTGAAACATCACATGTGGGGGAACTGTATGATCACTCCACTACAATACATAATTAATATATCAATGTTGAAGAATGGTGCTCAAATGAAATAGTTTATAGTGCCATATGCTGGTTTCTTTTGGAAGGTGGTTCTTCATAAATATTTATCTTTACACAATGTCAGTAAAACTAAAGTATTTCAGTTTCAAAGAACCATTCATCTCTCTGTTCTCATGATAGGATCCATTTCACAATTTAAAATATAAGTAAACTCCACAGAAATTTTATAAATTAATGATTTTTCATATTTTAAGTAACTAAAAACTTTAAAAATTCAACCATTAACTCAAACAATCAGAATCTGAAAAAATGTACCTAAAACCGATAAGAAAACCTGACAGAGGTAAATAATGACTGATCATTGCTGGTTACCAACAGCTAGCTTTCCTATTAAGTTCAGCTTTCATTAAAACTGAAATTAGAAGATTTAAGTATTCATACGCATCCCTAAAACTCACCCAATATGCTGGAGTATAAAAATAAAAAATTTTATCATTTTTTTAAGCTGTCTTGATGTTGGAGAAATAGTGTATTACTGAATGCTTACCACCTGTCTTTTTATACATAATTTTTAAAAGGTGAGTCATTTTTGACATTATGTATTTTAAAGGGAAGAAATATGAACAAAGGGCTTGATAAAAGCCCTTGTAATATTCAACATTTCTTATGAATATAAGCAAATTAAGTTGTTTAGATTCAATGACAGGCTGTTATATTACACCATACAAAAACAAACTTCATCAAAGCTTTCAGTCTTACAGTATATATAGCAATGCAATCATATTGTAAAAGGATATTTTCTGTGTACAGATGAAGCAAAACAATATTTTTACTGGCTGAAACAAAAAGTGGAAGAAAGTGTCCAACGATAGTGGTCAGTGGCACCTACTCCTGTGTGGCTTTTGTCTGTTTACTGAGCAGGAGGCTTGTATTAGGTTTTCTTTGTCTTCTGTTCTAGTTCATGCTGGTGTTTAATAAGACGTTCTATTTCTGTTCCAAGTGTTTGTAGATTTTCCTTTAATAATTGGGGTGAGGGGAAAGGGAAGAGAAAAACAAAAGTATAATAAATAAAACAATTCAGTTTGAACTATTTTTTGCCTAAATTTTGAAAATGAAAGAGTGGTTAGCCCTAAATGCTATGTCAGATAAACTAGCGATCCAGCTGTTTTCAGTAAAGTACTCCTGTCCATTTCAAAGTAATACTCAAACTTTCTACTGAAGCTACAGCAATTTTTTAATGCATAAAATAATTTCTTACTATTACTGATTTTAAAATTATTTTTAAACTCAGTACTAATTTTCAAGGCCCACCCACAGCAAAAATAAAATAGTTGGGTCAAATATTAACTGTAAAAAAGAAAATAAAGCTGAAAAATAAATCAGAAATGCCATAATCTTAAAAAATTGTTTCTTAAAAAATTTTTAATCTTAAAAAATTAAAACTAATTATATGTCAAAGCCATCCAATATAAATTTAATGACATCTTAGTGTCTATCAAATAGCAAAATTAATTTTTGCTATTTTTCATCTTTCCTAATATAAAGAACTATACTTTTTAAAAAGAGAAAATCACAAAACTTCATCTTCGGGTAAAATGACTGTCTTGCATTACAGAAACAGCCCAGTTAATTGCTAGATCAGACTGTGAAACAGGCATCATTTTGCCATGTTTACTGGTTGGCATATGAATGAGAAATACAAATACCTTCAAAGTAATATTTTTTAGTAACGTATCCTCCAAAACAGCCTGTAATTTTCGGTTGATCTCCAAAGAGAGCTCCAATGTTAATCCATTGTCAGCTGGATGGGATGTGTATAAAGATGCCATGATGCCACCCCGTCTACTTAAATGAACTTTGTTAAAATCAGATGCCTCTGAAGAAAGTGTGCCTGACTCTTCCCGTAAAATATAACTTTGAATTATTCTGCAAAACAAAATGATAGTATCAGTTGTGTACTTGTAGAATTAAAAAAAAATGGAATTTGCAAAAGTCAACTAATAATAAAGATAAGCATAAAATAAGTATTAGGTTAATAACCTAACTATATTAGGAAAGAATTCTCCTTATTCAGATGGTTTCTTAAACTACCTCATTTTTGTTCTATTGTAGCATTCAGAGTAAAGACATATAAACATTGTTTTTCTATGTCTTTCCTTATTAATCAAAATTTGAGCTTTTTTGTTTGTTTTTAAAGAGACAAGGTCTCATTCTGTCACCCAGGCTGGAGTGCAGTGGCACAAACATAGCTCACTGCAGCCTCCACTGGATGGGCTCAAGTGATCCTCCTGCCTCAGCCTTCCGAGCAGCTAGGACCACAGACGTGTACCACCATGCCTGAATAATTTTTTTTTTGAGATGGGGTCTTGCTATGTTGCTCAGGCTGGTTGACCTCCCAGCCTCAAGCAATCCTCCTGCCTTGGCCTCTGGCCTCCCAAAGTGCTGGGATTACAGGTGTGAGACACCATACCTAGCTGAACAATTTCTTTATTGCTCCAATTTGTTAATATTTTCTGTTTTCCTACTATTAGACTTACAATTTGCTGTATTTTATGCTCTTTTTTTTAAAAGTCACAGGCACACTTTCCTATAAGTCTAAAATTATTTCAAAATAAAAATTAAGTCATTGGAAAAGGCCTACAATATAAAAACAACTTTTATTTACATAAAACAGTATTTGTGAGAGGAATTTGGCGCAGCACTCCCCAGAGTTAGTCAGAGCTGGGTTTGGATCTTCAGCTCTAGGTCTGTCACACAGGTGATGAATGGTGGCCCTGAAACATTTAGTGATTTGACCTGAGCCCCAGTTATCTGCAAAATTAGAGAACTCATGCACTGAGTGGTTGTAAGCAATCAATGAGATATTGCTAAGCCATAGGCACAGTGCCTTGTACTACTAGGTACTCAATAAATTATCCCACTATGTCCTACCCAACAGGAAAAAAAAATCCACAACCCCATATATATCTCTTAGAGCCACAGTCATGAAAATAAAAAGCTAAGCAAACCATTATCTTTTTAAAATCTAAAGTTGTTTAAGTATCTTAAAAATATTAACATTGACTGAACTCTCTATCACTTTAAAGGAAAGACCCGTGTTTTATTTCATCTTAGTATTCACAAAACCTAGAACCTAATAGGTGATCATAAAAGACTGGGAACTCAATAACTATAATTATTTTTTGAAAGATAGGCTCTTGATAGGACTAATTTTAAAAACAGTAACTTTGCCATATGAGTAATAGTATTTTGAAGACCGATCATGCTACCATAATAATACATACTTTGTTTTTTTCCTAATTTCTTCCACCAGTTGTTTGATGTGGTCCTCCATAAATTCTATCTTTTCATTTTTCCGGGCATGTGCTTTTTGCAGCCTAACTATCCTCTCAATCAACATGGCCTTATCTACTTGTGGAAAGTTATCCACAGCTACTGAGGACCCAGTATTTTCTGGAGATCGATCTTCTGCACTGCTTCGAGCATTCAGGGACCCTGAAGACAAAAAAAAAAAAATTGGTTTAGATACTGTGCTTAATCTAACATCATCTCTCATCTCATATATTATTTATTCCAGTATCATTTCAAATATTCACTCTAACAGAGTTGGACACAGAAGACAACACAGGTCAACGTGGCCTAGGTTCTTGTTTCTGAATATACTGGTGACAGAGGTATCAACAGGGTCTATACTGTGTCTCTCAGGAAGTGGTAATAAGAGAAACAAGGATCTCAAAAAGAGTAACAAGTCTAAAGTGAGACCAAAATTAAACTATAATAGAACAAAGCAGAGAGGAGGAGGAAGGGAGGACAGGAACAGAGGTACGAGAGGAGACAGAGAAACAGAGGTTAGAATATAGTGGGTTAAGCTCTGAGGCCAGCCTGCCTGGGTTCAAATACTACTCCTCTACTTACTAGCTGTGTGACTTTGGACAAGGTATTTACTTTTCTGTGCCTTGGTTATGTCATCTTAAAGTGGCATAAATTACATTATTTACCTCACAGGATTGTTATCCTCATTTAAATGAATATATGTGAAATGCTTCGAAAAAGCCATATAGTAAGCATTACGCAGTGTTAGGTATTACTTTTACCAACATCAGTAAGAAGAATCTGATCCTCTTTACCCTACAAAGATTAGTTTTTTCCAATCCCATTTTATAGCTTTAAGTAATATCTCTTATCCAAAGTAATATATCTTATCCAAAGTTATATAACGAATAAATGGCAGACCTGGGATCTAAATACATGTCTATAATTTCAAATCCATGTTCTTACTACACATTTTTTTCCCACTACTATAACAGCTGATGATGGTTTTCTACTAATGTGCAACCTCTGGGAGGCAATATAGTATACTGCCAAGCAAGGACTCTGGAGCCAAAGATTTCTCACTGTGGACTTTGGGTGAATCATGCAGCCTCTGAATCTTGGTTTCCTCATCTATAAAATGGGAATTATAATACCTACCTCACATGACTTTTTTGCAGAGTAAATGGTATGTTTCAAGTGCTTAGCATGGTTCTTGGCATTCCAAAAAAGACATACTGATATTTTGCTAATTATCATTTTCATAATGGTATCAATCATAATTTTATAGACTCTACCCATTTTTACTTTAGAACATAGGCATATCTATCATGAGAAAAACTAAAAGATTTAAAAATATATACATGTGCATATATATGTAAAACTCTGGCACACAATGATGACATCTTCATTGGTTCTTGGCTGTTAAAAGAAAAAGAGAGAGACCACTGTACACCAAATCTCTTTATAAATCTGATTTTAAAAAACAGAAGAGGAAGCTGTTGCACAGAATAAAGCAGCAGCAGGCTAGAAAAAAGAAGGGGCTGGGCACGGTGGCTCACGCCTGTCATCCCACAACTCTGGGAGGCCAAGGTGGAAGGATCACTTGAAGCCAGGAGTTCAAGATCAGCCTGGGCAACATAGTGAGATCTTGTCTATACAAAACACAAAACAAAACAAACACAAAAACAAAAAACCAAAAAATAAACATTAGCTAGGCGTTTGGCATGTGCCTATAGTTGTAGCTACTTGAGAGGCTGAGGTGGGAAGATTGTGGTTGAGGTTGCAGGGAGCCAAAGTCACACCACTGCACTCCAGCCTGGGTGACCGAGTTAAGACCCTGTCTCCAAAAAAAAAAAAGAAAAAAAAAAAAAAGAAAAGAAAAGAAAAGAAAAGAAAAGACAACGAACAAAAAAGAAAGTAGGGACACAGATTGCATAGAACCTCATGACATATCTGAAATCCTGGGTAATGAATAGAACTTAAATATTTAACCAGAAACATTTTTTACAATATAATTATATGTAACCACTATGTTTCATACTTCAAACTGAAACAAAGCATATCAATACTTTTTAAAATTAAAAAATGCTATTTATTTATTTTTTGAGACAGAGTTTTGCTCTGTTGCCCAGGCTGGAGCACAGTGATGCAATCTCAGCTCACCGCAACTTCCACCTCCAAGTGATTCTCGTGCCTTAGCCTCCCGATGGGATTACAGGTAGGTGTAAACTACCACACCCAGCTAATTTTTGTATTTTTAGTAGAGATGGGGTTTCTCCATGTTGACCAGGCTGGTCTTGAACTTCTGACCGCAGGTGATCCACTCATCTTGGCCTCCCGAAGTGCTGGGATTACAGGTGTGAGCCATTGTACCTGGCCAAAAATGCTATTTATTTTTACATCAATCATGAAATAACAACCAGAGCCACTAGTTTTTTACCTGATGAACTAGAACGACTTCCCATGCTGCTGACTTCTTTGTCATAGCTTCCATTCTCAACTTGATCTAATTTTCTTCGTGCTATAGGAAAAAGAAGATTATTTGTCACAGTTATCAGGACCATTTGCTCCTACCATCTCTGACTTTAATTGCTAAAATCACTGAGGCAAAAATGGCATAGACAAGAGAAAGTTCTTGAATACATACTTTAGGCAGAGGGCTATGTCATTCATATAAAATGTCATTTGGAAATGTACAAGTACAAAATATACAGAAACAACATTATAACTGACACTGGCATCACTTAATCACAGTGGAGTTAACTTTTTAAAGTACTGAAAGATTCAGAAGTTCTTTACAGTACCAGAAATTTCCTCCAAATTTCCCTTCAATTACATCTACAAAAACAAATGAAATTCTATGGCAAATATCTGAATATATTCATATTAAGTAAATGCTAAGTCCCTTTTAGCTTATTACTATGTTTCAACCTATTTTAACACAAATAAAGCCATGGGAAATAGTGGAGAATAGGAGGTTAAAATACGTGTCTTACTTATTTTTGTATCCCAAGCATATAACACAGACACCCAATGATTATATGACTTTTTAAAAGAAAGAAATCTGGAATCTAGTTCAGCAGTCAATTGTTATGCTTGGGTAATTTATAACTTTTTGGGGTCTGTTTCTTGAGACCCAGGTGAACAGTTAAGTTGCAACAATTTCCAAGTTAGAGGACGCATCTGGGGTATCTGCACCCTAGATGCCGGTAGCCTAGATGCAGCACAAAAGAAATCACAGGAATGTGAAAGGAGAAGATATCAGAGCTGCTATTTATACTGATATTTAAAGATAGATGTTTAAAAATTTCTATTTTTCATGTTTTCTAATATACATAAAAGAGTAACGTATGTTTAAAATGTATAAATAAACACATATAAATTGGAGAACAAATGCCTAAGCACTTTTTACTGACAGGAGTATGTGATCACAAGTTTAGATACTAATGCCCTAACATTACTTTCCCAATTCTCATGTTTTGTGATTCTGTGAATAAATGTCCTTTAGCATACAAGATATCTTTTAGGATAAAAGACTATTCATGAAATTGCAAGAAGTTTAAGAATTTGGTTTACTAATATTAATAAAGAGAACATACAGCTTCAATGTGGTAGAACCACAAAAAATTATTTTTTTTCCAGAAAATCCTTAATGATTAAAAGAAACAAACACATTCATGGTCTAAGTGTGGAAGAATTTTATACCTTGCTGAAGTTGTTTGGTGAGATCCTTGATACTAGAGGCATGTTTACGTCTTTGAGTTACTAACTCATCTTTTAATTCTTCTACTTGGGTACTCAGTGCTTTAACTTCTGTTTGTCTACAAGTAAGTTCAGCTTGCAGAGTTTGGACTTCCTCTTTTCGCAGTTCTTCCTCTTTCAACAGCCTACTTTCCTGAATAGTAAGTAAAACAAAAACCACCAATTTTAGTATGTTTGTTTCCATTAATGCTCAGTTTATTACCTTAACAATCTAAGGTTCTTGACAGTGGAGACTGCTCTATTATTATTCCTTACCAGCTTTTGTTTACTTGAGCTTCTCACAGTTCCCATATAGCAAAGCAGGGGGATACATTAACGAGCATATCGTTCTATACATACCAAGCAACATGTGATACAGGTTGTTGAATTTTTGGATTAAAGTCTCAAATCATTTTTATGTGTAACTTGAAGACATTCTCATAAATTAAAAAAATAGAAATTTAAAGTACATTTTAAAATATATAATGATTCTAGTTAGGAAGGACACAAACCAGTTTTCTCATTTTCAAAAGTAAAATATTCTTCATAATTATTTTAGGAAGAAATTTTATTATAAATTATAACAGTTGAGGAAAAAAACCCAACATTTCTTACAGCAGCTGAAATTGTTAGAAAGTCAGTGCCCGGGAAAGAACTTAATTCAACTACCACGACGTTTATACTGTTAGGGAAATTTAATTTGTGCTTGTTACATTGTTTTAAATAAATGTAAATTTATACTTACCAAATTAATATTTGTCTGTTTCATTTGTTCACACTGGCTTTGTAACTGACTTTCACTACAAGAAAGTTTATCAAATTGTGACTGCAAAGAATTGGATTCAGACTGAAGCTGTGCATTCTTGCTAGTGAGCCTTTCTGTAAACAGTAGCAGCTCCGATTCTCTTTTCCTACTGCCTTCGATGTCTTTTTGTAGGTCATTAATCAAAGAATTAAGACTTTCCACTTCTTCCTTCAAATTTTCAATTTCTTGCTTACCTCTAAAAAACAAAATTTATATTTAAGAAAAAAATAAACCATTAAAAGACATTAAATTAATGGTTTGGGAATTTGCATCTAGTCAAATGCTTAATACAGGTACTTCTATTCGTTCATCCAAATATTTATAAATGCCTAATATATGCCAGGAAATAAAAGCTGGAAAGAAAAGTGAGCAAGACCAACACGGTCTCCGCTTTCAAAGAGTTTTTAGTCAAGGGCAGAAATTATGAGTGTAAAAAAACACTTTTGATGATAAAAGCACAGAGTGGGTTTGCCTAAATTAGTCTAAGTGATGCTCAAACTAATACTTAAAGCAGGAATCAGCAACCTTTTCCTGTAAAAGATCAGATAGTAAATAAGTTAGGTTTCTGGGTCACATGGTTTTGCTGCAATTGTTCCACTCTGCCATTGTACTATGAAAACTGCCACAGATATTACATGAATGAGTGTGGATGTATTCCAAAAAAACTTCATTTACTAAAAGAGGAAGTGGGCTGGATTTGTTTTGTAAGCCATGGTTGGTCCCTGACCTAAAGCAGAAGTTACTGGAAAAAAAAATATGCTCTAGGTAAAGGGAACAGTATGTGCTGAAGGCTGGGAAGGGAGTAAGAGGACTTTTTGTTGGTCCTAACAGATGTTCAGTATTGAAGAAGAGAAGGACTGTACTATATCCCAAGCACTTAACACAGGGTTTGGCACGTAGGAAACAATCCATTAACATCTGTTAACCAACTACAGCTGAAATACAAGGGTGAAGAAAGGGAAGGCATGGAAGCAGCAAGGGACAAGTCACTAATCTTATAAGCCATGCTAAGGCAATGGAACTCACTAAACAATCTCTGAGGCAGTGGGAAATCACTGAAGAGTTTTTAGATTTCCTTTTTAAAAAGGATTATACTAACCACAGTGTGGAAAATAGATTAGAGAGGATACAAGCAGAAAAAATACAAACGGTGGCAGTTTTCCAGGTGAGCGCTGATAATAGCTTGGACTATGGTAGTAGCAGCGGGGAGGTAAAAAGTGAATGGACTTGACAGATGTTACAGACTCAGTATCATGAATACTTTGTAACTGGCTAGATGTGTGAGGGGAAGGAAAGAAGAAATGTGGATGGCCCTCAACCTGTTGAGCTGGACAGTCACATGGATGCTGCACTCATCATTCATCCTAGGAACATGTGAGGAGAAGCATGGGACAGAGAAACCGATTTTGGACATGCTAAGGTTTGAGGTATCTTTGATACTTGGGCCTGGAGCTTAGTGAAAAGGGCTAAAGATAATGATTCAAAAGTCCTGCAGCATACTATAAAACCAGTTGGGGTCACCCAAAGTTACAATAAAATTAGAACAAGAGGGCTTTATGAAAGAAAGAGAAGCCTGCCAAGGAGATTGAGAGACGGTGGCCAAAAAGGTGAGAGGAAAATCAGCATGTGATGGAAATGAAGCCAAAGGAACAAGCCTATCAAGAAAGACAACTGAATTCAACAGTGTTTAAAGATGATAAAAATTCAAGCAAGGGTGGGTCTGAGATATGTCTACCATATGCAGGGAGGCATTAGTAATTTTTAATGAAATGCTGGGATAGAAGCTACAATGAACTGGAGAGGTACAGAACATAGGAAGTGAGGAAATGGAGAATGAATACAGAAGATTCTATAAAGTTTGGCTGCAAAGGAAAGGAGAAAAATAAGGCAGCAGGGCAAAGCTATAAGAATTTTGATTTTTTTTTTTTTTTTGAGATAGAGTCTCGCTCTGTCGCCCAGGCTGGAGCGCAGTGGCACGATCTCGGCTCACTGCAAGCTCCCCGTCCCAGGTTCACGCCATTCTCCTGCGTCAGCGTCCCGAGTAGCTGGGACTAAAGGCGCCCGCCATCACGCCCAGCTAATTTTTTCTATTTTTTTTTTAGTAGAGACGGGGTTTTACCATGTTAGCCAGGATGGTCTCGATCTCCTGACCTCCTGATCTGCCCGCCTCGGCCTCCCAAAGTGCTGGGATTACAGGCATGAGCCACCGCACCCGGCCAGGAGTTTTGATATTTTTAAAAGACACTTATGTTTAAATGTAGAAAGAAAAAGAAAGTGGAGAAAGGTAAGCCATAAAGGATAAAGAATAATAATCAAGACAGAACCCAAGAAGGCAGAAGAGATGAAATCCACAGCAGAAGTAGAAAGACTAATTTGATTCACAGAGGAGATTCTTCCATGGTAACAGCAGAAAATATGGCTGCAGATACAGGCAGTTCACGGGACTGAGGGCAAAAAGTTGAGAGAGCTGTTACCTGACAGTTCCCATTTTTTCTGTGAAGAAGTAAACACTTGCCAAGAGTAAATAGAAAAGTAAGAGGAAAAACTGAAGTGTGAAGAAAACGGTAGGGTTTAGAAAAGATGTTATGAAGAGGGTGGAGAATCTCTGACCAAGGACACATGGCAAGATTAGGTGCATTAATATTTCTAATTGAGGTTAGTGATCATGAATTTATTAGCAGAATCAATCTGAATGATGGTAGAGATTTTTTTTTAGCAACACTCAGCAGCTTAGTTATCAGCAAGGTGTGGAAAAGAAGTTACCTGGCTTCAAAATGAATCCACATTCTGTCAAGTAATGTCACAAGTCGAGTTTACTTAAATGGTTTTATAAGGAGCCAAGGAATAATGTCAGCTCCGGATCTTAAGGAACACACATGCAAAGATCTAGAGCTAGACTTACCTTTTAGAAGAAAAAGTAAACACTGTGCATAAGCAACAGAATTCGAAAGCTAAGGAATGGATAAGAGACTCAACCTATTCTGTCATAAATTGCCACTACCAATGTTTAAGGAATATAAACTTTGATTTTTAGAAACCATGATAGGAAGGAACTCAAAGATAATCCAAAGAAGTTCAAATAAAGAGAAAAAATTTAAAAATTTCAGCTAGTAAAATTCTAAAAATTGTTCTTGTTTAATGCAACAATTGCATTTAGAAAATCTCGAGATAAAATTTAAAAGCTTGTTTATTAATAAAAATAGAAGTTGCTCATTTTGTACCTTTGAAGCTGCTCCTGTAGCTGATCAAAAATTTTCACCTTGTCCAATAAATTCTGAATTTCAGCTTTTTGGCGATTAATAATTTCCTTATATTTTGATAATTCATCTTCTGTTCTTAATCGTTCATCTTCTAGACATTTCACCTATCGAATGATCATAACCAAGTTACAAACCATGTCTTCTTGTTCTTTATAAACTATTTTATATAGTGGTTACATATGAATAATCTAGAAATTCTAAAGCACCATTAACGTGAAGAAAATATAATGCAAATTTTACAATCCTACGTTTTAGTCTCAGGTTTCTTATGATTCAGTCATGGGAGTTTTAGCATGTCATTTCACTTTTTGCTGAATCACCATCTCCTCATCTGAAAAAGAATAATATATCTTCTCTACCTCAGAAAACTGGCAGGAAGAACAAGTAAGAAGGTTTATGAAAAACAATTTAAAATTATCAAGTGATCTCAAATTCAGAGTGGTTAAAGGACTATTTCTAAATAAATGAATGATACACATTCATATTCATATTGGAAGAGATACTAATCTTACAATAAAGACTGTAAACACTGACGAGGACTTAATAGATTATTGGCCATTAAAACTATCCGTCTATTAAATATATTTGGGAAAAATATAGCCTTCCTATTATTTTCTGACACAGTTCTAAGGTCCAGCTATCTTTCCAGTTGATTCATTGATGAGACTGTCTTTAGAGAGAGGCCCAAGGATAAGTTATAAACACAGCAAATGTGCTGTGAAATAGGAATGTTTGGCAAACACGTCAAAGGGACTAACACGGAAGA
Organism: Macaca mulatta; assembly: GCF_049350105.2. Classification (NCBI taxonomy): domain Eukaryota; kingdom Metazoa; phylum Chordata; class Mammalia; order Primates; family Cercopithecidae; genus Macaca; species Macaca mulatta. The sequence goes on from NC_133414.1 coordinate 126,276,294, forward strand.
CATTTTCCTTTAAACAAAAGCAGTTGCTAGGAAATTGCTCCTCTTCTCTACTCTGAGTTCATTTATTATGGAATATTTCTATGTTAATGTCCTTTCCCCACCACTTTAAAAATCAGAATGAATCCAAAATTTAAGATATTTACCCTTCCTCTGGATTCATGACTAAAGATTGAATTACCTTTGTTCTCAGTGTTCGTAACTCATCCATACCCTCCTTAAATGTTCTCTTCAGATCTTCTAGTTCCTTTATTTTGGCATGATGCATCTTTAAAAAAGTTTAAAAGAAACAACAAATCATAATGTACTAAACTGTATCTAGGATTTATTGCCTGTTCTTTCCAAAAGGCCTTAAAAGTAGATGGCAATAAGTTCTATTTCTCTTTCTGTATTTATTACGCAACTTAGGATATATAAAGAGCAAAACTACTCACCTCTAGCTGGTCAGATTTTTCTTGCATTTGTTTTTCAAGTTCTCCTTTTGTGACTCTAAGTTTTGCATCAAGCTCATTTGATTTAATTTCTTCTGACTCCTAGTGGAAAGAAAACGAAAAAAGTGTGACAATTTTTAACCCATTTCCCGTTTGCCCTGAGATTACTCCTCTCTAATCCTAGTGTAGCATCATATACATTTGTTACATTAGGATAAGAGACAAGTTCTGTTTAAAAATAACTCCAAGAACAGTTTTTATATTTTATCTTCACACTGAAAATCAGTCAGATTTGTTTCAGCCTCGAGTGTGTTTACGTAAAATTAAATGAGTGCTGGCAGCAAGCTGCACTTTTTTTCTAAATAGCAAATGGGTTAAAGTTTTATACTTTGAAAAGAAAGCATTGCAATTAAGTTCACTAATTGTAAAATACATAGTATACGTAAAATCGAAGACTGCATTGAAAGATTTTAAATATGTCAATTTTGCATAAACAAGAATAGTACATTAAAACATGTAACATAGTAGAGTAGTTATTTTTGTAAACTATACATTTCCTTGCACTCTTCATTCTTCTGACATTTTCTAGGGTTTTTATTTGTTGGAAAACTTCTCTTATAAAATCCATTGAAGCTGCAGGTACTTTAACATTGGAAATAACCTGCATTTTATTTAACTGCCTGCCCAACAAAGTACATTCTATATGCAGAAGTAGAATACTGCACATATGGAAATTTAACGAAACAAGAGAACTGGCTGGGCGCAGTGGTTCATGCCTGTAATCCCAGCACTCTGGGAGACCGAGGCAGGTGACTCACGAAGTCAGGAGTTCAAGACCAGCCTGGCCAACACAGTGAAACCCCCTCTCTACTAAAAATAAAAAATTTAGCCAGGTGTGGTGGCAGGCACTTGTAATTCCAGCTACTCGGGAGGCTGGGGCAGGAGAATCACTTGAACTTGGGAGGCAGAGGCTGCAGTGAGCCGAGACCATGCCATTGAACTCGAGCCCAGGTGACAGAGTGAGACTCCAACTTAAAAAAAAAAAAAAAAAGATATAACTGATATTTGCTAAAATTTGATACTAATCTATTTTAAAAGTTATGCATACCTGATATGTTTTTATCATATCCTGACAGTTTTTTCGTATCTGATCTGCTTCTTCCTTTGCTTGTGTTAATTTTGTTGTTGTTTCTTTGAGTTTATCTTTGGTTTCCTGCATTGACAAAAGACAGAGACAAAGTTGAGTACAGCAATGTGATGAATGGTAAGAAGTGTTCGGCAAGTAAGAAGGTTCTTGTCCTAGCACTGTCACTGAGCGGCCGTTTATTATTCTAGCAATAGTATTTTATGTTTCTGACAAAAAATTAAAATGTTTTGTATAGTTAACTAATAGCCATTAAATACAGTTAAATTTGACAGTTTTTGGCACAAATTACTAGAAGTTACTAACCTGATAAGATGAGCAAAGTGTTAAAAAGTTCTTTGTACACACACATCAAAGACAATTCTTTGGTTTACGGCTGTGGTATCTATTTATAACTGTCTTGGCTGGGTAAGGTGGCTCATGCCTGTAATTCCAGAACTTTGGGAGGTTGAGGCAGGTGGCTCACCTGAGGTCAGGAGCTTGAGACCAGCCTGGCCAACATGGTGAAACCCTGTCTTTACTAAAAATAAAAAACTTGGCCAGGTGCGGTGGCTCACGCCTGTAATCCCAGCAACATTGGGAGGCTGAGGCAGGCAGATCATCTGAGGTTGGGAGTTCGAGACCAGCCTGACCAAAATGTAGAAACCCCATCTCTACTAAAAATACAAAATTAGCAGGGTGTGGTGGCACATGCCTGTAATGCCAGATACTCAGGAAGGCTGAAGCAGGAGAACTGCTTGAACCTGGGAGGCGGAGGCTGCGGTGAGCCGAAATTGCACCACTGCACTCCAGCCTGGGCAACAAGAGTGAAACTTGGTCTCAAAAACAAACAAACAAACAAACAAACAAAAACACAATTAGCCAGGCATGGTGGTGGGCACCTGTAATCCCAGCTACTCAGCTTGGGAGGCTGAGGCAGGAGAATCATTTGAACCCGGGAGGCAAAGATTGCAGGGAGGCAGAGGCTGCAGTGAGCCAAGATCACACCACTGCACTCCAGCCTGGGAAACAGAGTCAGACCTTGTCTCAAAAAACAAAACAAAACAAAACATAAAAACTGTCTTTTTTTTTTGAGACAGAGTCTCATTCCGTCACTCAGGTTGGACTACAGTGGTACGATGTCAGCTCACTGCAACCTCCACCTCCTGGGTTCAAGTGATTCTCCTGCCTCAGCCTCCTAAGTAGCTGGGATTACAGGTGTGTGCCACCACACCCAGCTAATTTTTGTATTTTTAGTAGAGATGGGTTTTTGCCGTGTTGGCCAGGATGGTCTCAAACTCCTGACCTCAGGTGATCCACCCGTCTCAGCCTCCTAAAGTAAAACTGTCGTTTTATAGAGTGATGCTGCAATCTGGTTTCTGTTCCTAATCATTCTCCTAAGATGGCAACTCTGAAAGTTTTCAGGGGCTACCCTTATTAAATCCAATTACTACTTCTTCTTGTTATTCTTTACTTAACTTGCTCCAGTTCTGACCACCCCTGACTCTTTCAATATCCTTCCTCTGTTTCCATTACAAGACAATATTCTCCTTCTCTTTCTGCCCTCTTCATTGTTCCCTGACTGGCTTTTACTTCCTGTGGTGATTTTCCAAGATACAACCTGGCCATACACCTTTCTTCATAATTCTCCCTCAGCAGACCGATCCATGATTTTGGTTATCATGTGGATTTCAAATGGGACTTTAGGTATCATCTCCTCTCAGTAGCTTCCCTTCAGAAAAAGGCAGATGCTGCTCACTCTGCTTTTCCACAGATATAATTTAGGCATTCCCTGGATTCTAATGATCAATACATTATACTATAGCTTGTATGTTCCCCTAATACAGCATATAGCTTCTCAATAGCAACTAACTCGGTACTTGTCACATATTAATTGTTCGACAAGTATCTGTTGAATTAATAAAGGAATATCTAATATAAGCCTCTAGTTAGGCTGGGCACCCCCAAATACCCAATACTCATCTCCCTTTGTTCCTTTTTTTCCTGCTGTTCCTCTACATGGAATGCCTTTCCCTGCATCTCTTGAACCATCTGAATTGCATTAATAGGCCGGGTGCAGTGGCTCATGTCTGTAATCCCAGCACTTTGGGAGGCTGAGGCAGACGGATCACCTGAGGTCAGGAGTTCAAGACCAGCCTTGCCAACATAGCAAAACCCAGTCTCTACTAAAAATACAAAAATTAGCCAGGTGTGGTAGTACACGCCTACAATCCCAGCTACTCAGGAGGCAGAGGCAGGAGAATCACTTGACCCCAGGAGGCAGAGGTTGCAGTGAGCCAAGATCGTGCCACTGTACTCCAGCCTGGGTGACAGAGCAAGGTTCCATCTCAAAAAAAGAAAAAAAAAAAAAAAAAGGAAAAGAAAAAAGAAAAACAAAAATAAATTGCTTCTTACATGTCATTAAAAAAAAAAATTACCATATAAGTACTGAAAGTTATATATTTTCAGTTGCTAGTTTTTAATAATTTGACTTGTATTAAAAGGTAGTACCACTTTTAAAATATAAGCAATTATTTACTTTTTCAAATGCTGACTTTTTAAAATACTAGACTCAATGGACAGAGAGGGAGAAAAAGAGAGAGAAAAAGAACTTCATATATGTTTTTCTACTACTATACCATTAATAACTAAAAAGAGCCTGGCACATAGTAAGCACTTCATTCACTCAAAAAATAGCAATTGAGAAATTCCTGTACGCCAAATAAATATTAAGTAAATGAGTAAGGGAAAAGTGAGAATCACATTAAATGTTTTGGTTAAGGTATTGATTGTGTTTCACTTATTCATTCATTCAGTATTCACTGGCGCATCTATGCACCAGGCATTGTTCTATGCTCAAGGGACATAGCTGTAAAAGAAAACAAACATAATCTCACCTTCATGAAGCTCATATTCTAGTAATGGAGACACTAAATACAATACGTAAGTAAAATACATTAGTGGCAAGTGCTAAGGAATAAAAATAAAGCAAGGACATGAGAAAGTTTGGATTGAATGAAAGTTTGGATAGATGAAAGTTTAGATAGAATTCCTAGGGAAACTATCATTGAGAAGGTGCTAGGTGAGTACAGACTCAAAAGACATGAGCAGGAAGATCTGCTGAAGGACTGGATTTGCTAACTGAGAAATTAAGGAAAAATCCAAGGCTTTTAGCCTGAGCAATTAGATGAATGGATTGTCATTTATTGACACAGGAAAGCAAAGGAGAAAAAGGTACATTATTAGTTCAATTTTAGACATGTTAAGTTTAAGATGCCTTAAGTCATCCAAGATGTCAGATGTCAAATAAGCAACTAATATATGAATCTGGAGTTCTGGGTAGAAGTTGTAAATCTGGGAGTCACTAGCATATAGTTTTCTACTTCTATGTTTTCAAGTACACTAATCTTGTTCTCTGCAGTTTCTAATTTGCTGTTAATTCCATCCAATGTATTTTTCATCTCAGACATTATGTCAATCTGTTTTTTTTCTCTTTCGTGTCTCTCCGTATCATACTCACGCTTTTGTCTATCTCCTTGAACATATGGAATGTATTTATAATAGCTGCTTTAACATCACTGTCTCATTGTCTACTAATTCTATTATTTGTGTCATTTCTGAATCTTTTTTTTTTTTTTTTTTTTTTGACACAGGACAGGATCTTGCTCTGTTGCCCAGGCTGGACTGCAGTGCCATGATCATAGCTTTAACTCCTGGGCTCAAGTGATCCTTCCATCTCAGCCTCCCAAGTGGCTAGTACTACAGGCATGTACCACACCTGACTAATTTTTAAAGTTCTTTTTGTAGAGATGGGGACCTCACTATGTTGCCCAGACTGGTCTCAAACTCCTGGCCTCAAGCAATCCTCCCACCTCAGCCTCCCAAAGTGCTAGAATTACAGGTATGAGACACTGCACCTGGATCTGTTCCTACTGATCTAGTTTTCCTTTCTTCTCATGATGGGCTCCATTTTCCTGCCTCTCTGCATGCCTGGTAATTTTTGATTGGATGCCAAACAGAGTAAATTTTACGCTTTTAGGTGCCAGAATTCTCTGTAGTCATTTAAATATTTTGGGCCTTTGTTTTGGGACATAGTACATTTACTTGAAACAATTTATTTGAAGCTTGCTTTTAAAGTTTTGTTAAGGCAGATCTATAACAGACTTAATGTAAGGCAAATTCATCCTCACAACTAAAGCAATTATCTTCTAGGGGCTGCCCGATGCAGCCCTGCCTGATGTGTGTTGAGAGGTCATTTCTCTTTGGCTGATGGAAACATGAACAATTTCCTAGCCTTGTGGGAGCTCTAGGGATTGTTGACCCTATTTCTTTCGCCTCCTCTGTAGTTTCCTTTCTACACACACACACACACACACACACACACACACACTCGCGCACGTACTGATCAGTAGTCAGTTGAAGACTTGAAGGGAACTCACTGCAGATTGTATTTTTCTCTTTTCTGGGACTCTGCCTTCGTTCCCCATATTTTGAACTCTGTCTCCTCAATTCAGGTAGACTGCTATGCTGTTTAGGTTCTTCTCTTTGTTCTGCAGACTGGAACTCTCCAGGAATACCTCATTTGTTTCCCTTCGCTCAGAGATCACTGTCCTGTGCTGCCTGTTGTCTCAAGTCTGAAAGCCTTCATTTCATATATTTTGTCTTTTGTTTTTTAAGGTAGAAGGGTAAACCTGGATCTTGTTATTCCATAATGCAATATAGTCAATAGAATACAATTATAGAACAGTAAAGTTATAGAACAGACACAGAATAGTTTTATTGAGATAAAATGGCAAAGCAAATAGGAAGACCGCTCTAGTTTCTAATGAGTGGGCCTTCCGAGTAAACAAACCATTTAAGAATGACACTATCAGTGACAACACGACAGACAGCCTCAATAGCCTCGGGAGAAGAGCTTATTAAGCAACAGTCTTACTTCGGGTGACCTAGTGTACAGAACATATTATAAAATATACCAAGCCCCTGTCACACAGTAGGCCTGTAAAATATTACCATCTACAGCCTCCTGCTGGGTCCAAGACTATTCTTCTAGCTTTCTCTGAAGCAGTAACATCTGGCAAGCACCCAGCATAGCCAAACCACAGTAGCCAAAGAACCACAGCCACATCTATTGCTAGCAGGCTTATCCTGATATCAGGATAAGATAATCTCACTTGAACTATTGTTCAATCTCCACTGAACTACTGAACAATAGTTCAAGTGAGATTACTTTATCCTGATATCAGGTAGGTGAAAAAGTAGCAACCAGGTAGGTAAACAAGTAGATGACGTACACTGGGGGAAACTCATCTTTATTCACTGTACTCAAAATAAAAGGCTTCTGTTTTTAGAGGCTAGGTGTTAAAAACACATTTTCAGTTATATCCTAAAGGAGTTTAGGGAAGGAAACAAATTGTTTCTCTTGGGTACTCTGATGATCTGGGTAGCCAGTCCACCTACTCTTAAGTTCTGGGAATATGCAATGGGGGTCTGACCAGAAGCTACTGATCACAATGGATCCAGTAACCAACAAGACTGCAGTATTATTAGTACCTAAGACTTGGTGGACAGGAATCAGAAACTAGAAAGGGTGCCTCAAGAAAAATTTACTAAGTGTCTCGTGTCTCTTGCATGCATCTCAAGAGGTAGACTATACTAACCACATGATTATTAAATCTTGTATCCTTTGATCCAGGGACTCCTTCCAACATCCAATAGGTAAATACCTAAAACAAGTAACCAGGAGCCCATCTTGGGCACTCTTTCGAAGTAATGACTGTGTCTCCTAAGGCTTTTATAGCCTCCAAGTTATCTAACACAGTGTTATGCACAAAGCTTGCTGGTTAATAAATGCCTTTAGTTAAAAAGAACTAGTGAATTTCTACATACCAAGTCAATATATGCTTGCTCATTTTCTAGCAATCTGCACCATGTAACCTTACAGAAGTCAGCCTTAAACCACTTCTCTAACCTATTTACAGAGTATCTGGTTTCATCTGAGCTCAAAACTGCCATTAAGAATCTCTTACATCTTTAACAGTTCTTGTGTTCCTCAGTGCTAGTATTCTAACAGGTTTCAGGATCCTGTCTCTTAGCACTCTAGATGAAGATGAGGAAAGTACCACAGATATCAGATATGACCAAGTATTATGTTCTGATCTTGAAGCAACTCAGGCAGTTGAGAATCATTACTGTTTTTATGAATTTGGAATTCCAATTCCTCATTCTGTAACTCAAAGGGAAAATTTAAATGGCTTAGCTGTGTTGTGCTCCAGAGACTGTCATCCTCCTCCTTTCTGAAAATTCTTTCTCTGCCTTGGTAGTTTCCTCACACACATGTGCTGATTAGTAGGTCAGCTTCAGACGTGAGGGAAATCCACTATTCTCTAATCTACCTTTGACCACTGTCAACAGAGATTATTCCTCCTACAGTTTTCTCTGATAATGCTGTATCAGAGAATACAATATAACCAAAGGTTATTAACAGTTCTACTGATTTAGAACTATTTAATGAGGTAATCCACGATCATGATTTTAACCATTATCATTAATCCTGTTTGTGAAAACCTGGAAACTGATATTTCCATAAACTTCTTAAGTCACAATTCAGAGTTGTTCTTTTACTTCACATTCTATCATCTTCAGATTTTTATTACCTCTAATATCAGCTCAGTGAGTGCTTAAAATTATGGTATCAGGTATCAGCCTTTATAATTACTTATATTAGCTTTTTAATAAAATTATATTCACTAGGCATAATACCAATGAAATTATATTTATAAAAAGTTGAGGCAACTTATTCTTAAAATCTTTATATTTAAATAAGAATTTATATTTTTTGAGTATAAAATCTGAGCATCATTGATTTTTAAAAATTTCTAGAATTTACATTCAAATTTGAAAATTCACACACGTTCTCCCCCGTCCAATTTCTCACAATGTTATTTAAATTTTGCGTATCAAAAAATGCTTAAAGAACAGGGCAAATTTGGGTGTTGTAAACTATGGATAGTAAAATTTAACATTCCACCCCATATAATATGTAAATAATGTGAGGACATTTCTTTTTCATAATCACCAAATATTCAGGTCCAAACTAACTTGCAAGGGTCACTAAACAAAGCTTCATACCTCATTAACTGTTACTGCATTTGCTCTTAAAGCTCACTCTAATCATTATTCCATTGTATTACAGTACGTACCTTATGTGAATCCATTTCAGCTTTTAATTTGTTTTGTGCCCACTTTACTTTGATGACGTGAGAGTTAATGTCTTCCTTTAATTTGTCTATTTCTCTGATGAGTCTAGTCGTTTCACCTTCCTAAAATAATATCACTAGGTCATATATTTGCATTTATAGAATCAACTAATTATGTGTTTATCTTTTATATCTCCCCAACGTAATCAGTCCAGTAATACTATAATCAAGGGCTGGCACACTATGGCCCACAGACTATAAAACTGATTTAAAGTCCAAATGATGAGAGGGTAGTAAAATCCTAAATCCAATTAATAGAAACAAAGATGTTTAACATTTACATTTTAACCAACTGGATGTGTTGTCAACACAACATACCTTTATGATTCTTAACTGGCTGGCATTAATGTGAAATATGAACTAAATTGGTTTTGTCAGAATTCCTGAGGACGATGACAATGTTCCTGAACTAAAAGCTAATGAATAAAAAAATAACATTTATCATTGAAAAATGCTAATGCACTGGAAATATGACCGTTGAGAGGCTGCTAGTTAACAGGAAGGGTTCTGAATAGGTGGCTCAGTAACAAAATCTCTTTAGACAGTATCTAAGAAAGACATATTTTTCGTAAGAAAAACATAAATTCTCTTCTATGGTGGTGTTACGTTAAGATTATATAAAAATTATACTTCTGGCTCTAAAACTATTCACATTTGACACTACTATATACGTATTTTACCAAAATATAATATTCCCTTGAGAAGCAAACAAATTTCTCCAACATACAGATTTTAAAAGAAAGTTTTTAGAAAGCTCAAGAAAAAGTTATCTAATAAACCTGTGCCAACACTTCATCTTTTCCCTAGCAAACTTTTTCTCTGCAGACAAGTAATAAAACACTTGAATTACTAAAATATTCATGGTTTTAGAAGCTAAACTAATAAAAACAACTTTACATTTGAGTGTTAACCATGTTAAATTATGATTATTTGATTAAATACGGAAAAGCAAAGAGAACAAATTTCAAGTAAGGTCAACATATTTCAAATGGCGCAAATTATACCTTAGTTTCATACAGCTGGTGCAACCGTCCTTTCTCCTGAGAAAGCTGCTTAATTTTGTTAGTGTTTTTCTCAAGTTCCTTATTTGCATCTCTAAGTTTTTTCTCAAGTGTCTCTTTTTCCTTTCGAAGGTCTAAAGATTCCTTTTCACCTCTTACATACTTCATTACCATTGCTTCTTTTTCTTGGCGTGCCTCTTCACATTTCTTGTTGGCCTTCAAAAAAAAATATTACTTAGCATTAATGAAAAGTAATTTTCCAAATGGAAATGTATCGAAATACATGGTATTTGTCTCTTATATTACCAATGAATTTTTTTTTTTTTTTTTGCACAACATTCCCAGGACTTGTGCCATGAAATTTTAAAATGAAAGAAAAAATTCAAAATTATAGAAAAATTGTACAATATCCCTAGCATTTGCCTTTACCCTTTCCTGTTCCTTTTACTTTGGCTAATATGGTTGCTATTTTTCATGTACTCCTCCAGATCCCCTTTTCCACTTTTTTTTTATTCCACGTGGTGTCCCAGGAACATGACATCATGAACCCTATCAATGAGCTCTCTTGACCTCAAACTTCCAGTTGGGTTCAGCCAACAGAAGGCAGTAGGCAGAAGCTTGGGAATGTAGGCAGAGTGAGATCTGGCTCCTCCAGAGTTCCCACAGGTTGGCTGATAGCCATTCCTCTTGTCAGGTGCCCTCTCTATACAACTACCCTCTGGGGTGTAATACCTGCTCCCTGTCCAGCAGCCCTGAAATTCTGCATCTTCCCTTTTTGGGCTCCCTAAATCCTGTTCACACCTTGACAAAGAGTCTTTTTATTAAGTTATCTTCATCACCAGTTTAAGTGTGCCATCTGTTTTCTGCCAGGACCCTGACTGTACAGCTGACAATTTCTAAAATCTTAACTATCTTTCGAAAATTAAAGTAGCCATATGCTAACAAATGACCATTTAATTTCCTATTTATGAAAAGCTTTCTGAAGCATTTTACACTTAATAAGAAACACCTAATTGGATTAAGTATGAAAATTATATACTCATTTAAAAATTGTCTCTTAGTATGAACTGGAACTCCATATTCTGAAATTTCACAGAATGAAAACTTCTACAAATAGGCCTTCTTTGAAGTAAACTCATGGTTTGCAAATATGGTGAAGCACACATTTATTTTACAAAAGATAGAACTTCAAATTTTAGGAATTTTCAATATCTTTTGTGGTAAATACACACTGATAATGCAACTGAATTGAAGAAGGTAATTATTAAAGTTAGCAGAATGTAGGAAAAGCTTCTATGCTTTGATGAAAAATGGCTGACAAAAATGTTTCATAAAGTTCTGGCACTGCCGATAAACACATCTAGTCAACACTGAGAATGCTATACATATACATATAAGTACTTTAAAAATCTCCCAATTGGGATTTGTTTCTATCGAAATAGTCCACTAATCTTCAGCTTAAGAAAGACATTGAATTAGGGATATGATAGGCCCCTGAGGATGTAACAATGTGCTTGTAGACAAGGACTGAGAAAATTATGCTGGACTTGGCCAACAGAATTAGATTTTTAGACAACTGAGTATCTGTACTTAGAAAAAGTCAATAGTTCATTATCAACTTTAAGAGAAGTCTGGTTTCATAATAATTTAATATTCAGATAATGTATCGGCTATTGGAAACAAAGTAGCAGTTGTGGCCTCTGAAAGACCTCACCATCTAGAGAGAAAGATATATAAACAAACATTATAATATAATATGAAAAATTATAGTAAATGAAGGTACAAAGTCCTTCAAAACATGAAAATACTTACATTCCCTGGGAGGAGTTGGCAGGAAGGGTAAAAGATGCTATACTTGAGCTAGGTATTAAAGGCTAAGCAGAATTCAATAGAATATAAAGGGTGAATCAAGGAAAGGAATTAAAAATAGAGTGAATATCATGTGCAAACACCTAAAAGTATAAAACAGCATGACACATTTAGGGGATATCAAGTTATTTTATAGGGCTTAAATTTGGTATGTTGGCTGGAGTGGGAAGGAAGCAGTTATGAAAACAAAAAGAAGTGTAGATTAGATCCTGAAAGGAAGAATTACTTCTGTCATGGTAATCAGTTGAGGTTTTATTCCATAGTCAACGTAAAGCCAAAGAAGAATTGATGAATCAGAAGCTCTAATTAAAATGTGTGTTTTAGTAAGATAACTGGTAGCAGCACGGGAGCTGCTCTGAAGTTGAGAGATGGGGGGCAGAAAATAATCGAAAACAGATAATTGTAATAGATAAGGTGAAATATTATGAGGGTCTTGGCTGGGTGCAAGGGGTCATGCCTGTAATCCCAGCCCTTTCGGAGGCTGAGGTGAGCAGATCGCTTGAGCCCAGGAGTTCGAGACCAGCCTGGACAACATGGCAAAACCCCGTATCTACAAAAAACCAAAAAATTAGCTGGGCATGGTGGTGTGCACCTGTAGTCCCAGATATTCAGGAGGGCTAAAGGAGGAGGTCTCTTGAGCCCGGGAGGTTGAGGCAGGAGTTAGCCATGATTGCACCATTGCACTCCAGGCTGGGCAAAAGACCCTGTCTCAAAAAAAAAATAAACAGAAAACATTATGAGAGTCTTTACTATAGCAGGGAATGGTGCCCCAGATAATAGCTCTGTTACTCGTGGGGTCATCCATAGATCAACTGCAAAGGAATAACCTGGGGTGCTTGTTAAAAGTTCACACTCCTGGATCCTGCCCCATTCTGCTAATGGCAGCACCTACCTCACAGCATTATTGGGAGTATTAAACAAGACAATACAATAACTGCTATTTAAGCTATTATAGAAAGTTCATTTATGGCACAGATAAAGGAAGACAGGCCAATTAAGGTATTTGGATTTACCCACTATAAGTAAGATGATTATCATTGACTTGGATAAAGATAAGTAAAACATGAGTAAGATAACCAACAGATAAAATAAACACAAAGTATACGAAGTGTAGCTTCTACAAGTATGGCTTATGATAAACCCTCCTCATAAATACCAAAAATTTTAGATGAAAAATAACAAATATCTTTTAATATATAGTTGAGCTCACAAGAAAGTATGGGAAATTTCCAGGGCTAAAAGATCTAAGACAAAGTAGAAATCCAGAATGGTAAACTACGGCTATAAAACCTTCACTGCCCTGTGATATTTACCAATATCAGGCCATGGGAGATGTGGGTGGGGGAAATGTTATCAAGTCCCTGAGAATTTATAATACAGCTACACCCTCTTGTAAGCAGGGTTCAAATACATTCTACCTATCTGGTCTATGAAATGAGGAAACCTTGGCCGGGCACGGTGGCTCACACCTGTAATCCCACCACTTTGGGAGGCCAAGGCAGGTGGATCACGAGGTCAGGAGATCAAGACCATACTGCTTAACATGGTGAAACCCCATCTCTACTAAAAATACAAAAAATTAGCCAGGTGTGGTGGCGGGTGCCTGTGGTCCCAGCTACTCGGGAGGCTGAGGCAGGAGAATGGCGTGAACCCGGGAGGTGGAGGTTGCGGTGAGCTGAGATTGCGCCACTGGACTCCAGTCTAGGTGACAGAGTGAGACTCCGTCTCATTAAAAAAAAAAAAAAAAAAAAAAAAAACAGGAAAGAAATGAGGAAACCTCAATCTGGAAACTAAACAGCGGGTGAATGTGTGTGCACATGAACATGGGTAAACACATATGGGAATCTATTTTTAAACAAAACTTACTAGGTTTAGTGACAACAGGTGAAAGATAAACAGGTGTTCATTTCACTAATCTTTCACCTTTTCTATATGCTTGAAAATTCTCAAAAAGTTGGGAGGAAAAGTTAGGAGAAAACAGGAATGAGGCAGATCTATTAATAATTAAATAAATCAGTTTTCCAAAATCTACTTTAATAATATCTACTTCTTACGGTTGTTGTGAAGATCAAACAAGTTAACACTTGTAAAGTATTTTGAACATGGCTTTGCATACAGCTAAAACTCAGTATATCAGCTACTATTATTAGCATCACCTACACTCTTCATCATCAAGGAGAAAACATACATAGTAGTGAATGTAGTATATTGCCATTTGTTTTTTAAAAGGCAGGGAAGGAAAAAAGAAAAATATACAAGTGTCTATCCAACAAACAATTTTGGAAGGATACACAATTTTGGCATCAGTGGTTACCTTTAGGAAGGGGGTAAAATGTTTGGAAGAAGACTTTTTCAAATGTTTGAATTGTTACCATGTACACCAACTACTATTTTATTTTAAATATTAAGCTTCAGAGAGTTTTAGGAAGGAAGGAAGGAAGGAAGGAAGGAAGGAAGGAAGGAAGGAAGGAAGGAAGGAAGGAAGGAAGGAGGGGAAGGGCAAGGGCAAAAGGAAAAGGAAAAGGAAAAGGAAAGGAAGAAGGAAAGGAAGCTCACCAGGTGATTCTAATGATTGGCTGGCTATGTTTGGGCCCGCTAAAACCAGTTACTTCTAAAGCTCTTCGGCTCTTTATTTCCCTTCAATTAGTACAAAAGGGTTCAGAACTGATAGTAGGAGATTTAAACATAACATTTCTAATGCAAGGGGTCAGCATGTTTTAAAGAATCATCCAAATAAAGGCTGAGGATAATGTGTTTCCTAAAGTCCTTCCAGAATGCCATCTATAGTAGCAGCTTCAGGGTAGAAAGGGTGGGATCCACCACAGTCAAATAATGAAAGTGTGAGTTAACCCTTTCAGATTCAAATCATTGTGAGGACTAATTGTTGGTCAGATACTGTGCTACGTTTTGTGGATACAAAAATGAAGAGAACAAAGATGTCATCCATAGAGTTCAGGCAAGTAATAATAAAAAAGCACTGCTTAAAATCACCTCTTCTGAGATCATATATACCAACTCAAAAAGATTACCACGGTATATTAAGTATGGGAAAAAAGGTTACAAAAAAGATGTACAGTATTATTCCAATCAAGCAGGGGGAAAAAGTATATGACCATGCACAAATAAACATGTGTGACTTGTACATGTATATGTAGTAAGATACATAACCAAAATACCAATAATTAGCTATGGAACAAGGAATGGGATATAAAAGGATTGCAGGCAGGGGAAAAAGACATAGAGATTAAAAAAAAATTCACTTTTTATTCCATATGCTTTAATTTATTCATCTGTATGTATTTACACATTGATTTAGAATTTCTAATGACTTATTTTATTATTTTTTTTTAGACAGAGTCTTGCTTTGTCACCCAGGCTGGAGTGCAGTGGTGCAACCTTGGCTCACTACAACCTCCGCCTCCCAGGTACAAATGATTTTCCTGCCTCAGCCTCCCAAGTAGCTGGGACTATAAGTTTGCGCCACCACGCCCGGCTAACTTTTTTTTTATTTTTAGTAGAGATGGGGTTTCACCATGTTAGCCAGGCTGGTCTCAAACTCCTGACCTCAGGCAATCTGCCCGCCTCAGCCTCCCAAAGTGCTGGGATTATAGGCGTGAGCCATCGAGTCCGGCCTAATGATTTTTATATAAAAGAATTACCTAGTATTAATACAATAGTGAGGTCCAAAATAGTCTAACAGTGTCAGCTTATTTTAACAAACAAGAGTCACCAGAATATCAAGTTAATAATGACAACGATGTGAGAAATACCTGTTCCATCCGTTGGGCCATCTCTTTGTGTAATTGCTGAATTGCATTTTTAGCTGTAATGTCTTGAGCTACTAGTTTATCTTTGGAAGCTTTAACTTCTTTATTAAGTTCTTCTATTCTTGATTCTAACTGTAAAGAAAATTATATCCAAATTATTTTTATAGCTATACCAAACAGACCACGAATACTGCAAATAAATATAAACAAAGTAAATAAACATAAAGAATACAATGAATATACTTCAGCTATAGAAATAAAAACTTTCAGCAATGCTTCTATATCTCATTGGCATTTAGTAAAAATCTGGAGATTCCGTTAAGTTAAGGTATCTGGCAACCCCTAGAATATCCACTAAGGAATAACGCAAAGAAATACAGTAGAGTCCCGCCTTACCTGTGGCTTCACTTTCTATGGTTTCAGCAACCTTCAATCAACCACAGTCCAAAAATATTAAATAAAAACTTCCAGAAATAAACAATTCACAAGTTTTTAATTGCATGACATTCTGAGTAGTGTGGATGAAA
The DNA here is from genome assembly GCF_049350105.2 of Macaca mulatta. Classification (NCBI taxonomy): domain Eukaryota; kingdom Metazoa; phylum Chordata; class Mammalia; order Primates; family Cercopithecidae; genus Macaca; species Macaca mulatta. The sequence continues at coordinate 126,292,268 of NC_133414.1, forward strand.
TCTCGTGCTGTCTTACTACGTCTCACTCAGATTGAGTCATCCCTTTGTCCAGCATGTCTGCACTGTACATACCACCTGCCAGTTAGTCACTTAGCAGCCATCTCAGTTACCAGACTGACTATGGCAGGATGACAGTGCTTGTGTGCAGCAACACTTAGCCCTTAATTAATAAGTAAGTTTACATATTAGTGGCCCCAGAGTATAAGAATAGTGATGCTGGCGATCCACAAGTGCCAAAGAGAGGCTTTAAAGTGCTTATTTTAAGTGAAATGGTGACTTGAAAGAAAAAAATCATATGCTGAGGTTGCTAAGATCTCCAGTAAGAATGAATCTTCTATCCATGAAACTGTGAAGAAGAAAAAAGAAATTCATGCTAGTTTTGCTGTCACACCTCAAACTTCAGAAGTTATGGCCACACTGCATGAGCGCCTTGTTAAGACAGGAAAGGAGACAGGCAGTGGCTTATGCCTGTAATCCCAGCACTTTGGAAAGCCGAGGAGGGGGAATTGCCTGAGGTCAGGAGTTCAAGACCAGCACAGTCAACACAGCAAGACCCAATCTCCACAAAAAATTTTAAAAATTAGCTGGGCATGGTGGTGCATGCCTGTAGTCCCATCTACTCAGGAGGCTGAGGCAGGAAGATTGCTAGAGCCCAGGATTTTGAGGCTACAGTGAGCTGTGATCCCACCATGGTACGCCAGCCTGGACATCAGAGTGATGAGACCATGTCTCTGAAAAAAAAAAAAAAGAAAATGAAAAGGGCATTGATTTGTCAGGGGCAGACAAAAACAGAAACATATTCTGATTAATGGCAATCGGGTTCAGTGCTATTGACAATTTCATGCATCTACTTAGGATCTTGGAAGAAATTCCCCTCAGATAAGGGAGAATTAATGTACCGTATAGAGAAAATATCATGAAAGAAATGTAAATGTTATATTAGACAACATTCACTTAACGCAAAAGAAGGCAGTGAAGGAGGAATAGGGGAAGAAAAAAGACTTGAAACACGGAAAACGAACGATATGGCAGACATAAATTCCACCATCAATAATAACATTAAATGAAAGTAGATTTAATAACCATGTAAAAAGGCAGAAATTAACAGACTTAATTAAAAAAACAAGATTCAACTATATGTTGTCTACAGAAGGCATTTTAGGTTCAAAATGCAAACAAACTGAAAAGAGTGGAAAAAATACATAATGCAAACAGCAATCATAAGGAAGGAAGAGTGGCTATACTTACATAAAAAACAGACTAAAATTAAGACTGTTACCAGAGATAAAGAATAGCTCATAAAAATAAAAAAGATCAAGCCATCAGAAAGATCTAACAGATAAATGTATATGCATCTAAGAATGTAGCATCAAAATACATGAGACAAAAACTAACAGAAATAAAAGGGAAAACAGACAAGTCAACAATAGTTGGAGACTTCACTACCCTACTTTCAAATAACGAATAGAATTAGGCAGACGATTAACACAGAAATAGGAGACTTAACCGCTACAAAACAATGGAATCTAATACATCTACACAACACTCCACCCAGGAACAGCAGTGTATACACTTTCATCAAGTGCACATGGAATATTCTCCATGACAGAGGATACGCTAGGTTACAAACAAACTTCCATAAATTTAAATGATTAAAATCATATGGAGTATGTTCTCCTACCATAATGGAATAAAATGAGACCTCAGTAACAGAAAGAAATTTGGGAAATTCACAAATTAGTGAAAATTAAAACACATACTCCCTAAATAAACACAGAAGAAATTGCAAGGGAAATTAGGAAGTACTAGATGACTAATGAAAATGAAAACATAACATACCACAACTTATGAGACACATCTAAATGAGTGCTTAGAGGAAAATTTATAACTATAAATACCTATATTAAAAAAGAAGAAAGGGGGGCCAGGTGCGGTGGCTCATGCCTGTAATCTCAGCACTTTGGGAGGCAGAGACAGGAGGATCACCTGAGGTCAGGAGTTCGAGACCAGCCTGGCCAACATTGTGAAACCCCGTCTCTACCAAAAATTAGCTGGGTGCGGTGGCGGGCGCCTGTAATCCCAGCTACTCGGGAGGCTGAGGCAAGACAATTGCTTGAACCCAGGAGGCCGAAGTTGCAGTGAGTTGAGATCGCACCACTGCCCTCCAGTCTGGGTGACAAGAGTAAAATGCCGTTTCAAAAAAAAAAAGAAGAAAGGATATCAAACTAATAACCTAAACTTCCATCTTAAGACGCTGGAAAAAGAGCAAACTAAACCGAATACCAAGAGGAGGAAGAAAATAATAAAAACTAGAACGGAAATTAATGAAATGAAGAATAGAAAAACAGAGACAAGGCCGGGCGCGGTGGCTCAAGCCTGTAATCCCAGCACTTTGGGAGGCCGAGACGGGCGGATCACAAGGTCAGGAGATCGAGACCATCCTGGCTAACACGGCGAAACCCCGTCTCTACTAAAAAAAAAAACACAAAAAATTAGCCGGGCGAGGTGGCGGCGCCTGTGGTCCCAGCTACTCGGGAGGCTGAGGCAGGAGAATGGCGGGAACCCGGGAGGCGGAGCTTGCAGTGAGCTGAGATCTGGCCACTGCACTCCAGCCTGGGTGACAGAGTGAGACTCCGTCTCAAAAAAAAAAAAAACAAAAAAAACAACAACAAAAAAAAAAAAAAAAAAAAAAAGAAAAACAGAGACAAGCCCAGGTGAAGTGGCTCATGCTTGTAATCTCAGCACTTTGGGAGGCTGAGGCAGTGGATAGCTTGAGCTCACGAGTTCAAGACCAGCCTGGGCAATATAGTGAAAACCCGTCTCCACAAAAAAATACAAAAATTAGCTAGATGTGGTAGTGCATGCCTGTAGCAGCAGCTACTCAGGAGGCTGAGGTGAGAGGATCACTTGAGCCTTATAGGTAGAGGCTGCAGTGAACCAAGATCGTAACACCACACTCCAGCCTGGGTGATAGTGCCAGACTCTGTCTCAAAAAAAAAAAAAAAAAAAAGAAAAGAAAAGAAAAAGAAAAATGGAGACAACAAACAAAACCAAAAATTAGTTCTCTGAAAAGATGAAAATTGACAAACCTTTAGTTGGAATGACTGAGGAAAAAAGAAAGATGACTGAAATTACTAGAATCAAAACGAAAGAGGGACATTACTACTGATCTTATAGAAATAAAAAGAATTGAATGAATAAATACTATGAACAATTTAACTTAGAGACGAAATAAACAATTCCTAGAAGACACAAACTACCAAAACTGACTCAAGAAGAAATAGAAGATCTGAATAGACCTATAACAAGTAGAGATTGAATCAGAATAACAAAAAAGAACAACAACGAAAACCTACCCACAAAGAACAATTCAGGCCCAGGTGGCTACACAGGTAAAATTGTTTAAAACAATTAAAGAAGAATAAATACCAATTCTTCACAAATTTTTGCTCTTCCCCCAAAAAGGAACACTTCCCAACTCATTCTATTCATTCCTAGGTATACACCTGAGAGAAATGAAAGCATATGTACACATAAAAACTAGCACATCAATGTTCAGAGGCATTATTCATAATAGTCAAATGGCAGAAACAACTCAAATGTCCATCAACTGATGAAGGGGTAAACATTAAAACATCAAATATCTATATAAGGAACTACTATTCAATCATTAAAAAGAATGAAGTACTGATACATGCTACAACTTGAATGAAACCTTAAAAACACTATGTTAAATAAAACAAGCTAGATAAAAAGGGGTACTTAATATATAATTCCTTTTATATGAAATGTCCAGAATAGGGAAATACGTAGAGACCAAAAGATTACTTGTTCCCTAGGGCAGGGTTGAGGGAGTACTGTTGGAGGGAAACAAGAAGTGACTACTAATGTGTGCTGCATTTCTTTTTGGGGTGATGGCATGTTCTATAATTGTGGTGGTTGTACAAGTAAAAGTCATTGAATTGTACACTTAAAATAAGTGAACTGTGTGGAAAGTTAATTATATCTCAATAAACCTGTTGAAAGAGACCTAAATCTTACTTTATCGTACACATATACTAATTTTCCTTATTACAAAATTATCTACAGCAACACTGAGCAACAGAAGTACAAGCCACATGTGGAATTTAAACTTTCTAGTAGTCACACTTTAAAAAGTAAAATTCTTTTTACTGCTGGCTGCAGTGGCTCATGCCTGTAATCCCAGCACTTTGGGAGGCCAAGATGGGCAGATCGCCTGAGGTCAGGAGTTCAAGACTGCCTGGCTAACATGGTGAAACTCGGTCTCTACTAAAAATACAAAAATTAGCCAGGCGTAGTGGCAGGCACCTGTAATCCCAGCTACTCAGGAGGCTGAGGCAGGAGAATCGCTTGAACCTGGGAGATGGAGGTTGCAGTGAGCCAAGATCGCGCCATTGCACCCCAGCCTGGGCAACAAGAGCGAAACCCCATCTCAAAAATAAAATAAAATAAAATAAAAAATAAAAAGAAGAAACAGGTGAAATAGTTTATTAAACCCAATATATCCAAAATATTATCATTCCAATATTATCAATCCACGTGAAAAAAATGAGCTGTTTTATTTTTATACTAACTCTTCTAAGTTACATGTGTATTTTACACTTACAGCACTTCTCAATTTAGACTAGCTACCTTTGAAGTGCTCAATAGCTATATGCAGCTGGTGGATGCCATATTAGATAATGCAGATCTAGAGATAAAATTAAGGAAGAAAAGCCTGTTATACTGATTTTCTATTTAGAAGTATAAAGTTATTGAAATGCTAGCAAAAGAAAGGTGAATCCAATTTTCTCTGGAAAAAAAAAAAAACCCACTAATAAGGTCGTGAAAGGAAGGGCTCTGGTTCCATTCTACCTGTTCAGTCTGAAGTTTCTGGTCATTGAGTGACCTGACTACCAAAATACGGATTCAGCCTGTTATTAAGGCTCCCTCACACTTTACCATTCTAACTTTGGTTTATATGTGGGGACCCTAGAGCACATCAAAATCAGGATTAAATACGTCCAATATTACAAATACAGTCACCTTCCAATCACGCATCAAGTGAAAGCTTGTTTTACCAATTGTTTACTGTTATTTTCATTATATAACTTTCTGTGAAAGATGAGACAAAATGAAATACTTTTAAGGCTAGAATGCTTCTAATCCTTTTCACAGAAGAAAAAGCACCTCAAAAATAAAGAGCAGCTCAGTTTTGCTATTAGTCTGAATATTCACTTTGTTGATTCATGCATCAGAGGAGTTCATTTAAAAACTAGAAAGAGGCGGGGGCAGTGGCTCATGCCTGTAATCCCAGTACTTTGGGAGGCCAGGCTAAGGCAAGTGGATCACCTGAGGTCAGGAGTTCAAGACCAGCCTGGCCAACATGGTGAAACCCTGTCTCTAATAAAAATACAAAAACTGGCTGGGTGTGGTTGGTGGCTGTCTATAATCCCAGGTACTTGGGAGGCTGAGGCAGAAGAATCACTTGAATCCAGGAGTCAAAGATTGCAGTGAGCCGAGATTGTGCCATTGCATTCCACCCTGGGTGATGAGAGCAAAACTCTGTCTCAAAGAAAAATAAAAAGTAAAAAAAAAAAAAAGAAAGAAAGAAAAGGACAGGCTAGGAAAGCCAGTAAGCCAGATGCAATCTAGTCTTCACAATATAGTTTTTAAAAATACTGAGAATGGAACCACACCAAAATATAGACTTAAAACATCCTAATGTCAGACATAAACTTTTATATTTCTATTGCTTCCTCCCTATTGGCAAAAACAGTCTAGTTGACTGTCAACTCAAATCGTCTTTTTGCTTATTTTGAACATAACAGAATGTGTTCTACTATATGTAGTACAGCAGTCACACATATAAGAATAAACTTACATAAAAGGAAATACATCAGGCTATGAGTCCTACTTTGTAAAAGAGAATGGTTTAAATGCCACGCAATTCTCTGCATTTAGAATATGATTTACCTTATAGAACTTCAACTTATATGAAAGTTTTTTTTTTTTTTTTGAGACAAGGTCTCACTCTGTCACCCAGGCTGGAGTACAGTGGCACGATCTCAGCTCACTGTAGCCTCAATCTCCCAGGCTCAAGTGGTCCATCCACCTCAGCCTCCTGAATAGCTGAGATTACAGGCGCATGCCACCAGATGCAGCTAATTTTCTGGTTTGTTTTTGTTTTATTTTCTGGTTTGTTTTTGTTTTTGTTTTTTGTAGAGACAGGGTTTCACCATGTTGCCCAGGCTGGTCTCAAACTCCTGGGCTCAAGTAATCCACCCACCTTGGCCTCCCAAAGTGTTAGGATTACAGGCGAGAGCTGCCACAACCAGTTGCCATGAATGTATTTATTTTATTAATTGAAGTATGGTCTTTGAAGATTTTTTTCTTTTTTACCTGTTTAATTGTGTTCATATGCTGCTTCTCTGTTTCTGTTCTTTTTTTTAGTTCTTCTCTTAAATTGTCTTTTTCTGAACAAATGTCTACGAAGAGCTCCTGATGCTTCTTATTTTCTTTAATTAACCTAAATATAAAAAGGGCAGTATATGTAAAACATAATTTAAAATGGAGATAAACTAATATGTGGAATATAATTTGTTTACAGATTAGGGTATAGATATCTATAATTATTCATAATGTTAATAAATTAACATTCCTAAATAATCATTTTATAGTGAAACATAATACTTTGCAAAAGATTCTCTGGCTAATTAGGCTATTAACTTTTCCCTAGAAATATGAATATTTCAAATCAAAATATAATCAGATGAATGAAAAGCACACTCTTCCAAATGTATACCTTCGGGTATCTCAATTATGCACCAATCCTGCCAGCACTGACACTCTTCAAATAAGTGGTTCTCAACGACGGGCAATTTTGCCCTTCCAGGCAAATCTGTCTGAAGACATTTTTGGTTGTCATAACGCGTAGGGGCTGCTACTGGCATCTAGTGGATGGAGGCCAGGGATGCTGCTAAAAACATCCTACAATGCACAAGACAACTCCAACAAAGAATCTGGCCCCAAAGGGCCATACTGCTAAAGCTGAAAAGTCTTGCTTTAGATTTTAACTATTTTAATGATATTCTAATAGTTATAATGTACAGTCAACGTAAAACAGCAAAATAAAATCTAGGCAGAAATATCATCTTGAATTCCCCTAGAAAAATAGAAATAAAATCTCAAAAACTGCCTGCAAAGTGCTAAGATACCTAAGAAAGTTAACAGCAAGTACTTGAGGCCTTAGCTGTAACCTGACACTTATTGCACATTTGCTATTGGTTAAATTTATTTTTAGTTTAAAAAAGTGTATTATTTCATTTAGTATTCAAAATAAGTCTATGAAATTATTACTATCACTTCTGTTTTACAAATTAAAAAAAAAGGCCGGGCGCGGTGGCTCACGCCTGTAATCCCAGCACTTTGGGAGGCCGAGGCGGGCGGATCACAAGGTCAGGAGATCGAGACCACGGTGAAACCCCGTCTCTACTAAAAATACAAAAAATTAGCTGGGCGCGGTGGCGGGCGCCTGTAGTCCCAGCTACTCAGGAGGCTGAGGCAGGAGAATGGCGTAAACCCAGGAGGCGGAGCTTGCAGTGAGCCGAGATCGCGCCACTGCACTCCAGCCTGGGCGACAGAGCGAGACTCCGTCTCAAAAAAAAAACAAAAACAAAAAAAACAAACAAAAAAAACAAATTAAAAAAAAAAACTAATTAGGCATGATGGCTCACGCCACGAGTCCCAGGAGAGGCACTTTGATTCCAGGAGTTCCAGGCTGCAGTGAGCTCCACTGCACTCCTGCCTGGGCAACAGAATAAGACCCTTGTCTCTAAAAATAAAATATTAATAGCAAAACAAAACTGAAGCCTAAGACTTGTTCCAGGTCACACAGCTAGTAAGCAGTTGAACTCTGAATTTTGTTTTGGATCCAGGTATAGCACCAAAGCCCCAGGCCTTTCCACCTTCCACTTCGAAGATCACTCATTAACTCAACAAGTACTTACTCGGCATCTATTTTATGTGGGAAATATGTCAGCAAATAGCCCCTGCCCTGGTGGAACTTACATTCATTCTAGGGGATAAAATAAAAATAGACCCTAGATATATAACAAAATGTCAGCTGGTGATTAAGTCCTATTAAGAAAAATAAAGGAGAGCGAAAAGCCAGAGAGTGACTTGAGCTGCTATTTTAGATAAGTAGTCCAGACAGGCTTCTCTGAAAAGGTGACAGTTGAGCCTAGGAATACAGTGAGGAAACAATCATAAAAATGTTTGGAAAAAAGGCAAATACATGCATGCTTATTCAAGCCTTTTATGACACAGTGGTTTAACTTAGATCATTTATGTGAGGCATACTCACTGTGCTACACAAAACTGCTTGAGACACAAGAGTCCTGGCTATAGTTCACAAGCGAATAATAAAGGGAGGGGGAAGTGAAGAGCAGTGAATACTCAATTTGTTACTTATGTGCCAAATGCATATGCTATATACAAACAACTGTTCTTAATTAAGAATTTTGATCCCAGCACTTTGGGAGGCCGAGGCGGGCAGATCATGAGATCAAGAGATCGAGACCACCCTGGCAAACATGGTGAAACCCCGTCTCCACTAAAAATACAAAAATAAGCTGGGTATGGTAGCGCATGCCTGTAGTCCCAGCTACTCGGGAGGCTGAGGCAGGAGAATCGCTTGAACCTGGGAAGCGGAGGTTGCAGTGAGCCGAGATCCGCCACTGCACTCCAGCTTGGCAACAGAGCGAGACTCCGTCTGAAAGAAAAAAAAAAAAAAGAATTTTGGGCTGGTCACAGTGGTGCATGCCTATAATCTGGGAGGCCAGTGTGGGTGGATCGCTTGAGCTCTGGAGCTCCAGACTAGCCTGGGCGACATCATGAAACCCCATCTCTACAACAACAACAAAAAACAACACAAAAGTATTAGCTGAGCATAGTGATGCACACCTGTAGTCCCAGCTACTTGGGATGCTGAGGTGAGAGGACAAATTGAGCACAGGAGGTCGAGGCTGCAGTGAGCTGAGATCACACCCACTATACTCCAGCTTGGGAGAGAGAGAAAGACCCTATCTCAAAAAAAAAAAAGAACAATTTTGGGCCAGGCGCGGGGGCTCACGCCTGTAATCCCAGAAATTTGGGAGGCTGAGGCGGGTAGATCACTTGAGGTCAGGAGTTTGAGACCAGCCTGGCCAACATGGCGAAACCCTGTCTCTACTAAAAATACAAAAATTAGCTGGGTGTAGTGGTAGGCACCTGTAGTCCCAGCTACTTGGGAGCCTGAGGTGGGAGAATTGCTTGAATCCAGGAGGCAGAGGTTGCAGTGAGCTGCGGTGGCGCCACTGCACTCCAGCCTGTATGACAGAGCGCACCTCCACCTCAAAAAAAAAAAAAAAAAAAAAAAAAAAGAATTTGGTTGAAACCTTAGACAGTAATATTGATGTGTTCAAAAATCAAGGAACAGAAATAAAGAGAAGAATGGTGCTTGCGAGGGCACAGGGGGTGAGGGAAAAGGGTAGATGTTGGCCAAAGCCTACAGACTTTTCAGTTATAAAATGAGTAAGTCCTGGGGATCTAATATACTCCATGGTGATAACAGTTAATAACATCATATTGTACACTTGAAATTTGTTTAGACAGTAGATCTTAAATGTTCTCACTACACACACAAAGGTAACTGTGATGTGACAGATGTGTTAACTAACTTGATTGTGGTAATCATTTCACAATGTATATCAAATCATCACATTGTACTCTTTAAATATATACAATTTTTATCAGTTATATTTCAATAAAGCTGGGGCAAAAATGGGGGAATAGATGTATACACAAAGATATCTAGAAAGAGATGGATTCATGAAAATTTCAAAGAAAGTAAAAGGCAGTTTTCTTCATAGAAAATTAGATGAAGGAAAAAGTTAAGAAAAAAATCTAGTTGTTTTAGAGCTAACCTGAATCACACAGCATTTTATCTGGAATTTAAAACATTATGTGTATAACCAGAGATTAACCTCGATTTAAAATAACACCTGACATTTGTGTGATGTCCTAATGTCCACAAACAATTCCATCAGGTAAGTACTGTCACTCTCAGGTGAAAAAATCTTTCACTCAAAGAGGCTGACTTGGCCAAGACAACAGAGCTGGCAAATGCCAATGGGTATCTTCCAAATACCAGACATCAGAATTATGATTATTCTACTCACTTGTTCTGCCACTGTTCTGACAGGATGAAGCAAAAAAGAGAAACCAGTTTTCTACTCTATTTCTAGTATTTTCAGATACACTTAACAACTTATAACTGGCTCATTTCTAATAACTGTATTTTAAAAAGCTCTAAAGCCCCATTAACAAAGCTTAGATTTTAACTTTGCATTTGTTAGCATATGGCCTTGAACAAGTTACTTTTTATCTCTCTGTGCTTCTGGTAACTCACCTATACAATGGGGATAATAATACATGTCACACAGAGTTCTTGTGAAGAATCCATGAACTAATGTATGTAATACACCAGGCACATAATTATCAGCATATACACGTTTACCGCTATTATTATTAAATGTAAAACATCTTATAATTTATAAGATATATTTATAATTTATATATGAAAGTGGCAAGAGTCTAGATCTAAGTAAAGTGGGAAGAGGCATCAGAGATAATCTCAAGAGGAAGGTCTAAAAGAATAGGTACAGGCTGGGCGCGGTGGCTCAAGCCTGTAATCCCAGCACTTTGGGAGGCCGAGGCGGGCGGATCACAAGGTCAGGAGATCGAGACCACAGTGAAACCCCGTCTCTACTAAAAATACAAAAAATTAGCCGGGCGCGGTGGCGGGCGCCTGTAGTCCCAGCTACTCAGGAGGCTGAGGCAGGAGAATGGCGGGAACCCGGGAGGCGGAGCTTGCAGTGAGCCGAGATCGCGCCACTGCACTCCAGCCTGGGCAACAGCGTGAGACTCCGTCTCAAAAAAAAAAAAAAAAAAAAAAAAAAAAAAGAATAGGTACAGACTACAGGAAAATGAGAAAGTTACCCTATAAAATGCAAGAACAGCAGCAGCACTGATGGTTCAAGTACAAAAGCATATAGTTTATTCATATAATATAGTATTTCAGTAATGAATAGCAATAGCAGGGGGTAGTATTAAGAAGGGCCTTGGAGTACTTGCAAACCCAAGTTCACAGTAGCATTATTAACAACAGTCAAAAAGCAGAAGGAACCCAGATGTCCATTAATGGATGAATAAACAAAATGTGGTATATACATACAATGGAATATTATTCAGCTTTAAAAAGAAATGAAATTCTGGCATGTTACAACATGGATAAATGAGGACATCAGGCTAAGTGAAATAAGCCAGTCATGAAACGACAAGTATATGATTTCACCTACATGAGGTATCATGAGTAGTCAAACTCAGCAACAGAAAGTATAACGGTGGTTGCCAGGGGCTAAGAGAAAGTGGAAATAGTGTTGTTGCTTAACGAATACAGTGTTTCAGATTTGCAAAGTGAAAAAGTTCTGCAGACTGGTTGTCCAACAGTGTGAGTATATAATAACACTACTGAAATGTATACATAAAAATGGTTAAGATGGTAAATTTTAAACTATCATGAAAACAGAAGTTCACAAATCCAAAAGAAGTCTAAAAATATATTATTATTTACTGAATGACAATTATTCTGTTCTCTAAATTTTAATTTTTTAAACCAATGAATTTAGAATGGAGATTCTAAGAAAAAGTTTTGGAATTTTATGACTTGTCACTTCCTTTTGAGTTTCTCTTAGTTCTGACAATATTATACTTCTACATTCTTTCAAAAGTGAATTTGAGTTGTCTATAAAAATTTCTAGCACGTTAATACATTTATACTATTTAACATATTAGATATTTGAAAAACTCAACATTTGCTCACACATTCAGTAACTATACATTTATTGTGCAACTACTATGTGCATGATTCTAATGTGGAAGTAAAAATGGACAAAATGATATTTTCCTTTAAAGAATTCTATCTCGAATCCCTGTGGGGAAAAAAAAATAACCTAAAGGTATAAAAAACTTACTTTTTTATGATATGTTCCTGCTGCAAATATTTATCTTGCACACACTTTTCAAACAGAACTAATGCATGTTCTCCCTTATTCATTCCATTTGGTACTCGATGTTCTGCAAACTCCGTAGATAAGAGCTCAGATTCTATTTCTTCCAACAAATCCTCTGATGCTGAAACGCTCTTTATTTTTGAAATAAATTTCTTGGTGCAGTCTGTATCATAGGGGCTTTCTGAATAAGTCTTTTCATTAGCTGATTCTGGAAATGTAGATGACCTTAATTCCACTAATATTTGTGTTACTTTCTGTTCTGTTTCATTTGTTTTTGAAATCTGTTTAGCAAAATTTCCACTAGGAAAATCAGCTGTTTGTTCAGAATTTTCTAGGCCTATGTCTGTTTTGGCACAAGAATCCTCACCTCCACCATGATCTGGAATATAATTTTCCTGGGCTTCAATTCGATTATTATGCTCATTAGGTTGACATAAAGTTTTATCAGTGTTTAATGACAATAGTTTGGACTCATTTTCTAATTTGCTGCTTTCATCGCCAGAAAACAAGTTGCATGAGTCTTCCTTTAATTCACGTGTTTTCCCAACATTTTTATCAGAGGAAGCAGAGGCTATGTGGTCTGTCTCTGACATGCTGACTGGCACCAATTCACTTTGTAATTCTTCAAATCTGCTCCTGATCTTCGTTTTACATCTAAGAAATTGAAACATCAAAATTAAAAACCACTTTAAATCAAAACCCCATACAAGCTTGAACACCCTCTGTGATGTGGAATAACTAACACCACAAATTTTATCACTAATAATTCCTTTAAAAGCCTTTCCTTGAGAAAAAAGAAAAAGGACTAGGACAGCTAACCCAAGCTGGCTAGCTACAAGCAGTAAGGCCATTGCAAAGTCTGTCTTTCCTCCCTCAATTCAAACAACTTCAGTAATTAATTTCAGTTGTAGTCTGCCATTCTCCAATCATCCCCATAAGATGTTAGGTAAGGAGTAACGCTAGCAACTAGAAGATGAGTGCCAAAGAATGCTGAGAATTCCTTCAGCTCTGTAAAGAAAAAAAGACTACCTCATAAATCTGTAAGAAAACACTGGAGAAATAATACACCAATAAAAGCACTAGAAGAGAAATCACAAACCAAGATAACAAAACAATGCACATTAAAGCAGATAAAAATTTACTGAGAAGGAAACCTAAATAACAAGACACAACTATCTATAGCCCAGAGATCTAGATTTGAGCCATAATGAAGTCAGGGTATAAAGAATCCCCGGTAGAAATTAGTTTTCCATCCAGGCAGGAATTTATGAAGTACTATGGTGATTTTCAAACATTCTCTTCAGGAAAAAAACAATGTCCAGTACAAATAAAATGGAGCCCATATGCACTGCCTAGGTCAATAAAAACAATTTTAAAAATTAATTTGACAAAGTTAGACTATATGTATACACACACATATATACACATATATACACACACACACACACACATATATATATATTTTTGGGGGGACAGAGTCTCACTATTGTTGCCCAGGCTGGAGTGCAATGGTGAGATCTTGGCTCACTGCAACCTCTGCCTCCCAGGTTCCAGCAATTCTCCTGCCTCAGCCTCCTGAGTAGCTGAGACTACAGGGGCCCACCACTACGCCTGGCTAATTTTTTGTATTTTTAGTAAGAGAGGTCTCAAACTCCTGACCTCAGGTGATCCACCTGCCTTGGCCTCCCAAAGTGCTAGGAATACAGGGGTGAGCCACCACATCCAGCCTAGAATATATTTTTAAATTGCTTATGGAGGTTACTATTCTAGCCATTTTATGAAAATTAGTCATCTTCAAATATTATCCTACAACATATAATTATAAAATATTTCCACAATCTTGATTAAAAAAAATTGTTGACTTCTTTCGTCAGGTATCAACAAAGCATGTACAAGGTCATGAGTTACTGAAACCATGTGAGGTTAGATTAAAAAGTGGGCAGATCACAGTTTTGACAGAAATAACAGAGCAATAATTCCAGATGAGAGATACACTAATGGAAAATACCTCTAGTTTATACATGAGATATAAACTAATGGAAAACTAATGGAGAGATACACTAAATTTTTAAGTAACAAAACGTGTATGATTACATCAGGCTGGGATAAAGGTGGTTATCAGAGGATGATGAAAAGAGAGAGAGAAGACTGGTCAGGTAGACTCCATAAAAGGCTAAGCAGGAGTGAATTTTGTTAAGAACAAATCATGGTAAATCAGAATAGACTTGTATACTTAATTATAGTGCAGAGTTTCTAGCACATAGTGGGTTCTCAAATATTTGTTCAATTAAAACTTGTAAGCACAGAAATGGTAACACTAGTATTTGAGAAATATTAGTCTAGGAATCTCAAAAATGGGAGGAATAAGTGTAAGAAAGGAAAAGCAGACCAGCTTGTTAAATATGCTAATTTCTAGACTGCCCTCTGAGGCATCAATTAATAGAGCCATTGGCCTAAATACTCTACCTCTCTGTATAAATATGTTTCTGAACAATCAAATTATCATTATCTTGCTGCAGGTATTTTATAACCAAGCCAAAGTACACACTAGTATTAAAAGCTTGGTTTAGACAATAGAAAAAAAGGGAGTAAATAAAAGACCTCGTAAGTACTCTGCATTCCAAAATCTAGGACAAAATAAAATAATTCTCAGAGGCACTGCCACCTACATTACCTCACCCAAAGTAACTCACTTTAAGATATAACTTGTGGGCTGGGTGTGGTGGCTCACACCTGTAATCTCAGCACTTTGGGAGGCCAAGGCGGGCGGATCACGAGGTCAGGAGTTCAAGACCAGCCTAGCCAAGATGGTGAAACTCCCCCGTCTCTACTAAAAATACAAAAATTAGCTGGGTGTGGTGGCAGCCGCCTGTAATCCCAGCTACTCACAGGGCTGAGGCAGAGAACTGCTTGAACCCGAAAGGCAGAGGTTGCGGTGAGCCAAGATTGCGCCACTGCACTCCAGCCTGGGAGACAGAGCAAGACTCTGTCTCAAAAAACCAAAAAACAATTAGCAAGGCATGACAGTGGGTGCCTGTAATCCCAGCTACTCACAAGGCTGAGGCAGAAGAATTGCTTGAACCCAGAAGGTGGAGGGTGCAGTGGGCCGAGATCGTGCCATTGCACTCCAGCCTGGGCAACAGAGTGAGACACTTTGTCTCAAAAACAATAAAAAAATAATAAGGAGAAGGAGCACGTCTTTGAGTCAAATTACACCTCCTCATGCCAAGCAGCTGGGAACAGCTTCAACTTTTCTTCAGAGAAAACAATGAGTTTGTGACTTCATTTCTTTTATTTTAATGGCTAGAACCTGTCTTAATTTCTGGAATAAGTTTTTTGTAGTAGCCAAAAGTGGCGTAATAGTTACATCAGACGAAGAGATTCTTAAAAGGACTGCACTTCAGAAGAAAGTACAGAGGTTAGGAGTGTTTTACACTGTATGACTGGAGACCTAGTAAGGAAAAAATAAAACCATTTCATGTTTATACCCCAGATTTAAGATTCCTCAGTAAACCAGTTGTACTACTTTTCCATTCTTATCTCTCAACACATTCCTGAAATCCTGGCACTTCACTATACTTCACTAGCCCAACCAATCTAACTCAAAGATTCCCCCAATTTGCATATTAACATTTCAATGGCTTTGTTCTCAACTAGAATGTTCTTCCCTTAGGTCTATCTAAAGCCTATGTTTAAAGGACCAATTCTAACGTCACATCTTCCTCCAAATTTTCTCTCATCACAAGTACAAAAATAGTCTCTCAGGGTAAATTAAAAAACATTGCATTTATACTCATCAAGCACATAGAGCCTTTCTTGTGACCTTTTTGACGAGGCAGCTTTAGCCTTTTAATGATCTTTGTACTTGCATGAAGATGGAACCTCATTCTGAACTGAATCAAACTCTGAAGTCTCATGCAATATAATAGTAATAATATATCTAACAAACATGTTCTCTACTACATTTACATGCATTTTTGCAAATGCTCTTCAGTGGTTATAAAAATGAAGGTGGGGTCAACCGGGTTTACACAGTGATCTAGGGAGCAAACAGCATTCAGTGGATGGAAAACAGGTTGTAAGATGACAATGTGCAAGACAGTACAGAAAAACAAAAATGTGTCACCCTGCTGGATATTCATCTAGACTTAAAAAGCTGTTTATTTGGTTACCCAAGCTTAGAATCTGTTTTATATATCCTTCTCCTGTAAATTAAGGAAGACTCAGATTAACCTCAAAAGGCAAGTACTTTCTGTAACTTCTCTCAGCAATATGCTCATGACCTTTAGAAAATCATGTAAATTGGCATGTGATAACTACTTAGCTTGCAAGCTGTTGGTTTTTTTTTAATTTTAATTTTTGTAAAGACAGAGTCTCATTCTGTTGCCAGGCTGAGTGCAGTGGCACGATCTCGGCTCACTGCAACCTCCGACTCCCTGGTTCAAGTCATTCTCCTGCCTCAGCCTCCCAAATAGCTGAGATTACAGGCACAAGCCGCCATGCCCAGCTAATTTTTGTATTTTTAGTAAGATAGGGGGTTTTCACCATGTAGGCCAGGATGGTGTCTCTGGACCTCGTCATCCGCCCACCTCGGCCTTCCAAAGTGCTGGGATTACAGGCGTGAGCCACTGCACCTGGCCGCTTGCACACCTTCTGATGATGCTCAAATGAATACTGTTTGGCAGCCAAAGGAAAAGGAGGGGGTTAACAATGGTCTATGTGTATATATGCAACAAAGCCATCACCATAAATAGCTGCACAAGAATGGCAGCAGATGGGGGGGAAAAGCGATGAACTTGATTATGTCCACAATTAACCAGAAGAAAAACAGTTGGCTGAGTCCTCATGTAGGCCTCCAGTTGACAATACTGATGAAGGCCAATTTGGTTGCTATTCAAGTTTTTTGAGGGGAGAGGGGCATGGGGTAAAAGGGGAGCCGTCATCGAGGCTACTAAGGATAGAATGGCAGGTAGTAGACTAAAGGGGAAGGATGTAAAACAAGACATTCATTTGTAAGATTATTTTTAGAAGTGCTGGTACATCCGGGTTGCAGTGTGTAATCCCAACACCTTAGAAGGCTGATGTGGAAGGACTGATTGAGATCAGGAGTTTGAGACCAGCCTGAGCAACATAACAAGACCTCATCTCTACAAAAAAAAAATTTGTTAAAGTTAGCTGGGCATGGTGGCATGTACCTGTATTCCCAGCTACTCAGAAAGCTGAGGTGGGAGGATCACTTGAGTCCAGGAGTTCAAGGCTGCAATGAGCTATGATGGCACCACTGCACTCCAGCTTGAACAAGAGTGAGACTAGGTCTCTAAAAAAAAGAAGTGCTTGTACAAAGCAAATTTACACTCATATATATATATATAAAAATATATATATATAGTAATTACAATTATAGATTACAATACCTTTTAGCAACTCTTACTCATTAGAAGAAACTGTATTTAATACAGGACAGTCACAAAATTTCTTTTAACTCAAGTACCTTTTCTCCCCTAGAGTTGTTTCTGTTTCTGACACAGTACTACAGGACCAATTCACACTTCGAAAACATTTCAGTGGTGAGAACTGGTTTCGCTCTTACTGGAGCTCATCAGCTGTAGGCAACTGGTCAAGAAACAACTTTTACTTGCCTTCAAGTCAACCATTACCCACTTTGGAACTTATTTTTTAATGAAAGAACTCACATTTCTACAAAATTATTTTCACACAAGAACCATATAAATGAAAACACTGTCTTTTGGTTCCATTTCCTGTTTTTCTAATTAGCAGTATAAACAACAAAAAATTTAGGTTTATTTGATAAACTGCAAATATTGCCCCTATATATAACATCACTATTGTTTGTAAAATCTAAGATTGGTGTTCGAGGTATTTTTCAGACCCTGCATTTTGATGCCTGCTGGTGCCTGCCACCTGGACCACTAAACTGGCTCAACTGGTCTTGTAACTTGGCACAAGAAGACAGCTTCAACCCCCTATGAGTCATCCCCGACCCAACCAATTAGCATTCCCCATTCCCTAGCCCCCTGCCCACCAAATTATCCTTAAAAAACTCTAGTCTCCTAATTTTCAGGGAGATTGATTTGAGTAATTAACTTCTTATTACTACTTGGCTGGCGCTCTGCATTTATTAAACCTTCTCTATTGCAATACTGCTATCTCAGTAAACTGCCTCTATCTGTGCAGTAGGCAAGAACCTGTGAGGTGATTACAAACTCACACTCAGTAACAGGTTATCAAACAACTAGTCTCATACGAAGGTACTAAGAAACACATTTCCAAACTAGATGTTCATTTTTACCAAATACATATTGAACATCTATTAATATGTGCAGGCACTATTCTAAGTGTTGGGAACATGGCAGTGAATAAAACAGAAATCCTCATTTTATTCTCGTATTTTACTGCCAATAAACACTAAAGTATTATGAATTCTACAGTATTTAATGTTACAGTATTTTAACTTTAAGGTTTGCCAGGGCTCCATCAGAAGCTAAGAAAGAAATGTGTGTTTTAAGTCTATTAAGAGAAATCTGGCTTCATTCACAGACTATAAATTTTTAAATTATAAACTGCAGTACCATTCTTTTTTTTGAGATGGAGTCTCACTCTGTCACCCAGGCTGGAGGGCAGTGGTGCCATCTTGGCTCACTGCAACCTCCACCTCCTGGGTTCCAGCGATTCTCCCGCTCAGCCTCCCGAGTAGCTGAGATTACCGGGGTGTGCCACCACACCCAGTTAATTTCTGTATTTTTAGTAAGAGGTTTCACCATGTTGGCCAGGCTCTCTTGAACTCTTGACCTCAAGCGATCCGCCGGCCTCAGCCTCCCAAAGTGCTGGGAGTACAGGCATGAGCCACTGCGCCCAGCCCATACCATTCTTAAATAATACCAGCTGTATACTTCTCAAGTAATATCCATTAAGCAAACTGACCTTGAGACCACTCCTGTTCTTCAATATAATGGCTTACTGTCCTTTGTAGGAAAAGTATCTACATCAAAAGAGCTTTAATGTATTCTCCAAAAACACCTTGAAAGCAGCATAAACAAAAGAATAACATCTTTCTGACTAGTTCTATCAAGATTTTGATATTGCAATTAATGTCAGAACTAAAATCAAATCAAAAAAGCATCCACACAGTTCAATGTAACCTGCTCACAACCCCCAAATAACTGATTTTTGATAAATAATTAACTTTAAAAGACAAACTTTCTGGATAAAGCTAGCTAGCTATTTACTTATTTATTTATGTTTAGAAATAGGGTCTTATTTTGTCACTCAGGCTGGAATGCAGTGGCTCAATCATAGCTCACTGCAGCTTCAAACTTCTGGGCTCAAGCAATCATCCCACTTAAGCCTCCCAAGTAGATAAGACTACAGGTGCATGCCACCTTACCCAGTTAATATTTTTAACTTAGCTTTTTAAAAACAGAATAATAGGATGGAAAAGAACTTGTGTAAGAAACATGAAAATGTTGTTTCACGTGATGAAAATATCTGACACTTAAGTTTCATACAAGGTGAATTTATGCAGATAAAATTCTGCTTTTAAAAGATAAAAACCGAGGGGGCTATTTGAAAAAACACCGTAAGCTCCACAAAAAGGAAGAAATGATTTTTAAAGTAGTCACATCCTATTAAGCTTTTGGGTAAAATTTAATTTTTTATTTTATTATTAGAGATAGAGTCTTGCTCTGTCACCCAGGTTGGAGTGCAGTCAGAGGTCACTGCAGCCTCAAATTCCTGGGCTCAACTGATCCTCCCACCTCAGGCTCCTAAGAAGCTGGGACTACAGGTACATGCCGCCAAACCCAGCTAATTTTTAAAAATGTTTTGTAGAGATGGAGTCTTGCTATGTTGCCCAGGGTGATCTCAAACTACTGGCATCAAGCAATCTTTTCACCTTAACCCCCCAAAAGTGCTGGGATTACAGATGTGAGCCACCATGGTTGGCACAAATTTAACTGTAATATACTGAATTTCCTTTAAGTGAAACATAGCACTAGAGTAAGAAAGTTTCCTTTAGTTCACCAGTTTGAAAAGTTTGTTTTATGAGACCACGGTTATTTATCCCTGTGGGGGTATGTTTAGCTTTACACCCAAGGCGCAAGGCAAGAACTTTATGATATATGCATTATATCACACACAGACACACACAAAAAGATGTTCTCTAAAGAACAGAATGGAGCAATAGAAGGGGGAAGACCCCCAAACTCCACCAACTCCCAAATAGTACCAAATCCTGTGATAGGTTAACAGCACAAAGAGAAATTATGGTCCATCAAAATTCCATGAAAAAGAGGGTCAGTGGCTACATCATGGTTCACATTGTCAAGTTACGCCATATATGTCATATCAGCTCAGTAATTTTACATATCTCCTATAAATACTTTAAAATACTAAAGCAGAAAGTTATCAGAAATAATTGCCTACTAATATAGAAATCTAATTTGAAGACTGCACTTGCACTTCAATGAGTCGAAGAAAACACGAAAAGTATTATCAGCTAATTTTCTTCCAAATCTGAAAACGAATAAAGGTAAAAAAAAAAAAATCTGTTCCTTTTTCAAAAAGGAAGGCTCTCAAGCCTTCCTTTACAGGTGGCTCACACCCGTAATCCCAGCACTTTGGGAGGCCGAGATGGGAGGATGAAATGAGGCCAAGAATTAAGAGACCAGCCTGGGAAACACAGCAAGACCTGGTCTATAAAAAATAATAATATATATTTTTTAATTAAAAAGATTAGCATGGTGGCCTGTGCCTTTTGTCCTAGATACTCAGGAGGCTAAGGCAAGAGGATTGCTTGAGCCCAGGTCAAGGCTACAGTGAATTATGACCATACCACTATACCCCAGCCTGGGTGACAGATTGAGATCTTGTCTCAAAAAACTAAACAAAACGAAGGCTAACATCTTTTAAAAAAATTTTTTTCAAGTTAAAAGCCTGCATTATATTAAAAAGTTTGGGTTAATGTTTAAATTTTGAAACCACCTTTGGCCAGGGTTGGTTAATTTGGTGTGCTCTAGTTTATTAAAAACATGAACTGATAGTCTACTTAACTGTAGTTAAGTGTGGTACACATTACATAGTCTACATAATCCTACAACCATCAGTTCATGTGTCTTAATGATAGACAAATGTTAATAAACTCACAATCCAATCAAAACTATGCTGGGGCTGATTTCCACTTTGTGTCTACTATCCCTTCATCTCAGTATTTGCCCTTTTTTTTTTTACTTTTTAGCCCAAATACATTTTTAAAATCTCAGTAGCTAAGAAAGTTCAAAGCAGTTTGAAACAATAGATTAAATTATCTATGCTCTCACTGCTGCCCCTAAAATGAATACTAAGTATAACATTTGCAATACTGTAAACTCTATGATATGTTTATGAGAAACTGAAGAACCAGCTTTAGTTATTTTAAGGTAGAGATAAAAGAAAAACCTAAGTTTTACTAAAGTAAAAAAAAAATTTCAGAGTAAGGATTCTTATTTTAACACGAAACTGTTGCATGAATTTGAGAAACTAGTGCAGATTACTAGTCCTTCTTCAAAGGGAAAGATTATTTTCTAAATCTCCAAATAAAGCTGCTTTGTGCTTCAACCTACTGTCTCTTCCCTAGAGTCAGTATACTGCAACGCTTTTATCTTCACTCCGTGATGTCAGCATAAAGCTGCAAATAGATGTTTCTAAACTGAACATACTAAGCAATCATCATCAGCTATGCTGTCACCGCATAGCATTAAAGAACAACTCTTTAGTTTATGGGTGAAAGAACTAAAAGGTCAGAGTGGTCACTGTGATACACACCAGTCAACCCTTTCCGTTAGCAATAAAGAGGACTCAAAAGCCAATGACACACTATGCAATCTCCACTGTTTAAAGAAACCTTAAGTTTATATGCAGTTATTCTCAATTTAACAGGGCCTTTAAAAAAATAAACACAATCTATGCATTTCCAGGGAGAATCTTCAGTAATTATACGTTTGCCTATTATGCTGTAAAAAGAAGTTTTAATTCTTAATACTGAAAGATTCGTGATCTAATATCTTCACTGAATTAAAAATAACATGAAAAGACCAAAAATAAAACAGAAAAATGAACCTGGCCAATCACTACTGTTTTTTTTGTGTGTAATGTTGGAAAAATAATTGAAGTTACACAGGGAACAGTGTACATTACACACAGAGATAGTTCAGTTTCACTATCAATCTCTCTAGAACCTGAATCCTTCCCACGAGATTAACACTTAGGTAAATATTAAGGTGTAGTTAGTCGCTGAGAAAGCCACACCTACCTATTTAGCATACCTAGATAATAGCAGATTAATTTCTTCTGAATGACTACCACCCCACCTCCTGAAACTCTAATTTACTGCACACATTAGAAGACAACACCTGGCCTATCGTTTTGGAAGAAACAAAAAGCTGGGCATCAAAGGAACATGACACACATGCAGAGAAAACGGCCAAGTACCTGGGACTGTACTGCGTATTTTTACTATATTCTCTCTTCTGATTCCCATAGGTAACAAGATTATCAAGTGAAAGAAGTAGGATTCTAATCCAGATGTTCTGACTCCAAATCCAGGACTTTTTCCTCTAAACAAAATCAAGACGGGAATATTAGCTGAAGTTGTTAAACTGTTAACAGCTAAGCAATAATCACACCTGCACTGTTTCCCAAGATTGCTACTTTAGGGACTCGGGGAAGTGTTTCCGTTTTGTTTTTACCATTTTTCACTACTGATGGAGACATAAATTTGAAACCCCGTCCTTACCAATCAAGGTTTATGAAATGCCTTGATGTCCTTGAAAGACCACATAAAGAACAGTATCCACACTCCAAAGAATCATTTCTAAGGAACTTAGAATCACAGTAATGGAAGTGTTTGGAAGAGGGTAACAAGTCATCACAACAGTAAACATAGAACACCCACATATGGTCAACTCCAGACGAAAAGCGAAATCGGCGACTGAGTCTAGGAAAGATTCTCGAGCAGGTGGGGCTTGGCTGCAGTTCACACGCAGCCCAGGCAAAGGGCTCGAATTCAGACGCTCTCGAGGCATAGCCCCCACAACCCCCGCTGACCCCTCTTCGCCACCTCCAAGGTCCCGGAACCGAAGGAGGAAGGCAGAGAGAGGAAGGGGCTTGAAACTCGTTCCCCAGCCCTCCCCTTCCTCCATGCCCTCGAAGGAGCCCGGCGGGCAGCCGGTTCGACCAAGCCCTCGCCCTCGCCCCCGCCCTGGGACCTGAGGAAGGAGCGGAAGGCTGGCAGCCCCACCGCACCGCGACCGCGACTCCCCGGTCTGCCCCGAGCGCCCCTCAGACACTCACCCCACTTCTCCAAGCCTCAGGCCACACCCTAACGAGGCTGCTGGAGCTGTGGCTCAGGGGCCAACTTTTCCATAACGGGGTCCGACCAGTCAAGAGTGGGAGGAAAAGACCGCGGTGAGAAACAGCCGACGCCTCACTCCCTCAGCCGCGGTTTCCCCAAGCCCCTGCGGAGCTGACACATCAACAAAGATGGCGGCGACGCTGAAGCCGGCCCGGTTACAGCTGAGGGGGCGGGGGCTCCCTGGAGGAACCAATCAACGCAGCGCGGGCGGGGTGACGCGGCACACCTTGAGGTCCTGGGTAACCTGTCTGCAGTAGGCGGGGCCGGCGGGGCTCACCTCCCACCTCGCCGCCCGGGAGGCCCCGCCCCGCACTCAACCGGGCTGGGCACCCACGCCCCCGCGACCTGGAAAGCCGACTCTCCTGCCCCTTGGTATTGTCCTTCCTCTTACGCTCCTCCCGAGCCACGCAGGTTGTTTCTTTCCGCAGGACGCTCTTGTTGGCTATTACTCCTCCTCACCCTTTGGCCTGCATGAGTCAGGGACATAAAGCAATTAAAGAGAATTTGAAATTGGTGGCTTCCCGGCTCTGGTGTGTAAACCTTGCACCTTACGTGGGCGGAATCGGCTGGAGCAGGCTACCTGCCAGGTCGACGATTCAGCCCTGGGGGAGACCTCGGGGGGTTCCACAAGAGCGCGTTCGTGTCTTCAGCGTGGCGCTGCTACCATTGTTTAATAATAAACTGCTGGTGCCTTCGTCTCTGGCTCCGGACTGAGCGCACGGATGGTAGGAAGTGTCCTCTCGCGGCTGGGTAACCTGGCACGCAGCATGGCAACAAAAAGTGTATTGGGTACAATTGCCTCCCCGGAGCCAGAGAAGGAAGGTCAGCAGTTCAGTCTCTGGAGGTTTTGCAAACCTCCTCAGTCCGGAGAAACAGTGTTCTTTGGTTTAGGACTTACACACATCACATGAATGAAAATAGCTAATTCAGACGATTCTGCAATGTAAGAGTTTGTAAAGCAAAACTTACTACTGCTCTGTTAAATTTCTTCGATACTGTTGGCAAAACACACACACGGAGGTGTAATGGCACCTCACTCCTTAAATGAAGGTACTACATTGAATGAAGCACATTTTGCAGTTAAAGTGTCTTGTCACAGAAAATGAATGATTTGACTTTAAAACAAATCGACCAAACCTTCCTAGGGAGACATTAATCCAAGGGGAAAAAACTGAAGAAATCTTAAGCTGTTTTCAGTACTCGTCAGTAATAACATTGGTATTGCTACTTCTGAATATTCATGAATTTATAATTAGTATAAAGTATCTTTGTGAACCAAGTTTTTCACTATAAAAGATACACAAATATAAACCAAAGACATTACATTAAAATTCTGCAATCCTATATTTGAATTTACAAAAATGAGAATTAACTCATGGTACATTTTTTTCATGAAAAAAAGGTGTGTCCACTGAAAACTCCTAGAACAGTGACCAACCCATTGCACACTCCTGTTCTCCAGATTATGATCTCTAAATAGCATTTCCCAGAAAAAGTTACTTTGGCTCCTCTTGGAGGTTAAGTGCTGATTCTCAGTAGGGGCAAGAAATATGCAAGATAGCCTAGGACATGTTGGTTGTAGCAGAAAGCAAGGAAGAAAGCAAAGATAACATGAACTGTGCCCAAAAGACTCAGAAGGCAGTTCAAAGATGCTGCAACTTCTCAAACAGGACAAATTTAGTATTCAAAAATGATAACAGCAATGGGTTACACATTCTGTAAAAAATCAGTGAGTGCATTTATTTTTTTTTAATGTCATTGACCCTCTTGGAAAGATGCCAACGAGTCATTACAATCTGAGAACTGATAAAGGTAAAGAATCAAGCATTCATCCTACCTTTCCTGCTGCAAACTGAATGTCAATGAGATAGTCAATGTGGGGAAGTTCTTCTCTATAGAACTCCATGTACTAATTGCAGAAAGAAAGATAGATGATCACCATTTTGCAAACCCTGACAAACTTATGGATCTAGGTAATGATCATCTGTGAATCTAGAACCATTAGATGAAAAAATGATAGGAAGCTTCGCATTGTAATGGATGGATGGGGCTGACACCACTTGAACCTACTAAATCAATCTTAATATCCTCCAAAGTGAAACCACTACATACTGTGTATTTTCTGAAATGCTGCAATAGAGAATCACACCACCACCTGTGACGTATTCCTGCCAGGGGGATGCAATCAACAAAATTGAATGGGGGAAAAGAAAAAAACAAAACAAAACAAAACCTCTGCAGTTACTGTAATAAATAAATTGCAAGAGAAGTACAGGATTGAAAGAGAAACCCCTTTTAAAAATAAATCACTGAGTGCAAATACAGGATGTTTTGATCCTGATTTGAACATATCAACAATTTAACACTTGAATGGCTGGGTGTGGTGGCTCACACCTCTAATCCTAGCACTTTGGGAGGCCAAGGTGGGCTGCTTGAGCTCAGGAGTTTGAGACCAGCTTGGGCAACACAGTGGGATCCGATCTCTAAAAAGAAAATTAAAAAATAACATTTGAGGTATCTGGAAATGTTTAGTATTAATTTTATGATATTAAGAAATTATGACCAGGCACTATGGCTCACACCTGTAATCCCAGCTACTGAGGCAGGGTGATAGCTTGAGTCCAGCAGTTCAAGTCTGCAGTGAGCTATGACTGTGCCACTATAGTCTGGGAGCAAGACCCTGTCAGAGAGAAAGGAAAGGACAGGAAAGGAGAAAAAGGAGAAAGGAAAGGAAAGCAAGAGAAATTACTGTTTTTAAAGTTGGGATAAGTTTTGGTGATGTTACTTAAAAGTGGTAATCTCAAAGACACCCATTTACAATATTTTTGGATGAAAAGGATACAATATCCCAGAAAGTAATAAAGTGCTTAACAAATAAAATACCACCTGATGATAGCATGTGAAAGAACACAAACCAACCGAAAGAGCTCCCTGTGGCCAAAGCTGGAAAAATCTGAGCAAGGAAATACAGTAGTATTGGATTATAAAAGTATAAAATAAATATCCATGAGTCCATTATTAAATTAGTAAATGGAGAAGAGACAAATCTCCCGTGCAGAAGAATTTCAAATAATTTCTGTAGATACTGCACCCTCAAAGAGGGACAACATAACTCCCTACTCCTTAAATGTGGGCTTCAAATAATAGCTTCCTTCCAAAGTGTATAGTATGAAAAGGGTAGGGGAAAAAAAGAATATAGTAGAAAGACCTAACAAACACTACCACAGTCAGATGACTAAGTCCTACATCAATTGTCATAATCATATTCATAGGATGTACGCTTGATATGATGCAATAAAAATGGCATTTTTACCTCTGTGATCTTCCTTCCAATAACCCATAACTCCTTTCTCTACCAGCAGAAAAACATCAGATAAATTCCAAAAGTAGGGCATCCTACAAAATGCCTGACAGTACTCCTGGAAGCTTGACGTCAGGGTCATCAAAACAAAAAGTCTAAGGAAGTCGCATGGCCAAGAAGAGCCTAAGGGTCTATGAAAACTAAATGAAATATGATATCCTGATGAGATCTTGCATCAGAAAAGAGACAGTAGGTAAAAACTAAGGAAATCAAAATGGTGGACTTTAATTAATAATGTATCAATGTTGATTCCTTAATTGTAACAAATGTATCATGCTAATAGACCATGCTAATAATAGGGGAAATGATGTGACTTCTGTCAGAACTTTGTCCAGCACTTTCCTTTCTTTTTCTTTCTTTTTTTTTTTTTTTTTGAGATAGAGTCTCGCTCTGCTGCCCAGGCTGGAGTGCAGTGGCATGATCTCTGCTTGCTGAAACCTCCGCCTCCCAGGTTCAGGCGATTCTCCTGCCTTAGTCTCCCAAATAGCTGGGATTACAGGCACCCGCCATGACACCCGGCTAATTTAAAAAAAAAAATTTTTTTTTTTTTTAGTGGAGACGGGGTTTCACCATGTTGGTCAGGCTGGTCTCGAACTCCTGACCTCAAGTGATCTGCCCGCCTCGGCCTCCCAAAGTGCTGGGATTACAGGCGTGAGCCACCACGCCCAGCCAGCACTTTAATTTCACTATTCTGTAAATCTGAAACTGCTCTAAAAAAATAAAATGTATTAAAAATGTATATCAACTAAAGAAAAAAAATCAGGCTTTTAAATAATTGAAGTTAGTTTTATTCAGAGTCTTACGGAGGACTGCAACCAGGGAGATCCCAGAAAATTTCTGTTAAACTACTCCAAAGCAGTGTGTCAGCACACTTGAAATATTAGGTGGTAGAGGTTATGCCCAGGGGTTACATTAAAAGTGCCCAGAAGCTATATAAGATAAAAATCTCTTCAAAGTTTGGGTGCGAGAGTAAGTCTAGGCATCATCATTAATCCTATCCGTTATGTACAGAAAAAGGCAAAGGCTAGATCTCTGAATTTATCTTTTCTAAAAATGCAGTGATTCTGAGAGGTGGGAACCTGAGTTCCATCCTGCTTACGCACTCTTCAAGGGATTCTTCTGGAGGGCTGAGAAGTTACTAAGTCAGGCGGTCTGAAATCATGCTGACAAACACAATGAACAAAGCTTTTTCACAGTGAGGGAGAACTATGCTGGGGGCCAGAAGCGGACGTTTGCTACTTTGTCTCACATTTACAATTCTCGGATTTGCTTCAAAACATTGCCGGAAGAGTGCTTGGGGTGCAGATGTAGACAAGATTAACCATGAATTGATAAGGTAGAAACTAGATGACAGGTACACAAGGGTTCCCTTCCTATGAAATTGTTAGGAAAGTTCCATAGCAAAAAAAAAAAAAAAAAAAACAAAACACCTTGTATTTAAGTAACACCAACAGGTATAAACACATGCCCTCAGTCGGGAAGAAAAGAAAAAAAGTAGCACGTGTGTGTTTAACTTCTAAGACCAGGCAGAGGCAGTTGATTTGGAAAACCTTGGAAGACTTTTAAGTGGGTACGGCGACCCAAGTGACCTTCAAGGGGACAAAGTCTGCATCTTTGCGCCCAAAATTTGCCGAAGACGTTGCCAGAGACATCTTTTTAGAAGAAGCTAGAAGAAAATAAAGTTTCTGCAAAGGAACTTTTTGAGCCTGCAACTAGAGCACAAGCCGCTTCCGGGGAAGGCGGAGGGAGCACGTGGGCACATTGAGTTGCACGTGGACGCGGAGTGCGCAGGCGTGCGCCGGGGCCAGGAAGGCGCAGTCGGGATTGGAGGCGAGGGGAGTGCCGGGCGCATCCCAGGCGGCGGGGCTCTCAGCATAGGCAGTCGCCACCACCGCCAGGCCGCAGAGACAGGTTCGGGTCCGCGGTCCTCTTGCCCCTTTCCAGGTCAGGATTCCCAGGCGTAAAGGGGAGGGAGAGAGCCTGCATGAAGGGGAAGGGAGGGGACTTCGGTCGTTGAGGGCCAGACGTTGGGCGCTGGACGTTGAGGTTGGGCGTTGAGCGGGTACAAGGGGCCTGGAAGTGGAGAGAGGAGACTTGGAACCTTGGCTGCGAAGGGCAGGTCTAAAGTTGGAGGGTTTGGTGTGGGAGGATTCTCTATGAGTTTGGAAATAGCACTTCCGGGCATCACTCCTTCAAATGCAAACGTTCACCTTCTCTCTAAGAGAAACTTGCATGTGGATTCACTGCCTTCGTTTGACTAAAAACTGCGATACAGACAATATTAACACTAGACTTTCTTTTCCCCACTTTCCTCCTATAGGAAAGGAAGATGCGCTAGGGCATTCACTTAGATGTGGGTCAGCTGGCGCTGGTTTGTTTAAGGAGTGCCTGCTGTGTGCCAATAGCTTTTCTGGGCCCTAGGGTCCTTGCTATAAATAACGTTAGCCCTGCTGGGCCTCTGAACTAAGGGAACTGATGCTTCCAGCTCCCTTAGTGAAGCAGCACGGTGCTGTGTGCTAAAATCCAAGGCCGTGGAGGCTGACCTGCGTTTTCATCTAAACTGTGTAAGGTGCTGGCCCTGAGGGGTTTGGTAAGTTATTCCAGCTTCCCACGTCTCCCTTGTTTATCTGTAGGAATAACGAAATAAAAATACTTTAGTCCTCAAATTATTTTCATCTTAAACCTGCAAGCTGGTTCCACAGGAATGGAAGAAATTTTGTGCTTGTAGGAGTGGTATAAAAGTAAAGCAGAAATAATAGCTGCCCTTCGAGCCCTTGAAGTACTAGCCAAGTGATTTACTTCGTCTCTCATTTAATCCTCGTGATTAGGATTTATGAGGAAGTTAACTACTGCACTCCGCATTTTCCAGTCGCTGAATCCTAGAAAGATGAAGTGATTTGCCCAAGATAGTGTGGCTAAATGAGGAAGACGAGACTTATCTGGCTAACTTCAGAGCTCATGCTTTACTGAACCATTGCGTTTTGTCTCTTCAAAGCCGGGGTGTTTTTTGTTGCTGCTGCTGCTACTGTTGTTGTTTTTGAGACGGAGTTTCACTCTTGTTGCCCAGGTTGGAGTGCAATGGCACAATCCCGGCTCACTGCAACCTCCGCCTCCTGGGTTCAAGCGATTCTCCAGCCTCAGCCTCCCGAGTAGCTGGGATTACAGGTACCAGCCACCATGCCCTGCTACTTTTTGTATTTTTAGTAGAGACAGCGTTTCACCATGTTGGCCAGGCTGGTCTCAAACTCCTCAGCTCAGGTGATTCACCCACTTCAGCCTTTAAAGTGCTGGGATTACAGGCGCGAGCTACGGCGTCCAGCCAAAACCGGAGTGTTTTCTTTGACTGGAATGGTTCTTGCAGAATACATAGGATTGCCAGGAAAATGAAAGCAAACATTAGAGAAGGAAAAAAATGACAGCTGAGTATCTCTGCGTGCACTTTTAATGTTAAAAGAACTCTAGCCTGTGGTGTCCTAGAGGGAAAAGAAATGACTTACCCCCACTGTATCTTAGGAAGCTCCCAGCAACATCAGGGAGGACCGGTAGGATTCCAAAGAAAAGAGAGGGTCTACCCTTAGGGAGCTTCAGGTCTTAGTGGGTTCAAAGCGTGAAGTACAGAACAAAGAGATCTAGAAATATGAGCCCTCATTTTTGCCTGTAGCACTATAGAAATGAGTCACTTTCAGTTCACTACTTTTTTAGTACATCAGTGATTCCCAATTCTAAGAAAGTCAGGTACTCTCTAACGTAAAGAAATGTTGAGACCCTTCTAGTTAACCTTTTGTGTTAGCTGAATCAACATTTAAATACTGTGGATTCCAGAATGATTAAATACTGTTTTTATCACTAGTAGCATGTAAAAGTAGTAGATTGTATATAGGGGAAATTACTTATTTTAAAACTGGGTGAGGTTAACCCATGTGGTTTCAGGGCCTTTGCAGCAATAATCTGTCACATTTGTTTACCTGGGTATCAAATCTAAAGCGTGAGGTTGGGAATCAGAGTATTATGCCATAGGGCCTGCCTACTTGTGATTCAAATATTCCCAGTGGTTGACACAGGATGAAACCAAGTAGGAATAGATGCTCAGTCTTACTGGTGTTTTGTAATGTTAAAAATTTATGGCTGGGTGCAGTGGCTCACACCTGTAATTCCAGCACTTTGGGAGGCAGAGGCGGCAGATCACAAGGTCAGGAGTTTGAGACCAGTCTCGTGAAACCCCATCTCTACTAAAAATACAAAAATTAGCCAGGCGTGGTGGGGCATGCCTGTCGTCCCAGCTAATTGGGAGGGCTGGGGCAGGAGAATTGCTTGAACCCGGGACGCGGAGGTTGCAGTGAGCCCGAGATCGTGCCACTGCACTCCAGCTTGGACAACAGAGCGAGACAACGCCTCAAAAAAAAAAAAATAAATATTTCACCCTTAAGAGCCTGTTCTGTATCCCAGTTGTGGTGGCTGCCTAAGTCTATGCCTGCCTTACATTCATAAAACTGTAAATCAGTGTACGTGTAATGGTATGATAATTGCATATTTAAAAATAAATTCCAAAAGGTTTTAGGTGACTGAATGTTTTATCTGGATTCACGGTAGTACTGGCCACCTGCTCCAAAAGCTAATGCAT
Organism: Macaca mulatta; assembly: GCF_049350105.2. Taxonomy (NCBI): domain Eukaryota; kingdom Metazoa; phylum Chordata; class Mammalia; order Primates; family Cercopithecidae; genus Macaca; species Macaca mulatta. The sequence continues at coordinate 126,323,770 of NC_133414.1, forward strand.
AAGTGGTAATAGTGTTCAAAGTCAGGGACATTCTGACTTTCCTGTTGACGGGCTGCCAACCTGTGTCTGGGATCCTGTGTTCCATTATGAGAGTCATGTCAGTATAAGAGTCTCATGTTTTTGAAAGGTTGTGGTTACAGGGCAGCAACAGTTGGGAAGGGAACCATTTTAGAAAATGGTTCCAATGCAGCACGATTGGCTGTCCCAAATGAAAGGAAACAAGAAGTTTGTGGTCCCAGAACAGGTGTAGATGTCTGTTTGCCCTGGGTGTTATAACGAAAATTCCTGAACAGGGTAAGTCCTTAAGACTTAAGCACATCACTTAAGACTGCCAGATGTCATTTCAGACAGCAAGTGTCATTTTCAGTGAACAGGTTGGCATGAAAACAGTGCAATAGTGCATTTAAAATAGTTTTTATCATATGAATATCTTTTGAATGCCTAGTTCTATAAAGCACCATGGTGGATACTGCAGGAAATCAGAGGTATTTTTGTTTGGATTTTTAAAAATAAGAGTTCCTGCACTCAAGCAACTTAAAATAAATGATAGATATAACTGTCTATAGGTAACTAATACAGGGTAGTGAGGCGCTGACTGTAGATTGATTGGCAGCCTGAGTTACTAAATAAAGATAGTGTTATGAAAGACTATCTCAGGTGTAACACAGCAGCCTACTGAGGATCCAACTCAGTGTCTTAAGAAGATAACTGTACGCTAGTTTTATGGTTAAAATATTGCTGTGATCCTTTACTTGATTTAGAATTAAGTTACCACATTTTTGGAAAAATGGTTTACTGTTAGATACTTCAGTCTTAAAAATATTTTCATCTATAAAAACGATTCATTCAATATAATTTGGAAAATGTAGTGAGAAAGATATCCTCATCAACCCACCTACTCTGGAATACTCATTGTTATTTATAATGTAATATGTTTCATTCATCTTTTTTTAACCTGCAGTTCTGATTTTCTTTTGCAGTTATAATTGTATTGAATATACAGGTTTTTTCTGCTTTTTCATTTGCCATTCTTTTTTTTTTTTTTTTTTTTTTGAGATGGGGTCTCCCTCTGTCCTCCAGGCTGGAGTGCTGCAGTGGCGCTGTCTGGGCTCACTGCAAGCTCCGCCTCCTGGGTTCACACCATTCTCCTGCCTCAGCCTCCCGAGTAGCTGGGACTACAAGTGCCCGCTACCACGCCCAGCTAATATTTTGTATTTTTTAGTAGAGATGGAGTTTCACCGTGTTAGCCGGGATGGTCTTAATCTCCTGACCTCGTGATACGCCCACCTCAGCCTCCCAAAGTGCTGGGATTACAGGCGTGAGCCACCACGCCCAGCCTCATTTGCCATTCTAATAGACATTATAACAGTGTTTCTGGAAACTAAGATTCTGAATGGTAGTGTAATAGTCTGTCTATTAAAGGCATCACAGTTAACTTTTTTTTTTTTTTTTTTTTTTTTGGAGACAGTCTCGCTTTGTTGCCCAAGCTAGAGTGCAGTGGCACAATTTCGGCTCACTACAACCTCTGCCTCCCAGGTTCAGGCGATTCTCCCACCTCAGCCTCCTGAGTAGCTGGGATTACAGGAACCCACCACTCCTCAGCCTCCTAAAGTGCTGAGATTACAGGTGTGAGCAACTGCGTCTGGGCCTTTTTTGCTATTTTAGGTGGACATTTTTATATATAGGATTTTTTGGTATTTAGGATTATTTCAATGGCATGAGTTCTAGATGTAGAGGTACCAAGTCAGTGGCTAGGAATGCTTTTTAAAAACCCATAGGTATATACGTATATATTTCTAAATTGCTTCCCAGAAAGAGCATATTAATTGATACTCCCTTCAGTAATGAGTGGCTTAATGTTTTAATTGCACTCACTAGGTGGAAAATGTATACTTGCTTCAATTTGAATTTTTTTTAACTATAGGGTTGAATGTTTTTCCCCTTATGTTTACGAGCTGATCTGCCTCTCCATTCTGTTCATGCCTTTTTGTCATTCATTTTACTGTACTGGCCTGCAAATAACAGCTTATTTGATGCCTCAGCGTGTCTCTGCATAGGCAAACCAGAGCTGGAGTGGCGACGTGAAGGAACCGCCAGACACACCTGGCTCTGCATCTTCTCCTTCACCATCCTCAGGCTGTGCTTATTACTTACTCCCTGATTACAAAACGTGTGATAAGTCACCAGGCCTCAGGACCGTGTTGCAGGAAGAAAGGGGTGAAGGACTGTGCTAGCCATGTCTGTCCCTCTTCTGCAGGGTAGGGAAGAGCTTTCTCAGAAGCCACCTCAGGAGAACTCTGTGGCCAGTATCGTCGCTAACTCTAGCTGGCAAATCAGAGGTTGAATGGTGTTTGAGTCTGCTACAGTATCTGGAGGTTCTTAATATTTATCTCACTTTTGAAAAGGTATCAAATTTGTCATCTTTGTGATAGTATTTCCTGGACTGCGTACTATTTTGGTAAGTTTTCGTTGTCACATGGTTATGTTTGCTATCATTTCCTTTGTGATTGTTTTAACCACTTTTAAACTAAACAAAAGAAACCCTTCACCCATGGCTATTGCAGGCTGATTCTCTGTGAAGCATAATCTGAGATGGAGATTTGTGTGTATTGTGATGAGTGAATGTGGCCTGTATGATACTAGTTTTTTTGTATTCGAGATGGATTTTGCAGTCCAGTGTACACTCAGTGTTGAAAAAAAGGAATGTTATTGGTTATATTAGTCCAGATTAGGTCAAGTTTGTTAACTCATACAGTCTTTACTATTGCCTGTTTTCTGTCTGAGTAGTAGTTGTCTAAGATAGATGCGCCCTAATCATAGTGGACTGAATTTCTTCTCCTTCAGTCAAATTTTGTTTTATACACCTCAAAACAACATTAAATGATTCAAAGATTCCTGGCTGCTCTATCTCCTTGGAGTGTTTGTTTTTTGTTTTTGAGACAGAGTCTCATTCTGTCGCCCAGGCTGGAGTGCAGTGGCGCTGTCTCAGCTCACTGCAACCTCTGGCTCCCAAGTTCAAGCTCTTCTCCTGCCTCAGCCTCCCGAGTAGTTGGGACTACAGATGCGCACCACCATGCCCAGCTAATTTTTGTATTTTTAGTAGCAATACGGTTTCACCATGTTGGTCAGGCTGGTCTCGAACTCCTGACCTCAAGTAATCCACCCTCCTTGGCCTCCCAAAATGCTGCGGTTACAGGCATGAGCCACTGTGCCCAGCCTGTGTTTTCTTAAGCAATGTAAAGTATCTTCATGTATCTTAATAGTTTCTACCTTGAGTTTGATTTTATGTGCTACTGATACTAACATTACATCTTTTTTTTTATTTCGAGACACAGTTTTGCTCTTGTTGCCCAGGCCGGAGTGCGATGGTGTGATCTTGGCTCACTACAACCTCCACCTCCCAGGATCAAGCCGTTCTCCTGCCTCAGCCTCCCGAGTAGCTGGGATTACCGGGGTGTGCCACCACACCCAGTTAATTTCTGTATTTTTAGTAAAGATGGGGTTTCACCATGTTGTCCAGGCTGGTCTTGAACTCCTGATCTCAGGTGATCCACCTGCCTTGGCCTCCCAAAGTGCTTGGATTACAGGCATGAGCAACCGTGCCCGGCCTAACATTACATCTTTTAGCTGTTTGCATAGAGCATATTTTAGTCCTTTTATTTGGAACCTTACCATATGACTTGGTTATATGTGTGCCTTTTGTGCCTAACATTTTACTGAATAATTTTCTTCCTGAGTTTATCTCTTTTTTCTTTTTTAACTAAGACTAACTCATTGATACTTGGATTACTTGGGCTTGATTCTGTCATCTTATTTGATGTTTTCTGTACCTGAATTTTTTTTTCTATTGGATTAAGATTTTCTTCTGTGATTTTAAAGTTATATATTCTGTTTGGCAGTTACTCTAATATTTTAATGCACATTCTTTGTCTTTCTTGTACAGAGTATACACTTTATTCCTCCCCGCCCGCCCCACCACCACCTGATTCCTCTGGAGTTTCTTTCTTTTTTTTTTTTTTCTTTTTTTGAGATGGAGTCTCACTCTCTCACCCAGGTTGGAGTGCAGTGGCACAATCTTGGCTCACTGCAAGCTCTGCCTCCTGGGTTTACGCCATTCTCCTGCCTCAGCCTCCTGAGTAGCTGGGAGTACAGGCACCTGCCACCACACCCGGCTAATATTTTGTAGTTTTTAGTAGAGACGGGGTTTCACTCTGTTAGCCAGGATGATCTCGATCTCTTGACCTGGTGATCCGCCCGCCTCAGCCTCCCAAAGTGCTGAGATTACAGGTGTGAGCCACCGCGCACGGCCTTTATTTTTCTTTTGTAATTGAACAACATTGCTCTTATTACACAAAACATTGCAGTTCTCAGCCTGTCCCTTCAATTTAGGCGTGCTTATCCATACAGTTTTACTTCCCCTGGCAGCTGCAGTATCTCCCCCATCGCTGCCCACCTGCAGTCGTTCTGTTAGGGATCTTCTCAGGGTCGGTCCAATAAGAGTTCCCTACCTTTGAGTGTGCCTGTATATTTTTGTTTTTCATTATCTTGTCTGTATTCTCATTAGATTAGGTTAGGCCTAATTTAAAGTAAGAAATGAGATAAGTCGTAGGACACCAACTGCTATTTATTTTTTTCTATTCAAGACCATGTTAAACAACATTTAGATATTACTCATGCTAGTTTCAGCTGTGACATTTTTCCTCCTGCTCAGCTGTTTGGGGAGCAGACAAAGCTATCAGTCACTACTTGAGAAAGGAGAGGTGTTTGTCCCTTTTAATTCTCCTGGGCAGGGCACTTAGCATTCTTTAAGAGTAATAGAAAAACAAGCCAGCATCCTTTCTGGACAGAGGTTTCTCAGAGACACTTTGTGACAAATTAAACTTGGAAAGCTTGCAACATTTCCAATTTACTTTCAGAGAAAGATGCATAGATAGGACCTTAAAAGCAGTAGGTATAAATTACAATTTGTGGAAGTTCAGCTGGAGATGATAAAAGCAGAGACCTTGGCAAAATGGGAGGAAGGAGGGGTCAGCTGAGATGGATTGTGAAGCCTGCGCAGGATGGTCAGGCAGTGAGCACGAGGGCATTCTGGGTAGAGCGTTCAGCATATTCAAGGACTGGATATAGGAGAGGGTAGAGGGATTCTGAGAAGGTAGAAAGGTAGGTGACAACCTGATTTAAACACACCTCTTCTGTTGCATTTTGCCATTAAGGTGTAAGCTTTAGCTTGGGAATATTTCTTTTAAAACATGAAAGACCTTTTCAATTAGTGTTGTCTCAAAAGCTTTTACAAGTAAGGAATGGTGTTGAATGCTGAGATTTACTTTTTTGGTTTTTCATGAGTTGGTCTGTTGTTGATTTCTGTTAGAGTTCATACTTAGAGAGAATCGATGTTTTTCTTGTGCCTTGTCGGCCAAGTTTTGATGTCATGGTTATACCTGCTTTGGAATCATTTTATAGGAATTATCTGTTACGTAAATATATTTGGGAGAATTTCTCTGAGCCTGCAGTTCTGAAATTTTGAAATTAAAAGATGTCTTTTCAATACATTTCTCTCCTTAGGCCTCTATGAGTGTTAAATCGCCATTTAGTATGATGTCAAGAAATAATTTGGAAGTACCTCCTTCTAAGATGACAGAGCCATTTAATTTTGAGAAAAATGAAAACAAGCTTCCACCACATGAGTCTTTAAGAAGTCCTGGAACACTTCCTAACCATCCTAATTTCAGGCTGAAAAGCTCAGAGAATGGAAATAAAAAGAACAATTTTTTGCTTTGTGAGCAAACCAAACAATATTTGGCTAGTCAGGAAGACAGTTCAGTTTCTTCAAAGCCTAATGGCATCAATGGAGAAGTGGCTGGCTCCAAAGGAGACAGGAAAAAATTGCCAGCAGGTGAGTGAAAACCACAGGCTTCCTACTTCTTGATTCTCGTGGTTTCTGTGACTTACCAGAAGTATATATAACCACACACCAGTGGGCTATTAACAGAACAGGCACATGACTACCTTACCGTATTTGCATTTAATTATTATTGTAGAAGGAAAAACCAGATACCAAGTGGCTGCCTTCGGCTTCATTAATCTCAGAAAAAAATTCCTGGGGAGAGAATGAGCTTTTTTCCCCACAGAGGACTATACTAGGAATGCAGAAAGGAAACACTCTAGCTTTTTTATGGGTGTTCTAAAGATTGACCGTATCTTAAAAATACTGTGCAAACTTTATGCATATATCACAAAGATACAGCTAAGATTTTAATTGGTTTCATGTGACTTATCATTCCTTTAGTTCCAATTCTAAAAACGTTTTTCGGCTGGGTGTGGTGGCTCATGCCTGTAATCCTAGCACTTTGGGAGGCTGAGGTGGGCAGATCACGAGGTCAGGAGTTAGAGACCAGCTTGGCCAACATGGTGAAACCCCATGTCTACTAAAAATACAAAAATTAGCTGGGTATGGGGGCGCAAACCTGTAGTCCCAGCTACTTGAGAGGCTGAGGCAGGAGAATCGCCTGAGCTTGGGAGGCAGAGGTTGCAGAGTTGACATCATGCCACTGCACTCCAGCCTGGTGACAGAGCGATACTGTCTCAAAAAAGAAAAAAAAAAAAAAACACACCTTTCTAAGGCGGTTAGGACCTGGTAGAATTTAGTTTCTTTGTGAAGGTATATGAGATGTGATCTTTTAACATGGTGATATAATTCTCAGAATGTGCCCTTGGGCTTCTGGGCTTCTGCAAGATGTCAAAACTGTTTTCCTCACATTCTTGCCTTTTCTGCTATGCCAGCTTTATACTGATAGTGCAAAAGCAAATTATTAGCTCAGCTTAAGGCAGGAGCGCCAACCTGGGTGAGGGTTCATTGAGTTTTTCATTGTCATGCACTTCCAGTTAAAAGGAAAACCAGAAATGGCAATTTCAGTTAAAAATGCCCTTGATTGAGCAGTAAAAAGTATTCAAGTATTCTGTTAAATCTTGGCCATTGTGTGCAGTATTTTTAGTATTTGTGTGATGAAATGGGAATGACTCCTTTTATCCTCTGAAGTAGGAAAAGCATGTGTGCAATTGAGTTGTGAGCTGAAGAGAAACTCTTTTCTTGGAATATACTTTTTACTTGAAAAGATGACACACTGGTTATTCAGATTTACCTGGCAAGCATTTTCTCAAAAATTAAAGTGAGCCCTTTACTTCAAGGAAAATAGCTGACAGTATTTTGTCAATGACAAAGTTTAAGCTTTCAAGCAATTTCGGATTTTAGGAAACTTGTGTCTGCCACTTTGAGCTTAAGAACTTCCCAAGACAGACTTTTCTGGTAAGATGCATGATGATATTAACACATGAATATTAATATTTTTATTTTTTTTGGAGACGGTCTCTGTCACCCAAGCTGAAGTGCAGTGGCACAATCATGGCTCACTGAGGCCTTAAACCCCTGGGCACAAGCGATCCTCCTGCCTCAGCCTCCCAAAACCCTGGGATTACGGGCATGAACCACCACAACACGCCCTAACTCATGATTTTTTGCTATTGCATAATGAAATATGTCAACATTTGGTAATGCCACATAACTCAGTGAACCTGTCTTTTCCAAATGGCCAGTGCATGATATTGCTGTCATGCATGGGCAGAAATCCAAAGTGTGGGATAAATCAGTGAATTCTAGTGTAACAATATGAAAAGTTCCTTAATGTGGTTTTAGAGTTCACATTGCTTCTAACTCTATACCACTTTGTTTTGGTGTATTAATAAAGGCAAATATCCACAGTTAATAGAGGAGGACATTAAGTATTCCTCCTTGCAAATACCTGTCTCTGGGAGGCCAGACTTTTTTTTTTTTTTTTTTTTTCCCCAAATACCAGAAGCAACTTTTCACTGAGTGAAGGCAAAAACTATATATGAATCCAGCCGTCTTCTGTTAAGCCAATCATTAATGATATGCAAAAATGTGTGATCCTTCTATATTTTGTTTTGAAAAATACAGTTTTTAAAAATTGTCAGCATGTAATGCATTTATTTTTAAATGGATGCTTTAGTTTTAATTTCTAATACAGTAAATATTGATTGAAATAAACTGTATAAACAAAAGCTCTGCAGGGTCCTCAGTTTTTAAGAGTGCAGAGGGTTTCTGAATCCAGAAAATTTGAGAACTGCTGCCTTAGTGAATGGAGAAAAGTTCACAATGAGAGGAGTACTAGTCAAGAAAATTTTGGACAAGTTCTTTTATTTATATTTTTATTTTTTTTGAGACAGAGTCTCTCAGTCACCCAAGCTGGAGTGCAGTGGCACTGTCTCAGCTCACTGAAACCTTCACCTTCCAGGTACAAGTAGTTCTCCTACCTCAGCCTCCTGAGTAGTTGGAATTACAAGTGTGCACCACCATGCCCAGCTAATTTTTGTATTGCCCATGTTCATGTTGGCCAGGCTGGTCTTGAACTCCTGACCTCAAGTGATCCACTTGCCTCAGCCTCCCAAAGTGCTGGGATTATAGGGGTGAGCCACCATGCCTGGCTAAGTCCTTATTTTCTGTTGGGCAAAGTAGGATGTTGCTTAGGTTCTGGTGTAGCTATAAGGTCATTGTGGTATAGCCCTGTTACTTGAATATCACTTAATTATACTATTTTTCATTATTAGCAATAAAAAGTAATATTTGGCTTTTATTCAAAATTGTGTTTTTCCTCCCCAGGAAACTCAGTGTCATCACCAAGTGTAGAAAGTAATTCACCACCCAAAGAAGTGAATACTGTAAGTTACTTTATTGTGTGTTTGCTTGCTGGGGTAAAAGATTCTAAACATGTTTTGGTATTTAATAAAGAAGTATTCAATTTGTAGGTATCATTCAAGATCAGACATTTTTTATTTAATGTACATTTTTAAAAAAGAAAACTTCCTTAGGTCATTGTAGATTCACATGCAGTTGTAAGAAATAATGGGGATCCTGTGTAGTCTTTCGCCTGTTTCCCCCATGGTAACATGCTGCAGAACTATAGAATAGCATCACAGCCGGGTTATTGATACACCATCAAGATACGGAGCATTTCCATCACCACAAGGGTCTCTTACATACCTTGTTGCTTATGTTCTGGTGTAGCCAATCCACTTTTCCTTCTGCGCCTGCCCTCTTAATCCATAGCAGCCACTGATATGCATATTTCCACAATTTTGTCATTTTTGAGAATATTGTCTAAAAGGCTACGTACAGACAGTATGTAACCTTTTGGGATTGGCTTTCGTCATTTCACATAATTATCTAGAAATTGATCTAGGTTGTATGCATCAATCATTTGATCCTTGTTATTGCTGAGTAGTAGTCCATGGTATGGACAACTTGTTTAACCATTTACTTATTGAAGGACATCTGGGTTGTTTCCACTTTTTGGCTCTTAAAACTAAAACTCTGTATCCATTGATGTACAGAATTTTATGTGAACATGTTTTTAATGCTCCAGGATAAATGTCCAGGGTTCAATTTCTGGGTTGAAGAGTAGTCCCAACTTTGTTTTATTAAAAACTGCCAAATATTTTCCAGAGTGACGGTATCATTTTACATTCATTCTTACCAAGGGTGTATGAGAGCTTGTTTCTCTGCATCCTCTTCGGCATTTGGTGATATCGTCAGTATTTTTATTCTACCCGTTTTCATCACAGATGTGTAGTACTATCTAATTGTGGTTTAACTTGCATTTCCCTCTTGATTGATGATAAACATCTTTTCATGTGCTTATTTGCCATCTGTACATCTTTGGTGAAATGTTTTCATGTCTTTTGTCTATTTTCTGAGTTTTTTTACTGTTTTGAAAGTTCTTTGTAATTTTCAGATATTAGTCATTTGTCAAGTATGTGATTTGCAAATATTTTCTCCTAATCTGTAGCTTGTCTTCATCTTAATAAAGTCAGTTTTTCCTTAATGGATTGTTTTTGGTGCTTTTGATACTCTGGATCCTGAAAATGTTCATTTTTTCCCCAAACAATTTGATAGTTTTACTTTTTTTTTTTTTTTAGATGGAGTCTTGCACTGTCACCCAGGCTGGAGTGCAGTGGCCTGATCTCGGCTTACTGCAACCTTCACCTCCGGGGTTCACGCCATTCTCCTGCCTCAGCCTCCCAAGTAGCTGGGACTACAGGCGCCCGCCACCGTGCCTGGCTAATTTTTTTTTTGTATTTTTAGTAGAGACAGGGTTTCACTGTGTTAGCCAGGATGGTGTCGATCTCCTGACCTCATGATCCGCGTGCCTCGGCCTCCCAAAGTGCTGGGATTACAGGCGTGAGCCACTGAATAGTTTCACTTCTTACATTAAGTTTTGATCCATTTTCAGTTAATTTTAAGATTTTAAGTTAAGAAACTTGAGAGATTTATTTTTGCCTGTGGATGTTCAATTGCTCCAGTGCCATCTGTTGAAAATTTTCTTCACTGAATTGCTTTCACGCATTTGCCAAAATTCAGTTGGACATATTTGTGTTGGTCTAGTTGAAGTTATTTATTTTCTGTATACTATGTGTCTGTCTTTCCAGTACCACACAGTCTTGATTCCTGGAGCTGTGTAGTAAATTTTGAAATTGGGAAAAGTGGTTCCTTTCACTTGATTTATCTTCTTAAAAATTTTTTTAACTATTCTAATTCCTTTGCCTTCCAACATGCAGTTTAGAATAATCTCATCTCTACAAAAAATATTGCTGGGATTGTCATGTGAATTGCATTAAACCTATATATCAGTTGGGGAATTATTGACATTTTTGCTGTGTTGAATCTTCCAATCCATGAACATAGTGTTTCTCCTTTTATGTAGATCTCTGATTTCTTTTCGTTTTGTAGTCTTTAGCTTACAGGTCCTGTGCATGTTTTGCTAGATTTACACTTCAGTATTTGATTTTTTTTGAGTAACTGTAAATACTATTGTATTTCTGTCCCCATGTTCATTATTTGAAAATATGATTGGTTTTGTATGTTTATCTTCTGTGATCTTGCTGAAGTCTTTTTTTTCTTTTTTTTTTTTTTTTTTGAGACGGAGTTTTGCTCTCGTTGCCCAGGCTGGACTGCTGGGCTGCTATCTTGGCTCACTGCAACCTCTGCCTCCCTGGTTCAAGCGATTCTCCTGCTTCAGCCTCCCAAGTAGCTGCGACTATAAGCATGCGTCCCCACACTTGGCTAATTTTTGTATTTTTTAGTAGAGACGGGATTTCACCATGTTGGTCAGGCTGGTCCCAAACTCCTGACCTCAGGTGATCCACCCGCCTTGGCCTCCCAAAGTGCTTGGGATTACAGGCGTGAGCCACTGGGCCCAGCCATTGAAGTCCTTTTAAGATCCCTTGCAGTTTTCTACATAGCCAATCATATCATCTGCAAATAGGGACAGTTTTATGTTTTCTTTTTCAGTGTATATGCCTTTGATTTCCTTTCTTGCTTTATTGCATTTACTGTAGGAACTTTCTACACTAGGTTTGAATCACAGTGACAGTGGACACCTTGCCTTGTTTCTAATCTTAGGGAAAAAGCATTCAGTCTTTTACGATTAAGTTTAGATGTAGGTTTTTGTAGATATTCTTTATCAAGCTGATGAAGTTTTCTCTAGTCCTGCTTTTCTGATCCTTTTTATCATGAATAGGTGTTGAATTTTGTCAAATGCTTTTTCTGTATTGATTGATATGGTAGTGACTTATTTTCCTTTAGTATATTAATTTGGTAGATTACATTGTTATTTTGAGTGGTTAACCAGCCTTGCATTCCTGAAGTGAACTACGCTTGGTCATGGTGTATAATTATTTTTATGTATTGCTGAGTTCTATCTGGTAATATTTTAATAAGGATTTTTACATAAGTTTTCATGAGAGATTTTGGTCTGTAATTTTCTTTTATACTGTCTGTGTGTGGTTTGAGTATCAAGGTAATATTAGTTTCATGAAATGAATTGGGAAGTGTCCCCTCTTCTGTTTGCTGGAAGAGAAATTGTATAGAACTGGTGTTAATTCTTTAAACATTTGGTAGAATTCTCCAATGAAAACCATCTGGACCTGGAGATTTCTTTTGGGGGAGTTTTAAAGGTATGGTTCAGTTTCCTTAATATTTATAATTGAAGTCTATTCAAATTGTTTCATATTGTGTTTGCATTTTTTAAGGAATTTGTTCATTTTGTCTACACTGTCAAATTTATATGTGGAAGTGTTCCCAGTATTTTCGTGTTAGTGTTGTCTGTAGTAATGTTCCCTATTTTATTCCTGATATTGGTAATTTCTGTCTGTCTTTATTGTCTGTCTCGCTACAGGTTTGTGTTTTATTGATCTTTCCAAAGAAATAGGTTTTTGTTTCATTTTTTTCCTGTTTTTAAAATTTCTTCTTTATGTTTACTGTCTCTACTGCTTTTGGGCATTTTTTTGGTCATTGATTGGGGGTTTTTTTGGTTTGTCTTTTTGGTGGTTGGTTGGTTGGTTTTTTAAGACAAGGTCTCCCTCTGTCATCCAGGCTGGAGTGTAGTGGCACAATCATAGCTCACTACAGCCTTGTACTCCTGGACTCAAGCAGTCCCACCTGCTGAGCCTCCTGGAGTAATTGGGACTACAGGTGTATGCCACCACACCTGGCTATTTTTTTTTTTTTTTTTTTTTTCCTGTAGAGATGGGGGTCTTGCTATGTTGCTAGGCTGATCTTAAACTCCTGGCTTCAAGTGATCCTCCCACCTTGGCTTCCCAAAGCACTGGGATTACAGGCTTGAGTTGCCCTGCCCAGCCCCAGTGTATCTTTTATTTATCTCGAAACTTCATCTTTAACTCATATTATTTAGAAGTGTGCTTTAGTTTCTGGGTGTTTGAAGATTGTTAGTATTTTTTCTGCTGCTGATTACTGGTTTGAGTCTATTGTGGTCAGAGAACAGCTTCTGAATCACATCAGTTCTTTTAAGTTTGTTGAGGTTTGTTTTATGGCTCAGGATGTGGTCTTGGTATACATTATCTTGGCACTTGAAAAGAATGTGCCTTGTCTGTTGGGTCAGACGATCTATAAATATCTAATAGCTCCTGTTGGTTGGTGATGTTGTGTTCCATCCTCTTGCTGATTTTATATCTCATTATGTCAATTGCTGAGAAGGTATTAAAGCCTCTATAATCCTGGGTTGTTTATTTTCAATTCAGTTAGGCTTTATATTTTGCAGCTGTGGTTCATGCATATTTAGGATTGCCGTGTCTTGTTGGGTTGACTCGTTGTCATTATAATGTCCCTCTCTTTGGTACTTTTCTTTCCCTGTAATCTGTTTTATCTGATATTAATACAGTCACTCATTGTTCTTAACATTTACATATTTTTCCATCTTTTTACTTTTGGTCTATATTGTTATACATAAAATGAGTTTCTTATAGACACCATATATTTGGGTAAGGTTTTTTAATTCACTAGGACAGTCTGTCTTTCAGTTGGTATACTTAGATAATTTACATTTGATGTAATTGGTACTTGAGAGTTTATGCCATTTGTTTTGTTTTCTGTTCTGTTTATTTTTCCTGCCGCCTTGTGGGTTACTTGAATACTTTCTGTAATTTTGATTTTTATCTGGTGTTTTCAAGTGTGTCTCTGTATACCTTTTCCAGTGGTTGCTCTGCATACTACATCATGTATACGCAACTTATGACAGTTACCATTTTACCAATCTGAGTATAGTGCAGACACCTTAACCTCCCTGTGCATTTCTTTATCTTCACCCGTTTATGTCTTACATATTCTATCTCATAGATTTACAACTCCTTCAGACGGTTTATCATTTTTGCTCAAACTCTCAAACATAATTTAGAACACACAACAGGAGAAAGTCTATTGTACTTATTAATATGTTTCGTTTATCGGGTCTCGAACTCCTGAGCTCAGTCCTCCCACCCCGGACTCACAAAGTGCTGGGATTACAGGCATGAGCCACTGAGCCTGGCCTGTTGTGTTTTTCTTCTCTATTTCAGTGTTCCTGCCTTTATCATTTCTTTTCTCTTTAGAGAACTTCCTTAGGCCATTCTTTTAGGATAAAGCTGCTGGTAACAAATTCTCTTAATTTTCTTTCATCTGAAAAGTCTTGATTTCCCATTCATTCCTAAAGGATATTTTCCTTGGATAAGTTTCTCAGATAAGTTTTCTTTTAGAACTTGAAAAATGTTTTGTCACTTTCTTCTGGCCTCCACGGTCTCTAATGGGAAATCTGTCTTTTTAAAGACGCCTTACTGCCATGTTGCTCTTTGGGTCTCCAGGTTCCTAGCCAGCCCACCTCCTCCTTTCCTACTTTCAGCGTCACCTTATGTTTGTTTTATATAGAAGTTCAGGGTTTTAGTTTACCTTAATAGAATGAATTTTAAAAATCCTCCCTCCCCCATACAGGTAAGGGATTCTTTTCCTCTTTCTGCTTTCAAGCTTTTAATTTTCAGAATTTTAAGATGTGTCTTGGTGTTTAGTCTCAGTTTACTCTGGGGCTCACTCAGCCTCTTAAATTAGTAAATTTATATCTTCTGCCAAATTTGGAAGTTTCTGGCAGTCTTTTTTTTTTTTTTTTTGGAAACAGAGTTTGACTCTTGTCGCCCAGGCTGGAGTGCAGTGGCGTGATCTCAGCTCACTGCAACCTCCACTTCCTGGGTTCAAACGATTCTCCTGTCTCAGCCTCCCAAGTAGCTGGGATTACAGATGCCCTCCACCACACCCAGCTAATTTTTGTATTTTTAGAAGAGATTGGGTTTCTCCTTGTTGGCCAGGCTGGTCTTGAACTCCTGACCTCAGGTGATCCCACCAGCCTCAACCTCCCAAAGTGCTGGGATTACAGGCGTGCGCCACCGTGCCCGGCCTCAGCAGTCATTTTTTGAGTACTTCTCAACCCTACCTTCTCTCTCCTTTCTGAAGACACAAATGCTAGATCTTTTGTTATAGTCCCACAGGTCCCCGAGACTATTCATTTATTAATTCATTTTCATTCTGTTGTTCAGATCAGGAGTTTCTGTGGTTCTGTCTTCAAGTTCACTGATTGTTACCTCTTTTCCCTCCATTATGCTATTGAGCCTGCTATTGTGTTTTTTATTTTGGTTATACTTTTCAGTTTTAAAATACCCATTTGGTTCTTTGTATCTTTTATTTATTTAGGGGGACTCCGTATTCATTTGTTTCAAGCCTATTCGTAATTGCTTGTTAACGTATTGATGACTGCTTTAAAATCTTTATAGATAAATGAATGTTTTTGTCATGTTGATGTTGGGTGCTTGATTTTTTTTTTTTTCCGGCATTCATTTGTGATCTTCCTGATTCTTGGTGCAGTGAGTTATTGTCTATTGAATTCTATTGAAACTGGGATATCTTGGGTATTATGAGACTTTTTTTTTTTTTTTTTTTTTGATTCAGAATCTTGCTCTGTTGCCCAGGCTGGAGTACAGTGGCGTGATCTCAGCTCACTGCAACCTCCACCTTCTGGGTTCAAGCGATCATCGTGCCTCAGCTTCCTGAGTAGCTGGGATTATGGGCATGTGCCACCATGCCTGTCTGATTTTTGTATTTTTAGTAGCAATGGGGTTTCACCATATTGGCCAGGCTGATCTCGAACTCATGGCCTGATCTGAAATCATCTGCACACCTCATCCTCCCAAAGTGCTGGGATTACAGGCGTGACCTACCACACCCAGCCTCTATCTTATTTAAACTTCCTGTCTTAGCTGGCTTCCTCCGACACTGCTCTGGCTGCTGGTTTGTTACTGCCAGGTTGGGGGTATATGTCCAGGTTCCCTACTCAGCCTCTGATATTCAACTGGGGAGCTCTTTCTTTTGGGTGAGGATGGGAGTTCCAGCTTCACAGGAGGCCTCAACTGATTGCTTTCTGGCTGACAGTGGTGAGTACCTCATTACAGCTCCCCATTTGGTCTCTAGTGACACGCATGGAGAGAGGGCCGACTGATAGAGAGGGTGTTAGGAGGGATTCGTTTGTATTGAATTGTGGTGGAAAGTCCGGACTCTCCACTAGACCTTTTCTGACACCACGTTGATGGGGATGGGGGCACCTCATTGCTGCCAGGTGGAAATCCAGGTTTGCCATGTGGTCTCCATAGGCAGGGATGTCATCCTTCCACTTCAGGGATGAAGTGCTGGCACCCTATTCTGTTGGCCTTCTCTGATACCATACTTGTGAGCAGGTTGGGGCACCTCACTGTAGCCTTGTGAGGGTGGAAATCTTGGCCCCACACTCTCCCTCTGTGGGTGGGAGTGGGGCCACAGTTTTGTCTGTGGTGTTTGGAGTAGAGCAGTTAACGTTAAGTTTTCTGTCTTTCTGGTCTGCCTTTTTTTCTAGTCCTTTGGCTAGACAGAGCAGGTTTCTAAATTTTTTTTTTTTTTTTAATGATGAGGGTCTCACTATGTTGGCCAGGCTGGAGTGCAGTGGCCATTCACAGGCACTATCGTAGCTTGCTACAGCCTTGAGCTCCTGGGCTCCAGTGTTCCTCCCGCCTCAGCCTCGGAAGTAGCCGGGACTGCAGGTGCCCGCCACCACACCCAGCTCGAGAGTACAGCTTTTCTTGTTGGAGTTTTTATCATCTCTGCCTTCCGGTGTTTCTGGGTTGCTGGCTTCTCCAGCACTCAGTCTGGTATATATGAGGCAAAAAGAAAACCCAGACACCTTACTGCCATGTCGCTCTTTGGGTCTCCAGGTTGCCAGTCAGCCCACCTCCTCCTCTCCCACTTTCAGAGTCACCTTATGTTTGTTTTATATATAAGTTCAGGGTTTTAGTTTACCTTAATAGAAGGAATAAGGAAAAGTACATCTACTTGATCTTATCTAGTCCCAAATCTAGTATTTAAATGGAAAAGTTATTGCCAAATTCTAACATTGCTCTTCTCTATTCTTAATAGAAGCCCGGAAATAATGTACGTCCTGCAAAATCGAAAAAACTAAACAAGTTGGTCGAGAATTCCTTGTCCATAAATAATCCAGGGCTCTTCACCTCCTTAGGACCTCCTCTTCGGTCCACAACTTGTCATCGATGTGGCCTGTTTGGTAAGCATATTGTTCTTAGGTGTCTGAATTCTTCTACATATTTGAAAATCATTTTTATTGTGGCAGATGATAAACATTAAGTGTAGTTAGAGCAGTGTCCCCATGCCACACACACATCTCAGCCTCAGCCACCGTCAGCATCCTGCCGTTCCTCTTCATCCATCCCTTCCCATTTTTCCTGCTTCCTCAGTGTACGTTTTCCTCAGTTTTTTTAGGGGAAGCTCACATGCATTGAAATGTACAGACTTAAATCCTTGTCATAATATAGGATGTTTCTGTCTCCTCAGGAAGTTTTCTCATGTCCCATCCCGGTCCCTACTTCTGAGAAGCAACCATTGGTTTTCTAATCATGAATTAATTTTGCCTGTCATAGAATTTCACATAAGTGGAATCACACAGCATGGACTCTTTAGTATCAAGGTTGTTTCATATACAATAATACTTTTGAGGTTAATCCATGCTGTTCCACGCACCATTATTTTTTGTTTATTGCTGAATAGTGTCATTGTATGGTTATACCATGGTTGAACTGTTCTCCTATTGATGAACGTTTTGGCTGGGTCCAGCTTTTGCCTGTTAGGAATAGAGCTCTCTAAACATTTTTGTACAAGTGTTTGTGTGGACATAACGTTTTCATTTATTGTGGGTGCACAGGTAGACACAGAATGGCTGAGTCAAAGGGTGGGTGTATGTTTAACTGTATAAGAAGCTACCAAACCATTTCCAAGGTATAGTCCCATTTTCTCTTCCCCCGGGAGGGAGTTCTGGTTGTTCCACATCCTCGTCCATGTTTGGTGTTTGTGTTTTTATAGCCCTTTTTGTGGATAAGTTGGAATTGTCATATGCCTCTTGAGTTCTAATTTTTCAATATATAAGTCTTACTTGCATGGCATTTACCAGTTTAGAGTTAAATTTGCAGTGCTCTCGTGATCAGTGATCTTGAGCAGTTTTTTCTGTTTATTACTGGCTATTCGGATATGTAACTTTTTTTTTTTTTAAGTTTCTTTCAGGGTGGAAGCATTTGAGGCCAGACTGGGTTGGTGGTTACTTCTTTGTTGTGGGGTGTTTTGTTGTTGTTTTTGTTTTTTAGATAACCTGTTTCTTTAGCATGAACACTGATAGAATTTTTTTAAAAATCCTTTATTTCAGAATCTCCCTGGGTTTTTCTAGATACGATTCTCGTTGTTTTTTGTTGGTTTTTTCATGATACGCAGCCATTTCAGTCACTGGTACAAGTCTGTTTTCACTACAGGAAAGTTTTGTTTACTTTGCTTGATCTTGCCTCACTGTAACCTCTGCCTCCTGAGTTCAAGTGATTCTCCTGCCTCAGCCTCCCAAGTACAGATGTGCACCACCACACCCGGCTTATTTTTTTTATTTTTGTAGAGACGGTATTTCACCATTGTTGGCCAGGCTGGTCTCAAACTCCTGACTTCAAGTGATCCCCCCCACCTTGGTCTCCCAAAGTGCTGGGATTACAGGCATATGAGCCATGGCACATTTTGCACCATTGCTTACTGCTTTTTTTTTTTTTTTTTTTTTTTTTAAAAGACTAGAGTCTCGCTCTGTCACCACCCAGGCTGGAGTACAGTGGTATAATCTCAGCTCACTGCAACCTCTGCCTCCTGGGTTCAAGAGGTTCTCCTGCCTCAGCCTCCCGAATAGCTGGGATTACAGGTGCCTGCCACCGTGCCCGGCTAATTTTTGTATTTTCAGTAGAGACGGGGTTTCACCATGTTGGTCATTCTGGTCTCGAACTCCTGACCTCAAGTGATCTGCCTGCCTCGGCCTCCCAAAGTGCTGGGATTACAGGCGTGAGCCACTGCACCTGGCCGCTTGCTGCTTTTATAACATGTATTCGGAGGTCTATTTTTAGGAAACTCAGTTATGTGTCCCAGTCTGATCTCCCTTTTTTAAATCTTTGTAGGTCTTTTTTCTCTGTATTCTGAGAGTTTAAAAGTATAATCTGAATACCTAATCCTAAATAGCACAATTCTCTTCAGATAGTCTTCTTGCCATGGTTAATAGAATATTTGATCAAGTGTGGACCTTGAGAATGTCTTGATCTTCATCTGAACTATTTTGTGGGTGGTGTTCTCTAGGATCGCTGAGGTGCTCTCAGTGCAAGCAGACCTACTATTGCTCCACAGCATGTCAGAGAAGAGACTGGTCTGCACACAGCATCGTGTGCAAGCCTGTTCAGCCAAAGTAAGGATTTATGGTCTTTTTATTCATTATGGATTGTGCATAAGGTCTTTTTCTGATACAATAAGCATCCAATAGTTCAGCAGACCACAACCAAGTAGAAGTTACTTTTTATTAAGCTCTATAACAAAAGTGTACAAATCTGAAGTGAAAAGCTCTATGAACTTAATTTTCATGTGTATTATTTTACTGGGTAGTACATGTGAAGATTTGTAACCTTCAAAGAGTTTTTCTTTAATGTTTAGAGCTTTAGAATGCCTTACTTTAATCATGTACTTTCCTGGATCTTAGTAAGTTTGGAACTCTTACATGCCTCTTGAGTTGTGTTTTTATTTGTAAATATATAAATTGTACTTACATGGCATTTACCAGTTTACAAAACAGTTTCACATATGACCTCAAAATTCTGTGTAAGTAATGTAGGGAATTATCTCTGGTTTTTGGGTTTTTTTTTTTTTTTTGAGACAGAGTCTTGCTCTCTCGCCCAGGCTGTAGTGCAATGTTATGATGTGGGCTCACTGCAAGCTCAGCCTCCTGGGTTCACGCCATTCTCCTGCCTCAGCCTCCCGAGTAGCTGGGACTTACAGGCACCCGCCACCACGTCTGGCTAATTTTTTGTATTTTTAGTAGAGAAGGGGTTTCGCCATGTTAGCCAGGATGGTCTCGATCTCCTGACCTGGTGATCCACCCACCTCAGCCTCCCAGAGTGCTGGGATTACAGGCATGAGCCGCCACACCCAGCCGGGAATTATCCCCATTTTACAGATAAGAAAACTGAGGCTTGAAGATATTCTCTCACTCTCACTCTCAGTCTCAGTCTCATTAGGTGGCTTTTGGAAGAAGCACACCTATGCACACACAGGGTGTGGACCACTGTGTAGCCAGCAGTGGGGAGTTTGACTTTACCACTGTGATTCTGGAAGAAGCTGTTTTGCTCTTTCAGGATTTTGTTCGTTGAGAATTTACCATAATTGTGATTGATAGCACCTATGTTAATTGCCTCTACACTATAAATATTGTAATCTGTTGCTTTATTGCAGTTTCCACAAACTTGAAGATAATAAATCATCTATTGAAACAAAGGATGTGGAGGTAAATAATAAGGTATGGTATACTTTGTCTTTAAATTTTGAATGACACCTCTTTATTGAATTAAGAGGATGTGAGATAAATAGTTTGGGCTTATTTCTGCATTTTATCAATATTTAAAAGTAAGTTTCCTATTTAAATATGTACACCATAGTGATACGATCAGGGGTTTTTGAAAATTACTTCATCTTTTTTTCTAAAAGGATGTGGTAGTATCTCAGCGTAAAATCATGTGGATTAAAGAGTCCCTTTAGCCTCTGCGGGCACAGGTTTTAGCTTTATGTGCTGTACTCTAATAGGGCCTAGTTATCTAAGGAGGCTTTCTGATAGCAGTTCCTCATTTAGACAACAACATGGGCTGAATTATTTGTAATCTGAAAAACATCCGTCACGTCCAACTCATATTTATGAATAATTTTTAGCTTTCTTTAGCTGCTTCTAGCATCTACTTTAAAAAAGGTGACTTCAAGTATTCATTCTTACAGAAAGCATTAACAAGTGCAGATTTAAAATAGTAACCTCCACCACCACCACTTTCATTTTTTAAAAATAAAGTCAACCTTCTCTTCACCCGCATGGCCTTATTCTTGGGTTATCCCCAGTGCTGTGCACACTGCCTGTGGACAGTGGGTTTTAGTGACTCTTGGAGGCCTTCCCTATTTCTGTATTCTTTTATTCAAGCTGAAGAGTCAGGATATTGTGGTTGCGGTTCCGGCGTGTAGTGGCCATAGAATCATTGAAACATGTGCTTTTAAGTAACTCCCTTCTGTGGTATTTTTCAAACCAGAGTGACTGTCCACTTGGAGTTACTAAGGAAATAGCCATTTGGGCTGAGAGAATAATGTTTTCTGATTTGAGAAGTCTACAACTCAAGAAAACCATGGAAATAAAGGTATTTGTTGTTGTTCAATCTCCACAGACAGATCCAGAGAACTGTATTTATTCTCTTGTTTCCTACTTGAGTTCATGCGGTAGCTGCAAAACATATCTGATTAAACTAATAAACATTGCAAAAACTGTCTGTGATCCTGTTTGTATTTTAGTTACAAAGCTTTAAGAAATTGATGTTTCCTTTTGTGCCTTAGGAATTATTCCTCTTTTTTTTTTTTTCTTTGAAAGGGTACAGTTACCGAATTCAAACACCCAGGGGACTTCTATGTGCAGTTATATTCTTCAGAAGTTTTAGAATACATGAACCAACTCTCTGCCAGCTTAAAAGAAACATATGCAAATATGCATGAAAAAGACTATATTCCTGTTAAGGGGGAAGTTTGTATTGCCAAGTACACTGTTGATCAGGTAACCCGTAATGAAATGAATTATTGAAAACGTTTGAGCTAACTTTGGTAGTATGAACTGAACACCAGAGCTTTTAATGATGCATGGCAAGGCTTAAAACCAGCCTCTGATCACTCTGATCCTCTTCAGTATCCCATGCCCTGTTCAGCTTGCTTCTTCCCTGTCTTACCCCTCTCCAACTCTGTTTACGGGTTCCTGAATTGCTGCTTGTAGCCGAATGGCTGGCTAGTCTTAGAGCTTGTGTTTTATTTGAGTAGCTGAGGCATTAGTGTGTGATAGTCTCATGGGATAGAAATAGCTTTGGAATAGTTGTGTATATTATTAATAACATGTCCTAAGTAGACAATTTTAGGGATTTCTTTGCAAGATTCTTAGAAAATTAAGTTGGCTTTTTGCATGTTCTATAGATCGATTGAGGGTTTTTAAAATCTAAGATTGTGAAATGCTGTTTATATTTCACTTTCAGACCTGGAACAGAGTGATCATACAAAACGTTGATGTGCAGCAAAAGAAGGCACATGTCTTATATATCGATTATGGAAACGAAGAAATAATTCCATTAAACAGAATTTACCACCTCAACAGGAACATTGACTTGTTTCCTCCTTGTGTGAGTCTCTTTTCCTTTCTAGATATTTAATAGTGTCCCAAAGGAGCTGTTTTCAACGTTTTGATGGGCACAGTGTTAGTTCTGTGTTATTGTACCTGTACTATGTAAATGAACACTCATTGGCTATCTTGACCTTATTTAAGTACTGCCCAAGGTGAGAAACTAACATTTTTAGGCACATCTTTTCAATTTGCTCTTCAAAATAATCATTTCTGTATTTATTATAGTATCTGAAAGTGGTCTTAATTTACTTGAAGGATAATTATTCTTTCACGAAGTTCTTAAGTTTCAAGTACCAAAAGTAAGCATTATGAATACAGTACTAGCAGAGGCTAATAATAATTATACATAAAATTGTCTGTCTGATTAGTACTTGAAGATTTGTGATAAGTTTTCAGCATGAGATACATTCTTTTATATACAAATAATTAGAAAAAATCATTTTTAAATGGCAATTTTTGTAAGTAACCTGCATAAAAATTTTCAGGCCATAAAGTGCTTTGTAGCCAATGTTATCCCAGCAGAAGGGAATTGGAGCAATGATTGTATCAAAGCTACTAAACCACTGTTAATGGAGCAGTACTGCTCCATAAAGATTGTCGACATCTTGGAAGAGGAAGTGGTTACCTTTGCTGTAGAAGTTGAGCTGCCACATTCAGGTACGATCTTTTTAAATTGAGTACTTAATAGGAAAAGTAGTTTCCACCTGTTACTCAGAAGAAACAGAAACATCAAGTGAGGCCAGGTAAACTGCCGTCTGGCGTCATTCAGATTGTGACTGAACCCATTCTTGAAATTGGCAGTTTGTCAAAGACGTGGCACAAATTCATAGAATTAGGTGGCTGGCTAGATTTAGACTTCATGTGAGCATAACTATTATCCCATTAATAGAGCCATTATAATATCACTCCTGAATGTTGGCCCCTTTGTTGAGAAAATTCCTGAAGTTCTCCGAATTCATTCGTCCTTATCAGTGCTTTTTCTTGGAGTAACCTTCACAGAACTGCCTTTGGCTAGTACACAGTAGCTAAGCTGTGGAAATGGAAATGCTTTAGAATTCTCTTCTTCCCTTCTGGCCTTTCACCTGTTTGATAAATGACTTCTCGCCGTGTGATGGGTGCCTCCCAGTTTCCAGGGTATCACCCCTCTGCTTTCAGAGATCTGGCATCATGGCTGAATTGGTAGAAAATCAACTAATCTCTTGTGAAATTAAGTAAAAAACCTGTTGTTTGCTGTGTTTCATGTTATGATCTCAGCTTTTGGATATTATTTCAGGGAACTTGAAGTTTGGGTCCATGCTGACCCTTGTTTCAACCATACTTATGTCTTAAATTTATTTCCCATGAACAGTGGTCATTCTAAGCATGTTCGTGAGATGGGAAAAGAATCTTTCGTGTTCTTCAGGATTTCAAAGTGAAACCTTTTCGTTAAAATTTCTGTCAAATAGAGGGTAGAAGACTGGTTACCAGAGGCCAGGAACGGTAGTCGAGGGCTGGGAGTAGGTGGGGATGGTTAATGGGTACAAAAAAAAAAAAAAGTTAAAAAGACTGTATAAGACCTACTATTCAGTAGCACAATAGCGTGACTGTAGTCAATAATAATTGTACATTTTAAAGTAACAGACTGTAATTGGATGGTTTGTAACTCAAAGGATGCTTGAGAGGATGGTCACCTCCTCCTCTGGTGTGTTTACTTCACATGGCATGCCTGTGCCAGAACATCTCATGTAACCTATAAATATGTACACCTACTGTGTACCCACAAAAATTTAAAAAATTACATTTTAGAGAAAAAATTCTGTCAGGTGACTATGGTAATTTTGCCTCAGTTTTTCAGGCTGGGTATTACCATAGCTTGCCCATAGGAATTGAACTGGCAAAACAAGTCAGCCTATTAATAGCTATGAACGTGGGTCGTATGATTGACTTGTTTCTTCTTTATGCTTTTCCCATAATTCTTTGTATAGTTTCTCAATGGAGGCATATTTTCTTACTCACTTTTTAGGAAAACTTTTAGACCATGTGCTTATAGAAATGGGATATGGCTTGAAACCCAATGGACAAGATTCTAAGAAGGAAAATGCAGATCAAAGTGAGTATAGATTGATATTGAGCAGTATGGAAGCTTCAGTTATTGAAACCGTCTACCTATTAAACAAAGGCACAACTTTATCACTGTTAAGACTTGTTAACGATAAACATTCTATGAAAGATTTAAATATGCTGTTTTATATTTAGCATATCATTTCTAATCTCAATCTTTCCTGCCTTTTCTCCTCCTCTATTTTGCACACGAATCCGTAACATGGTAATATCAGAGATTATGACGTATTAAATATTATAACACTTTAGAGTAAGGGCTTTTTTTTTTTTTTTTTTTTTTTTGAGATGGAGTTTCACTCTTGTCCAGGCTGGAGTGCAATGGCATGGTCTCAGCTCACTGTAACCTCCACGTCCCTGGTTCAAGTGATTCTCCTGCCTCAGCCTCCGGAGAAGATGGGATTACAGACAGGCGCCTGCCACCACGCCCAGCTAATTTTTTGTATTTTCAGTAGAGACAGGGTTTCACCATGTTGGCCAGGCTGGTCTTGAACTCCTGACCTTAGAGCAGTTCATTGGCCTCAGCCTCCCAAAGTGCTCACTCCTTACAGGCGTGAGCCACCACGCCCTTCCAAGTTAGGGCTTTTTAGCTCACATTTTCTTAGTTTGTTTTCCTTCCTTCTTGGGCATTCCGCCAGTAATTAATAGGGCTGTAAAATTATTTTCCAGCAGGACGGTGTTTCTGATTTTTTTTTACTTCTGTAAAAACTTGTGTGTGTGGTTTATTTAGATTAACAAGAGAACCAAGAAATTCTGCTTTTAGTGTTTTATTTCCTCATTGCCTAGTCACCTGTGTTAGTATTGTCTTTTTGATCCTTTACTTTGCTCCTGTACTGATTGCTTTAGGAGTAGATATAATTCATTGCCTCTTGCTCATTCATTCAGAGGTGATTGCTAGATTGACAGTGCCATGGTTGGCCACATCCTATCACATGAGCACACTTGAATCATCCTTAAATCTGCCTCCTCCTTACCTCCCATCCTTTGCCCTATCTGATTGGTTGCCAAGTCTTTATTGATTCTTCTTCCCAAGTATCCCTTGTATATGTCTTTTTTTATTTCTCCACTACCATTTTCTTAGCTCAGGAATCCTCATCATTCATGGACAATTGAAATAATTTTCTGATGTCAGTTTATCCTCCCTATCTCTATTCTTAGAGTACTTGCCTATGTGATATGCCTGAGACACAAATCTTGGTGGAACAGCTCTGATGAAAAGCTTTCAGTTCCTTGTCATTTGGTGGAGGAAACTAGAAGAGTTAGTGGTCTTGAGGTAGTCATGGTTGAAACCATAAGTTCTGGTGCAATAGAGTGAGGAAGAATAATGAGGAAGAGGAAGCTGGGGCCACCTGCAACGTGGAGTGAGGAGCTGTAATGGGAAAGGTGGGGACAGAATGGGAAGAACCTTGCCAGAGCAACAGAGGGTAAATGCTTCCAGGAGGGGGAGTCATCAGTAATATCAGATGCTATGAAGGTGTCCAGTGGAGGCAACAAGAAATCCACTGAGCAATATCTTCTTCACTAAGGCACTATGAAGGTACCTTCATGAAGGCTAAGACCAGTACAGACAAGCAGAAGAAATTATGTGGGATAGAGAAATTAGGTGTGATAGAGAAAGTGCAGGGTGCAACGGAAGCAGGTGGGAGGGTACCTAAGACTTGGAATGAAGCCATCTGGAAGTGATGCCACACGGAGCAGGAAATAACCAGGTGCTGCGGGTGGGGAGTATGTTGCACGAAAAGGAACATGTGTTAAGGCCTAGAGATGGGAAAAAGCATGATCAGGCCTGAGAAACTGAAAAATAAGTACGGCTAGATTTGGCCACTGTTGAAGAGGTGTATGTAGGATGGGGAAAGTATAGGTTGAGAGGTAAGCTAGAGCTGATCATTAAAGGTCGCAGGAGCTATGTTAAAGGGGTTGGACACGATTCTGAAGCCAACATAGAGAATGAAGGCTTGAGACACCTCTGTATTCAGCTTTTTGGATTCAAGTAATGTTGGTGGGTATGGGAGAATCAGATTTGGAAGTCAGAAAAGATGAGGTATGGGATATTAAGAGTTCCCATTAAACCACCTTCTTAAAAATTTAGCTGTGCCTCTGCCACAGAATTAAATCAGTCCTCCTGTCCTGCCCCTTTTTGGCCTAGCCTGGCTGAAAGCCATTACAACTTGTCTCTAATGTCAGCCTACGGAGCCAGCGACATCACCATGCTTTTGTCCTCTCTCCTCCTACTGTGATCCTAAGCCCAGCTGCAGTCAGCCTGGCATTATGATTTTGTACCCTCTTGTGATATTTGTCACACTGTAGCTCCTGATTGAACATCTTCTGTCTCCTACAAGATTTAGAATATCTAGATGCAAAGACTGTGACCTTTTACTTAACTACTTCTCCCCATTGCTGAGTATGGCATCTGACATACATTAGATGCTTAAGATACAATTTTTTTTTTTTTTTTGAGACGGAGTCTTGCTCTGTCACCAGGCTGGAGTGCAGTGCTGGTGCACCCTCTGCCTCCTGGGTTCAAGTGATACTCCTGCTTCAGCCTCCCGAGTCGCTGGGACTAGTAGGTGGGAGGTGTGCGCCACCATGCCCAGCTAAATTTTTAGTATTTTTAGTAGAGACGATGTTTCACCATGTTGGACAGCGTAGTCTCCATCTCCTGACCTCATGATCTGCCCACCTCGGCCTCCCAAAGTGTTGGGATTACAGGCGTGAGCCATGCCTGGCCAGATACAATTTTTAAAAGCTGACACAGTGGGTCTCTTCTCTAGTTCCAGCTACTCAGGAGGCCGAGGTGGGAGGAGGGCTTGGAGACCAGGAGTTTGAGGCCCCCAGTGTGCTATGATTGTACCTGTTAATAGCCATCACACACCAGCCTGGGCAACATAGCAAGACTCTGTCTCTTAAACAATAACTCATGGAGGATCTTATGATGGACTCATGCAGCTGAAACGAACTGTCCAGATCTCCCACTCCACCTATGTACACATGAAGAAACAGAAGCTGACTGGTCCAGTGGGTTACCTTAAGCCCAGAGATGGAGAACCAGAATCTTGCCCCCTTACTCTAGTTTAGTGCTCTTTTCACCATTATGCATACTGTGCTGTGAAACAACAGGACAATTGTTCATTTTCCTTGCTATTAAGTTTTTCTCTTGTCTTCTCCCTTATTTATGTTGTGATTTCTTTTGGAAACATTTTAAGAAATGGTTTTTAATTTGAGCCTATCTCTTACCCTTTACACTTGAGATCATTAAATTTACTTTGGCTACTGTTTAGAGCCAGTGATCCATTTCAGTGGGATTTCTAACATCAAGAATCCATTGTAATACATTCTGAGAGGTCATTCCTAGATAGCAAATTCCCTCCACTTTTTGTGGTGTATCCCAGCCTCCCCTTGGTCTTCAGAGTCAACCTATAGGTTAATGGTGAGAATCATTTCCTTTAATAAGTCTATAATCTAGATAATTATTTTCTCATATTTCTGTGTTTAAAACAATGAAGTCAGCCTTAGTTTTATGTGAATGGTATCTTATCCTTTAGTTCCTTAAAGCAGTAGTGGTTTTTGTCTTCTAGGATTCTGATTTGTTGTCGTAATGTCTCTAAATCTTGATGCTAAAAATATATTGCTTGAATAGTTGAAATTTTATAAACCATATACTTTTTTCATTTCTGTGAGTTTTCTCTTCTGAGTTATTTTTCATTGTGCTTTTGAAGCCTTTCCTTCTTAAACTCTTAGGTTAGCCCTAATTATTTTTCTCTTGACTTGTTACTTACGTTGCTTGTATCTTTTTTGAACTGTTGAATGCATTTTAAATTTCTAACAATTTTATCCTAATAAATTGTTCCCTATGGGGTTTATCATTTTCACTTAGAGTGAGTAGTAGGTCCTAATGTAATCTGATGTGTTTCTACTTGAGTATAATGAGAGGGTATCTATTCCAAATTGCATTTTCTTGAACTCTTTTAGGGACTATAAAGAGTGTATTATAGAGCATTTTAATTAGATCTGAACTTGTCTTTTATAAGTCGCTGATTTTCTATCTTGGACCAGTCTAGCTTTTGGTGACATTGAAGACTGCCCTTATAAACATTTATTATTGGGAAGAAGAACCACTATGACCTCTCAGACTGCCATCTTCCAGGAACCTTGCAGTCGTGGTCGTACTCTTTTTAAAATGATTAAAGCATGCATACTTTTTTTTTTTTTTTTTTTTTTTTTTTTTACTTTGGATGAAAACAAAATGCCTTACTTTTCCGTTTTCTTCTGATAAGGTGATCCTGAAGATGTTGGAAAAATGACAACTGAAAACAAAATTGTCGTAGACAAAAGTGACCTGATCCCGAAAGTGTTAACTTTGAATGTGGGTGATAAGTTTTGTGGTGTGGTCGCCCACATTCAAACACCGGAAGACTTCTTTTGTCAGCAACTGCAAAGTGGCCGTAAGTCAATTTTCTTGATTTGCTCTATCAAGCTAAAGTACTTCGAGAGATGACATGTAGAAATAATGTATAGATGCGTGTTTTTTTTTTAAATGTCATCTTTATCTTCAGGAAAGCTTGCTGAACTTCAGGCATCGCTTAGCAAGTACTGTGGTCAGTTGCCTCCACGCTCTGATTTTTATCCAGCCATTGGTGATATATGTTGTGCTCAGTTCTCAGGTAAGGAAAGAGTATTACTGATTTTTAAAATTCATTTTTATTTATTTTTTACTTACAATTGAGTAAAAACTGTTGAAACAGAGAGTCTTTGGTTTGCACTGATGGCTGGACTTAAAGTTTGAATATTACAGTGAACCAATCATGTTTTTAAATAGATCAAATTAAACTGGTTGAAGGGAGTGTGGTCTGACCTGGGTAAGGGCAGAGGGCCTGTGTGTGTCAAGGAGGTGGAGATATAAAGGAGGTATTTTGGGTTATTTTGTCAGCCTTTTGGTTTTTGGGGACTGGTGAAGATAATTCTGTTTAAGCTAATAGGTGGATGTGGAACCTCCCAGGTTCATATCTTCACCAGTTTTATTGAAATAGCAAGAGGGCCTGGAAGTGTGGAGCTGTCATGGTGCAGCCTTTGGATGGCACATGGCCTGCCTTGTGATAACCAGGTTCTGTTACTCTCTGCCAAAGAGAGGCCCAGTGGCCTCATGGAAGGGGAGATGCAGTAATCCTTCAGTAAACTCATTACTTGGTTAGTGGAGTCTGGTTGACCCATGTTTGCCAGGTGTTTTAAAACTAGTCTTGCTGCCGGGTGCGGTGGCTCAAGCCTGTAATCCCAGCACTTTGGGAGGCCGAGATGGGCGGATCACGAGGTCAGGAGATCGAGACCATCCTGGCTAACACGGTGAAACCCCGTCTCTACTAAGAAATACAAAAAATAGCCGGGCGAGGTGGCAGCGCCTGTAGTCCCAGCTACTCGGGAGGCTGAGGCCGGAGAATGGCGTGAACCCGGGAGGCGGAGCTTGCAGTGAGCTGAGATCCGGCCACTGCACTCCAGCCTGGGCTACAGAGCGAGACTCCGTCTCAAAAAAAAAAAAAAAACTAGTCTTGCTATTGAATGCTTCATGTATTGAGACCTTGTGATTCACATGATCAGGTTATGTTCTCTGTCCTAATGAGCTAACTACTGGAGAGACAAGACATATAAACTAATAATGACAGCATAAGATATAATTACTGTAGTAAGCTATTAATAAAGGTTACGTTTTAGGAGTTGAAGGCTTCTGATAAGCAAAATTAGTAAACATACTGTTCTATAAGCTTGATATCTATCAAAGAAAAATCTATAAATGACCATCTCTAATTTGAGGAGGAAAGGTTTTTGTTTACATCTGCAGTGGAAAAATCATTTGAGATTGAGTCTCTCCTTTTTTCAGAGGATGATCAGTGGTACCGTGCCTCCGTTCTGGCTTACGCTTCTGAAGAATCTGTACTGGTCGGATATGTAGATTATGGAAACTTTGAAATCCTTAGTTTGATGAGACTTTGTCCCATAATCCCAAAGTTGTTGGAATTGCCAATGCAAGCTATAAAGTGTGTGCTAGCAGGTATGAAATTTTTGTAGCCTCCATATTCTTTAAAAATTCTTAAGATGAAGAAACATGAAAACATGAAGAGAGAAATGAAATAGGGAAAAGCTGGCTCTCAAAACAACATGATCAGATGCTTAAAAGTTACTGTATATGTCATTTATCCCACTAGGATCAGAGATTTCGTTCCATGTCAGTCAGTTGGCTTCATTCAAACATACCATAATTTAGAAAGAATATCCTATCTCAGAAGGGTATTATTATTACATCTGCAGCATATCCAAGATCTTTTCCTTAGGCTATGTTGCAAAATGTAGTTATATCCCAAAATACTTCCTTAGGCTACATTCCCACAAGTGGAACAAGTCAGTCAGTCTCCTTCTTTTCATGTTTGTAATACACGTTGTACATTTTCTTCCAGAAAGGGTTGACCTAGTTTACATACCCAGCAAAAAAGTATGAGAGAGTCCGTTCTCGTACACATTGGTGCATCAAAGGGATGCTTCCATATTATTTCATCCTGGCCAATTTTGATAAGCTAAAGGTGAAATCATTTCAATTCACC
The DNA here is from genome assembly GCF_049350105.2 of Macaca mulatta. Classification (NCBI taxonomy): domain Eukaryota; kingdom Metazoa; phylum Chordata; class Mammalia; order Primates; family Cercopithecidae; genus Macaca; species Macaca mulatta. Next base: position 126,354,635 of record NC_133414.1, read on the forward strand.
TTATTACTAGTGAGGCTAAACATTTTTTTGGTAAGTTACTTGGCCCTTGCATTTCATAAACTGACTGAAGCATAACTCCTGGATTGCTGATTTGTAAGTGTCCTTTCAGGGTCGAGTTGTAAGTGCCACCAGTGTTTCGTATGTTTATGAGGGACCAGTACTTCTTCAGAGATGGTTTCGTACTTTTGTTTGTGGCTTTATTTTATTGGGCTATAATTTACGTACCTACCATAGTGTTCACTTTAGATGTTAACTATACAATTCAATAATTCTCAGTAAATTTACTGAGTTGTACAGACATCACTATAATCTGATTTAGAACATTTCCATCAGCCCGGTATGGTCTCTCGTGCCTATTTATAGTTAGTCCTTGCTCTGCAGGTAATAACTAATCTAATTTCTGGCTCTGTAGATTTGTGTTTCTGGACATTGTATATCAATGGAATTAACGTGGTTTTTGTTTTACATATTATAGAAGCTTTTTACAAGCTTTTTCTTTTTTTTTCTTGGTAGAGATGTGAGTCTGGCCATGTTGCACAGGCTGGTCTCAAATCTGCCTCGGCCTCCTGGAGTGCTGGAATGAGCCATTGCACACCAGCAGGCCTTTTCTTTGTTAATTATGTATTCATTTTTATGTTCCTCTTAAGTGACACGTTTCCTTTCCAGTGTTTGCCATAGGTTTCTTAAGTTTAACGTGGGGAAGTTAGGAGCTAAATTTCTAAGTGCTTTAAGAATAATTGTAACATTCATTCAAAATTCTTTGTTAGGAGTAAAGCCATCATTAGGAATTTGGACTCCAGAAGCTATTTGTCTCATGAAAAAACTTGTGCAGAACAAAATAATCACAGTGAAAGTGGTGGACAAGTTGGAAAACAGTTCCCTGGTGGAGCTTATTGATAAATCCGAGACACCTCATGTCAGTGTTAGCAGAGTTCTCATAGATGCAGGCTTTGCTGTGGGAGAACAGAGGATGGTGACAGATAAACCCAGTGACGTGAAAGAAGACAGTGGTAAGTCAGATGTTTACTGGATAATGCCTGTTCTGGAGTTCAGACGGTTCTATAAATAGTTTTTTGTACTTATAAAAAGAATTTATGTTGAAAGCCTTTCATCTTTTTAAATCAAGCATTCATCTAAGTACCTGTAAGAATGTTTGAAAAATAAAATTTTATGGTGAGTTTTATAGGTTGTCAGCAGCTGATGATCAGAAATGTAAATCTGAAATCACTTAGATAATTAATTGTAAGACTGACTTTAAGGTTAGTTTTCCTATAAAGTCACTTAAAAAGTCAGTGGAAATTCAGTTCTTCAAAAGCGAATTCCTCAGCCACCCCAACCTTGCTACATCCTTCCTCCACTATGTCCATTTAATGTTTAATTATTTTCACAGTTCCCTTGGGTGTGGAAGGAAAAGTAGATCCATTGGAGTGGACATGGGTTGAGCTTGCTGTTGACCAAACAGTAGATGTTGTGGTCTGTGTGATATATAGTCCTGGAGAATTTTATTGCCATGTGCTTAAAGAGGATGGTAAGTTGACCCTTGTCATTTGTTTCTTTTTACAAATACATTGGCATAGATAATAACTTCACAGGAGTTTGTTACTGAGTGATAAAAGTACCTCTTTCCAAGCAGGGCCAAGTGGGTATTTGTATTTCCAAGAAAGATTTGGTTATACGTAGTTAGCTTTTGTTCTCTTTTAAGCCACTATTTCTGTTTTCAACAATGCCTCTTTATATTTAAACCAGTTTACATGTCATACAGTATCTCCTAAATTCATTTACAGAAATTAATTCGGCCTAGTATAGTGGCTCACTCCTATAATCCCAACACTGGGAGGCTGAGGCAAGAGGATGGCGAGGCCAAGAACTCAAGGGTGCAGTGAGCCTTGATCATACCAGTGCACTCCAGCCTGGGCAGCAGAGCTAGACCCTGTCTCTGGAAAACAAACAAACAAAAAAACAAATTTAACTTGTATTGAAGTATTAATGTAACACATAGATACATGTGTATATAGGAGTACAACATAATGAATTATCACAATCTCCACACACTTATATAACCAGCCTCTAAGTCAAGCAATAAAACATTACCAGTATCTCAGAAGTTTCCCTCCTATCCCCTCCCATCATTACTTCTTCTTTCTTTTTTTTTTGGGATGGAGTCTCGCTGTGTTGCTCAGGCCTGAGTGCAGTGGCGCAATCTCGGCTCACTGCAACCTCCGCCTCCCAGGTTCAAGTAATTCTCCTGCCTCAGCCTCCTGAGTAGCTGGGACCATAGGAGCGTGCCACCACACCCAAGTATTTTTTTTTTTCTTTTGTATTTTTGGCACCTATTTTTATAGGTGATTATACAAACATAATCTAAAAATTCTAAAGATGAAGAAGGAAACATGAAAACATGTTTCAAAAGTTACAAAAGTGTATATAGTGGAAAGTAAGTTTCGTGGTTCCTCTTCTCAATTTTCCAAATATTTTTTTCAGAGATACTCTATACATATGCTTGTATGAGTACATATAATCCTTTTCTATATCTATAAATAGTATAAAATGGTAAGTTTTGCATTTTTTCTTCCACTACATTTTGGATATCAGGTCACATACTGTTTAGTCTCTTTTTAAATAAGTTTTTATTTTGGAATAATTTTAGGTTTACAGAAAATCACAAAGATGGTACATAGAGTTCCTGTATGTCCCTCACCCAGCTTCTCCTGTAGTTAGCATGTGATCATGGCACATTTGTTGCAACGAAGAGACCAACAGTGGTATATTGCTATTAACTGAACTCCAAACTTTATTTGGTTTTTGCTAGATTTTCCACTAGTGTCCTTTTTCTGTTCAGGAGCCACTCTGTGATACCACATTGCTGTTTAGTCTCTCTTCTTTTTCATGGCTACATGATACTCCACTGAGTCGGTTTATCCTAATTTAATTAACCTAAGTTAACATCTAGTTGCTCCATATCCTCACAAACATTGTGTGTTTTCTTTTTTGTTTGAGCCATTCTGGTGAGCATCATTGATCTTAACTTTTCCAAATCTTGGTTTTTCTTTGTTAAATAAGGACATTAAACTAGATAATAAGGACATTAAACTAGAGATAGGGTCCTGTCTCACCCCATAGTTGTGAGATTTAACCTAAGTGTGGATAAATACTACTTAGTATGGATAAATACACACTAGTAAGTGTGGATAAGTACAGAATTAGTGGTTTCCAAGCTTTTATTACTAAAACAAATCCTTGTACTGTGATTTTTACTTTAGGAGTAGATCCCTGGGACAAGTTGCTGAAACTGTAACTAGAGTATTAGGTCAAAGGAATATGTGTGTTTGTGCTTTTGAGAGCTAGTGTTCTTCAGAGGCCAGGCAAACAATCCCCCAGCAGCAGTGTATCATTGTCTATCGCGTGTCCTTAAACTGTATTTAGGCTAATCTGAAAGGCGAAACTTCTGAAACATTAGAATTTGTTTTCCATTTTAGTAAGTGAGCCTTTGTTACATACTTAAAAGGCATTTGCTTTTCTTTTACTACTACTAAGTGATTCAGATCCCTTCTGCATTCAGAAGCTCTCCGTGGTCTGCATTTTGCAGGGACAGCTCCAATGTCACTCTCCAGTGGCTACTTTTCCACTTCTGTGCTTCGCTAGCCTGCTGCCCACTTTTGGTTGCCTAATTTCATAATTCTGTCCTTTGTCTGACAGCCATGTCTTCCTTCTGGAAATACCCTCTCCTGCAAATGTGGTGTACTTCGAATTTCTTTATGAAACCTCCAGCATGCAGAGCTCATGAGCTCTGACTTCTTACACGTTACCTGTGCCATCCATTTAGTGATTATAGTCACTTTCAGGACAGCTTTTATGTAGCGTCTGTATGGGCTTGTATGCTGTTTTCTTATCTCTCTGCAAAGTTAATGCTTGAGTGTACTGATGATCATGCTCTAATTGTTTCTTTTTGCTCAGTAAATCGTTGGTGTTGGGTTTATTGAGAGTATTAACTAAGTAACTTATTTGCCCAATGGTTTTTTAATAAGGAAAAGCATTGGGTAGACTTAATAGTAGTTCGGGGCGGTACCTGTGATTTTTATGATCAAGACGTTTTCTGACTTTAAAGGAAAATCTATGTTGTTTATTTTTTAATATGTTCTTAATTTTTTAATCCTATATGTATTTTATTTTCAGATTTAAAGAAACTGAATGATTTGAACAAGTCATTAGCAGAACATTGCCAGCAGAAGTTACCTAATGGTTTCAAGGCAGAGATAGGACAACCTTGTTGTGCTTTTTTTGCCGGTAAGTTGTAGTTGATGTAATCTTGACTTTTAGAACCTTACATTTCTTAACATTCAACTCTTATTTTTAGTGCACATTTTCTTAATGTTTAAGCAAATGTTTTTCATGGCCAAGACTAAATGAATGCTTACGATGTCATGTGTTTTTCCTTCTCTTTGTAACAAGGAATCTCCAAGTGATGCTTTGTTGCCTAAACTTCATTAAACATTATTTTAATGCTTTTCTTTCCAGAATTTCTGGTAATATTAAAATAAGTTAGCTCATGGAAGAGTTGTTCACTGCAGGGTGTTTCCTGTCACTCTAAGTGTTTAGAGTATTTTGGAAATCTATTTGAGACATCTTCATTACAATAATTTTTTTACTATTTAGTACTTATTTTACCACATAACAAGTAAAATAATCTGAGCCATTAGTGCTAAGAGTATTAACTGACAAGTATATTCAAGTCTTACCTTCACCTTCACATTCTGTTTATTGGATAGGTTGTGAATGAAATCTTTAATTCATATCAAATGTAAAAGTATGGTACTACACATTTTGGCGATAGTCTAAAAATAGATTTTGAGAATTCTTTCATTCTAGAGATTTTGGGATTTTGAAAAATGAAAGGCATGATTTGGGGAAGTAAGCAAATTTATTACCTGCTTTTAGACAAAGGGTGGCTTTTTTTCAAGATAAGTATTTCAAGTGCCAATAGAAAGGAAATGTTCCATGTCACAAACTGTGTGTTAAACCTAGGTGATGGTAATTGGTATCGTGCTTTAGTCAAGGAAATCTTACCAAATGGAAATGTTAAAGTACATTTTGTGGATTATGGAAACATCGAAGAAGTTACTGCAGATGAACTCCGAATGATATCATCAACATTTTTAAACCTCCCCTTTCAGGGGATACGGTGCCGGTTAGCAGGTATGGTATACCATAAGAAACTTTCTCGACTACTTTCTAATACTTGCGGCATATAATGTAAGTGTTAATATCTACAATGTTAACATTTTGTGTGAGTTAGAAGATCCTGCTTCATATTATTATAAAACTTAGAAATTTATTTACCATATTGGCCAAAACGTCCAGTGTTGTCAGAGTAGGGAAGCAGCTGCTTTCCTGACCATGGGAATAAAAACTCCTTGATCCTCTGGAAGGCATTGGCAGGATTCCTTAAGAACCTCCAGTGTTCATACCTTCTGATTTAGTAATTTTCCTCCTAGTAATTTTTCCCGGAGAAATCCAGGAATTGCACAGAGTAAGTTACAAAAATAATGATTACACTGCTGTTAATAATGACAGAATAACATAAATAGTCAATAATAGCGGATTGGGTAAATGATCCATAAAATGAATAATGATAGTACTTATTTCGTAGGGTTGTTGGGAGGATTAAATGAAGGCTTAGGACAGGGTCTGGCACCCAAAGTTCTGCCTGTTTAACTCTCTATTGCACAGTCATTATGGATGATGTTAAATATGTGTTATTGATAAGAATTGTTCATGATTTAAGTGAAGAAAACAGGTTATAAAAGAGTGTTGTGATGAAGACAACAGACTTCAGAGCCAACCGCTGCTTGCTGTCTATGAGATGTTTAGACAAATTATTTAAACTTGCTGTGCTACTCTTTCCTTATCTGGAAGTTATTCCTACCTTCCTCAATGAGTTGTTAAGAGAAAAATATAAAGCACTTAACAGTGCTTGGCATTATACCTATAGTAGCAGTTATTATAAAAATTTTATAATAGAATATATGAGAGAATATGTGTATATGTGCATGTGTGTATTTTGGACATCTGCACATAAAAAGTATGGGTGGTTGGATTCCAAAATGTGAACAGTGGTAAAGTCAGGCAGCACAGATGGATTTATTTCTTCTGCTAATCTGTTTCTATTTATTTTACAATATGTTTCAGATTATTGGGTTTTTTTTTCTTTTTTTCTTTTTTTTTTTTTTTGTGATAGGGTTTCACTCTTGTTACCCAGGCTGGAGTGCAATGGCACAATCTTGGCTCACTGCAACCTCTGCCTCCCGGGTTCAAGCGGTTCTCCTACGTCATCAGCCTCCTGAGTAGCTGAGATTACAGGCATGTGCCATCACGCCCGACTAATTTTTTGTATTTTTAGTAGAGACGGGGTTTCTCCATGTTGGTCAGGCTGGTCTTGAAATCCTGACCTCAGGTGATCCGCCTGCCTCCACCTCCCAAAGTGCTGGGATTACAGGCATGAGTCACTGTGCCTGGCCCAGATTATTGTTCTTAATTACCATATTTTATTCCAGCGCTGCTTAAATTATGGCCTCCAAACTAGCAACATCAACATGGGAACTTGTTAATAACTGCAGATTCTCAGCCCCCACCCTAGATCAGACCTACAAAAATTAGAAACTCTGGGTAGGGCCCCACAGTCTGTGTTTTAACAAGGCCTCTGGATGATTGAGATACGTGTTCATGTTTGAAAATCGCTGCTAAGAAAACAAGGGTGTAAGCCAAAGTTATCCAAGAAAAATAATTTTTGCTTACATAATGAAAAACATTTTGATGTTACTAGAAAACTGTCCACAAAAGTGGCAGTATATCAGCTGACATCTTCTACCAGCATAATGGTTAACTCAGAACATGATGGTGAATTCTAAAACAGTACTCCTTTTTCTATTGGAAAATGCCAGGTAAAGATACGTTAGCAGAGAAAGTAAGGAAAGATCCTGAGCCTCCTAAAACCCTAGAGTGTATTAGTAAATGCATTATCCGTAAGTCAGGCATGCAAGATGTAGGTGTGTAATTGAATATTGAAGATACTCAGGTTTGCTGACCTGAAAGTAAACTTGGCAAAGACCTGGTCCTGGGTACGGATACTACTAAAGCAAAACTGAAGCTTGTGCATAGGATTCTTTTTACTGCTGTCCTTATTTTCCAGATATACAGTCTAGAAACAAACATTGGTCTGAAGAAGCCATAACAAGATTCCAGATGTGTGTTGCTGGGGTAAAATTGCAAGCCAGAGTGGTTGAAGTCACTGAAAATGGGACAGGAGTTGAACTCACTGATCTTTCCACTCGTTATCCCAGAATAATCAGTGATGTTCTGATTGATGAACATCTGGTTTTAAAATCTGCTTCACCACATAAAGACTTACCAGATGACAGACTTGTTAATAAACATGAACTTCAAGTTCATATACAGGGACTTCAAGGTAACGTTTTAAAACCATTTTATTTGTTTAAATTTGTTATTCTTTGCTCTCAGAGACTGAAAATTATTCTGTCATAAATGACAATTTTCCTGTAGAAATAGGCTTTACGGACATAGATTAGTAGGTTAATATTAATTATATTATTGAAAGATAATTATTAAAAAAAAAAAGAAAGATAATTATTTTATTGAACAAACATTCATTTCAATGTAATTATCAGATAAACATATATTATACAGAGATAATCTCCCTTAGAAGCTTGAGTAAATTGTAAGAATTAAGTATTTGACAGAGATGGAAATATAGAGAAATACACTACAGGAGTGTAATAGTTCAAGGATTTCATTGTAGACTGAACTTTTTTGTACTGCCCACACAATCCCTCAAATGGAATAGATTGTTTTGTGAAAATACAGATTTTTATTTTGGGGATTTGGAAATGTTGATAATCAATTGATGAACAAATGATTGAATTAAATATGTTACTGAGGAAAACAACAGTACATTTTTTTTTTTATTCCATGTGTGAGACCTGTGTTTTGTATGCTTCCAGCTACTGCTTCAGCTGAGCAATGGAAGACGATAGAATTGCCAGTTAATAAAACTGTGAAAGCAAATGTATTAGAAATCATAAGCCCAAATTTGTTTTATGCTCTACCAAACGGGATGCCAGGTAAGAAACCAAAATTTGAGAAATATTTACGCTCGTCTTTTAAACTGTAAAATGGAAGTGCCGGTCTTGAATTCCTTAGGAAATGAAGGGGAGAAGAGGCTCACTGTTTTAAGGAAGAACTGATCATAACACTTAAGGCCAATTTAGTTACGAAACACAAGTGGGAACTTGAAGGGAAGCCCTACTACAGTCAGCACCTGCCTGCCCAGTGGCCTGGTCTACAGCTTTTTATAACAAAAGTGTCCTTAATTACTGTATAATTTCTTGTTTAAAAACACGTTCTCTATATTGAATCATATTTAGTGCTTTAGATATATCGAAAGACTTTGTAATCCATTCGTAATCATAGCTTTACTACACCTTAGAGACTTAGAGAAATGTTTCATACTAGAACGAATCTTGAAGAAAAGTAGCACATAAAAATTTATTTTTAATTTTCTTTTGTTCTTTCGTGAAAGTTACAATTAAGGAATCCCTTAAATGTATATGACTTTATCCTTGTAGTATCTGAAGATGCAAGTTGAGTGCTTTTTAGAATAATTTGCAGGCACTTTTAAAGCTGAAAAAAATGAAACTTTTGTTTCAAATTTTCAAAGTTAGAACTGTGGTAATGCCAATAACTGCTCTTAAATTTATCTCTAATACTACAAAATGATCTTTATTCTGTGTACCAAAAAGCAGGAGCTTAGGGTTGATTCTGACAACATGTGGTATGATGAATTGGAAATGCTATTGAGGATAGTTTTATTAAGTATAGCACTCACTGTGAAAAGTACACTAAACAATCGTGAAAATACAACTTAGTAAGTTTTCACAGAGTGAACAAACCAGTATAACCACCCTGATCAAGCAATTGATCCACCGGAGGCTTCCTCCCTGCCCCTTCCCAGTATTGATTGCGTACCTTCTGCAAATGGCAACCAATAGTGGGTATATTTATTTTCAAATATAATGTATATTTTATATACGTGTGTATATTTTCAGTATGCATATTTTAATACACAAAGGGTTTTTTGATTAGACTTGCCATTCTTTTGTATACTGTTAATAGTAGCATTTGAAATTTTCTTCACAAAAGATTGCTTTTGTATATTTTAGAAAATCAGGAAAAGCTGTGCATATTGACAGCTGAATTATTAGAATACTGCAATGCTCCGAAAAGTCGACCACCCTATAGACCAAGAATTGGAGATGCATGCTGTGCCAAATACACAAGTAAGGTTGTTTTAGGGAAAATATTAGAGGAAAGGTATTTAGTCTGTTTTCTTTTACATGATACTATGTAGATTTTGGTATTTTAGCTGCTTATTTCATTTGGTTTAGGGAGAGAAATTAAGGAAGGCAGTCATGTGGATTTAATTCATATATTGGTCATTCAGCTTTTCGATTCTATATAGATTATTTTTAGGCAAGGATATAGGTAGATTTCTACAAATCTGTCAGTACTTACAGATAACCAGCTCGAGATAACCACACTTCTAATGGATCAGTCACGTTACACTTATTTATGGAGGGGTTGCAAAGAATTCATAGGGTTCCATATGTGAATGTACTAAAAGAAGGAGGAAATGCTTCAGGGAGTCAGGCTCATTGATGAGGGCATACTTTGAGCATTCTCTGTTTTAATATCTCTTTTTAATAAATTTCCTATGCTAATATAAATAACACTTGGATTTGCTTCTGGGATCAAGGTTAAGTGGAGCGGAGCCAGGTTACAGTGCTGCTTCATGGTCTGCACTCAGGTCCAATTGGCAGGCCTGTTACTGGGGGTCATGGATAAGTATGGCTCCTGCCAGTCCCTGGGCAGAGGTGGCTGGTGGCAGGATGGCAGCCACATGGGGCAAGAGCTGAGATCAGTTGGGGACAGGGCTGCTTCCAGTCAGTAGCTAGGAACAGGGTCTTGAAAGTCTGCCACTGGGGCATGGGCCTGCCTTCTCAAAGAGCCTTCCTCAATCTTGGGCTCCAATGGCGTTTCAGAACCCCCATCTGTATCCCAAACCTCTCACAAAGGCATTTTTGTGGTTAGATGGGCATCAAATTGCTTTTGTTCAGGGTGCACAAGTTGGGGACCTTCAAATTTCATGGTCTTGCAGATATCACGCATAGTTTTGTTTTTCTTTTGTATGAGAACTGGATCTACACTTTCCCTTTCTTCCCAGGATAAATCATAATTTTTGGTTCTGTAAGTATTCTGCCTTACTGCATTAGGACTGCATGAGCACTGTTCACAGCTGAGCTGTGCAGTGTATTACAGTTACATTCTCGTTTGCCACTTTTGTTGTTAGTGTTCTATAGACTTTCACTAATTATTTCTAGTGCTCTGCATTAGTGCAAATTCCTGCAAAGAACACAACATGTACTTTATCAACTATTACCATATTGGAGGCATCTTCAGCCTTCCAGTCTGCTTCTGCACAGGCTGCTTGTCCTCCAGACCTGAGCTGTTATCCTGGGTTTTTCCTCACCATGCTGAGATCGTTTCAGCCCTGACCCCCTTATTTCCTGGATGGTGCTTCTGCCCCCCACACCATGTTAGCTAGATTTCTTCCTCCCTCCTCCCACTTTGTTTTTTGGATCCTCGGCTTCCCTTTTGATTTACTCCAGTATTTGGGCGGATCCTGTCCTCCAGAAGCTGAGAAAAGGTGCATGTAAGACATTTTCTGTTACCTCCTATGTTTGAAAAAGTCTTTAGCCTAATCATTAATCGATAGGTTGCCTGGATATAGAATTCTAGATTGGAAATGGTTTTTCCCTTACAACTTTGAAGGCACTGCTTTTATTGTGTTTTAGCTGTTGGTGTTTCTGGTCAAAAGATCAGTGTTATTCTGGATTCCACAAACTTCGTATGTTTTTTCCCCCTTTCTGGAACAGTTAGTGTTCTCTTCACCTGTTGTGAAATTTATGATGTGACCTTAGTATGGTGTTTCTTTTTCTACTATTTTGCTGGGCACTCAGTGGGTGGACCCCTTAAGTCTAGAAATTCATGAGCTTCAGTTTGAGAAACTTTCCTGAATTAATGCTTTTAGTTCCTTTTGTTTTCTGTTCTGTTAGGAGCTCCAAGTCTTCTAATGCTTAATTTGGACTCTTCTGCTAAATGTCCTCTTCTCTCATCTTTTTTGTTTTTAAAGAGATTTCCTCAATTTCACCTTCCAACTTTTTTAATTTAGGTTTTCATTTCTATCACATTTTAAATTTCAATAGCTTTTTTTTTTTTTTTTGGTTTTTCATGTGTATGTGTTTTAATACTACCCTGTTCTTTCAAGCGTGGAATGTATTTCTCCAAGGATATTACTGTCAGTCTTCTAATGTTCATTGTCATGTTCCTCCTTTGCCTTGGTTTCCCTAAGGTCCTATTTTGTTTTGGTCTCCTCTGATGTTAGAAGCTTTCTGCAAATCTCTGGTGATCCTGTGCTGTTCCTGTATTTAAGATGGGGCACTGAGAAGTTACTGGGAAGTTGCTTTGAGAGTGGGCAGGGGCTTATCCACTGGTGGCCTTCACTGTGGGTGATCTGGCTCAGCCATTTCACTGCAGACTCCCAGTGTCGCCATCTTGATGGGCTGTCACATGGGCTGGTTGCCTCCTGCCTGGAGTGCACAGCTTGCCCGCTGGTGTTAAACTCCCCCTGGTCTGCTCTGCCTCATGCTCTCCAGTCCATGGCCACTGTGGTTCATTGTCTCCGGAGAGGAAACCTCCAGTCTTCTGCCCTCAAGTAGAAGCATTATTAAAACATGGGAACATAAAGCTCACCATTCTCTTTAGCAACTTAAAAGTAGGTGTTATATGTAAATAAGTGTATGAACCAAAGCCTGTTCAGATGTCTTTGCAAGTAACTCTGCTTCCTTGGCCAGTCATTTCCAACTCCATCTTAACTCCTAATGTTGAATGAGTAGCACCAGTCGTTGAGACTTTAGGGACTGGGGATTTGTGACGCGAGCTGGGATGCTTTTTGGCTTCCCCATTGCCAACTTTGGTTGAGCTACCATGGCTCTATTAAATGATTTTCATTCAAACATCTGCTTTCCAGCTTCCAGTATTCTGTGGTCTTTTCTCTTGTTCTCTATTCTTGTGGTTTTACACATTAAAAAAAAAAAAATCCTGTTAGGGATTGGGCCCAGTGGCTCACGCCTGTAATCCGAACACTTTGGGAGGCTGAGGCAGTAGGATAACTTGAGTTCAGGAGTTCAAGACCAGCCTAGGCAGCATGGCAAGACTCTATCTCTACCAAGAATAAAAAATTAGCTGGGCATGGTGATGTGTACCTGTAGTCCCAGCTACTCGAGAAGCTGAGGTGAGAGGATTGCTTGAGCCTGGGAGGTGGAGGTTACAGTGAGCCAAGATTGTGTCACTGCACTCCAGCCTGGGCTACAGAGCCAGACCCTGTCTCAAAAAGAAAGAAAAAAAATTCTATTACATTTTACATAGGAGTGTAGAGGTAAATGCTTATATTTAGTTTGAAGTCTAACCAGAAATTTTGGCATGGATTTTTAAGTGACATAAATATAACTATGGATAACCATCTTAAAGTAGGAGGAGTCACTGACTGTAAATTCTTACCTGAGATTTCATTCTATTTTCAGGTGATGATTTTTGGTATCGTGCAGTTGTTCTGGGGACATCAGACACTGATGTGGAAGTGCTGTATGCAGACTACGGAAACATTGAAACCGTGCCTCTTTGCAGAGTGCAACCAATCACCTCTAGCCACCTGGCGCTTCCTTTCCAAATTATTAGATGTTCACTTGAAGGTAGACAGCTAAGTCACTTTCCAATTTAGGTGTCTGGGTTTTGTTTTGTTTTTTTTCCTCTTTGTGTTTCCTAGCTCTAAGTCTGAATCAAATGGGTATTTCCAGTAAGTGCCTTAATGTTTTTAAATATTAAGAGTTTTCAAATCAGTTTCATATTCTTTATTGAATTCTCACAAAAACTATACTCAATGAGTCTTTGTTTTATAGATTAGTTTCAGAGGGCCAGGGTTCAGAGATTCGGTTTGCCCCAGTTGCTGAGCTAGTAAGTGGCAGGGCCAGGATGTGAACCAGGGTGTCTGGTGTCTGTGAACCAGGGTGTCTGACCTCTCATTTGGGGTCTTTCTGCTTTGTCACATCTCTCTTTAGGGACTAAAGGCATTCAGATGACACCATTTTTGGCTACCTTATGCATAATAAATCATATATTCAGCTCCTTAGTTGAAATTTGAATAAAGTGAACAAAAATACTTAAAGTAGCTTTTTAGTGTCGCTCCTGATGTCCTTATGCAGAGGACTTGCAGATAATACCATACCAGTTGCTTCATGGTCCTCTTAGGTTTTGACTCAGAGTTGGAAAATTATCTTTGTTGTGTGTTTCTCCTGTTGGAATATATGAGGGACAGATGTGTCTGTTTCATGCCCACTAGTCCAAGATGAGTGCTTGATGCCTTGTTAGGTGATCAGTAAATATGTATTGAATAAATTTGCCTTTTGTAATGCAACAGCAGTAGTACATCAAAGCATACCTAAATCCAGCTGCAGTCCAGTAAGCCTTTTGCTTATTATTCTTAGATAATTTATCCAAATTATATCTTTTTAAAAGGGACTAAAAGACTGTAATATCCATTTTTTCCAGGGTTAATGGAATTGAATGGAAGCTCTTCTCAATTAATAATAATGCTGCTAAAAAATTTCATGTTGAATCAGAATGTAATGCTTTCTGTGAAAGGAATTACAAAGAATGTCCATACAGTGTCAGTTGAGAAATGTTCTGAGAATGGGACTGTCGATGTAGCTGATAAGCTGGTGACGTTTGGTCTGGCAAAAAACATCACACCTCAAGGGCAGAGTGCTTTGAATAGAGGTATTCTTTTCAAGTGTTATTAATAACAGATGTTAAGTGTGAGGAATAAGAGAGAATCAATTTAGTTGACTTGACCTTTTCTCACTCCCCGTGCCATACTGTCTCCTCCTCCTCCACAAATCCAGTGGTGGGATTCTGATTCCCATGGCTGCCGGGGAGGGCCGCCTTGATGGAGGCAGTCCTCCGAGTCCAGATAGTCCTTAGATCAGACTTGTCAGCACTGCTGTGGGAATTGACACAAAGGGCTTTGAAAATGCCAGGCATTCTGCATGTCCTTATTTCCAATTTACTTTTATCCTGATCAAAAGGAGAAGTCATAGTTTTGAGATTCCATCTTCTTGGTGCTTCATAAGATGTATGTTTAACAGACCTGGCCTCAACCAAAAAGAGAGATGATAGACAGCCGAAACCTTGGAGACATGGGTTGTTAATGTAGTCAAATTCAGACCACGGTAGTAGATCGTCTCAGAGCCCAAATGGATCCATCCAGGTCTCTGTAGTCGGAACCCATGCACAAGGGGGAGAGCTATCTGTATGTTTAGACTCTCAAGTTTCTTCTTTACGTTGTATGTTACCTAATGGCTTATTTTTCTTGTGCTTTTAGAAAAGATGTATAGGATGAAGTGCTGCTGCACAGAGCTACAGAAACAAGTAGGTAACATTTCCTTTAAGTGAAATTATACTCTTAACGTTTTTAGAAATTAAATCATACGGTTTCTTTTTCACCCACAGGTTGAAAAACATGAACATATTCTTCTCTTCCTCTTAAACAATTCAACAAATCAAAATAAATTTATTGAAATGAAAAAACTGTTAAAAAGTTAAGTAAGTTAAATTGTATGTTTTCGCCTCTTTTATGATCACCAATAGGACATCTTCAGGCATATTGTCAGGATAGAGCTCACGAAGTGAAACCTATTGTAAGGCTGTACTTTTGTGATTTAATGACGTGAGGTTTGGTCGTAATGCTTCTGCTGTTTTTGTAGGTTTATCTGATCGTTTTCCTTTGCCACTGCTAACAGAACTGAACCCCCAGGGGTATTCCAGTTGTGATAGCCTTTCCTTACTGTTGTTCAATTTTAAGAATGCCTATGTTACTGATACATGGAGGGACTTGTAAAACTTGTTGTGACATAAAGCTTAGCCTCAGATCTTTTGTCTAGATTTGAAATTAACTCAGCTCTCACTTGTGCACATTGCTGTAAATATGTTTAGCACTTTTTGTGAGGGGTATCTGAAGGGCCAGGAACAGAGAGTGGGCTGCACTGAGGGTATTTTTCATTTCAAAACAAAACATACTCCTTGCTTTTGGCTGTGGTGATTCTATTGTCTGGAGAACATACTGGTGAGTTTTAAACCAGTGTTCCTTCCCCTCCACCCCCTTTTTTTTTTAAATGTCTGGCATCCTTCGTTGCAAGATGGCTCTCAGAAATACATTTTTGGTTAAGAGCCAGTTAGAACTTGTGATCAGGGCTGGGGGTGGTGGCTTACGCCTGTAATCCCAGCACTTTGGGAGGCTGAGGCAGGCAGATCACCTGAGCCCAGGAGTTCAAAGCCAGCCTGGCCAACATGGCAAAACACTGTCTTTACTTAAAATACAAAATTAGCTGGGCGTGGTGGTACACACCTGTTATCCTAGCTACTTGGGAGGCTGAGACAGGAGAATCACTTCAATCCAGGAGGTGGAGGTTGCAGTGAGCCAAGACTATGCTACTATACTCCAGGCTGGGCGACAGAGTAAGACTTTGTCTCAAAAAAAAAAAAAAAAAAAAAAAAAACCACAACAAAAAGCAACTTCTAATCTCAGAATAAAGTTGTCCTCCTCACCACGTTGAGTTGTTATAGTTCCAGCCAAAAACAAAGGAACTTTTGTTGGTTAACAAGTTTATGTTAGACTGGAAATAGTTCGAGAGGTGGCTGTATTACTCTTCATGAATCTTTTATGGGTGTAGTGACTCTCAGGAACCAACTGCCAACTGTGTTAAAACGTATCTTTCAAGTGATAATAGACGATTTCTTTGTTTTTTAAGAAAGGTCAACTGAATTATAAGCTAAATGTAATTAATACAAGATCAACTATCTTGATTCTTAAGTTTCCTTTTACACATTTTGGGTTATTACAACTTTCAATCCTTTCTAATACATTGTCTTGATACTGTTTTGTGTGTTTGAGCTTAAAATCTTTTAATCTTTTTTTTTTTTTTTTTTTTTAGAGATGGAGTCTTGCTCTGTCACCCAGGCTGGAGTGCAATGGCGTGATCTCGGCTCACTGCAACCCCTGCCTCCCAGGTTCATGCCATTCTCCCACCTCAGTCTCCCGAGTAGCTAGGACTACAGGTGCATGCTGCCACGCCTGGCTAATCTTAAACTTAATGGTGATTTTAATTTCATAGATTAAGGAACATGCAATGACATGGATTTCTGGAATTTAGTCCTAGTACCAAGTCATTTTATATATATATATATGTATGTGTGTGTATATATATGTATGTGTGTGTATATATATATATTTTTTTTCTTTTTTCTTTTTTTTGGATGAAGTCTTGCTCTGTCGCCCAGGCTGAGAGTGCAGTGGTGCGATCTCAGCTCACTGCAACCTCTGCCTCCGCGGTTCACGCCATTCTCCTGCCTCAGCCTCCTTAGTAGCTGGGACTACAGGTGCCCACCACCATGCCCAGCTAATTTTTTTGTATTTTTAGTAGAAAAGTAGAGATGGGGTTTCATGGTGTTAGCCAGGATGGTCTCGATCTCCTGACTTCATGATCCGCCCGCCTTGGCCTCCCAGATTGCTGGGATTACAGGCATGAGCCACTGTGCCCGGCCACAAAGTCGCTATATTTTTAACCAAGTTGGTTGCCCTGTATGTTCTTCTTATGTGTGTAATAGGCCTTTTTCCTAAGGATATTGAAAGTGCTTACACATACAACTTAAAGTGAAATTTCATTGTTTCTCCATAGGTTTAGGATAGGGCTTAGTAGCTTTCAAATTAATTTGATATAAAGCATAGTAGTTGAACTGGATTTTTCCTTACTGTGGGAATACATAGATATTTTATTTACATTTGAATACAGTGTAATACCTTGTGTTTGGGTAGTGCATATTTACAAAGCACTTTTACATCTATTCACACACTTAATCTTCACAATACCCTTGAAAAGAAAGTAGGACCCATTTTACAGTTAAGGAAGCTGAGGCTCAGAGAGGGTTACAAGACTGTCCAAAATCACACACAGGCTGTGAAACTAGGTCTTACGACTCAAAACAATTCTCTCAACTTCCCTTAGCTGCTACATGTACAGTATCCTTTTAGATCAGATCAGATCAGTTCCACAGGGCATGAAACTAGAGGGTTATATTATTGGGAAAAAAACGATGTACAAGGTTGCTTAAGCATTACTTCATTGTGGTGAAAATAGAGCTGAATATTTACTCCTTTAAATTATTTGGTGTAGAATGGGTGTAAATATGTATTTTGGCCAGGCATGGTGGCTCAGGCCTGTAATCCCAGCACTTTGGGAAGCTGAGGTGGGCAGATCGCATGAGGCCCAGGAGTTTGAGACCAGCCTGGCCCATATGGTGAAACTTCCTCTCTACCAAAAAAAATATAGAATTAGCCAGGCAAGGGCACACACCTGTAGTCCCAGCTACTGGGGAGGCTGAGGCAGGAGAATTGCTTGAACCCAGGAGCCAAAGGTTGCAGTGAGCCAAGATGGTGCCACTGCACTCCAGCTTGGGCAACAGAGTGAGACCCTGTGTAAAAAAAAATAAGTAAAAGACAAACACATGTTTTTCATAATCTCTCTGGAGAGATTTAGTTGTTAATTTGTTAATTTAATTGTAAAATTGCTAAAACAGAAGTGCGGTGGTGATAAGAACATAAAATCCTCTGTAATCTGTTGCTCAAGTGATGTTTCAACACACAAGTTAGTGTCAGATACCTTTTATTTATAAGGAGAGCGTGAACAACTGTATGTTATATTTGTGAAGGAGAGTATAAACGGCTATACTTAGCATATATTATGCTATGTTATTGTGGGTTAATTTTCTTAACTGACAGGTCTGACAAATGCATAATTTCAGTTAAAAGTGAATATTTGGTTTGCTTGTGTTTGAAATTAAAAGCCATAGCAATTGAGTTTTTGTATAAGGCATAATGATAGTTGATTTTTTTCTTTTTCAGAAACAGCCTCTCTTGGAGGTAAACCCTTATGAGACAGGAAACAGCAAAGGCTAGCTTTAGGATAGAAAGTACAGCACCTGTTTTTTTTGTTTATGGGAACCTTTTTTTGTCCTCTTTCTCTGTAGTGACCTTCTATGCCTCTGTTTTTGCCTGCCTGCCATTCTCCTATTAGGTTGGTGGTTTTTATTTTCCTCTAAGTTCCTCCCACCAAATAAGTATTACATAGAAAATTCATACCAAATCTATGAGAATACTGGCAAGGAATACATAGGGGCTTTCTACTATATATGTAACTTTTTATTACTTAAACATACTGAAGGAAGGGCCAGGTGTGGTGGCTCACACCCAGCACTTTGGGAGGCTGAGGTGGGAGGATCCCTTGAGGCCAGGAGTTGAAGGTTACAGTGAGCTATGATAGCGCCACTGCACTCCAGCCTGGGCGACAGATTTTGTCTTTAAAAAAAGAAAAAATAAGTAGTTAGTGGATATGAGTTTTATTTTCTGTCCATTTAAAATATTTTGCAATATTCCCTGCATTCTCTGTCCTCTGCCTCTTCCACATAATGTCCTTTGCTTTCATGTTTGTTACCCTCTCTTTTCCTGTTGACTCAGAGGTCATCAATTTCTTTCTCTCCGTCCTTAATTGGATTACTTTTCTTTTGGCCTTTGGGCACAGAGTCTGACCTCTGGACCACTCTAGCTGGAGAAGGAACTTTATGTTCCCTCCACTGCTGTGTCCACACAGTTAGAAATCTGTAGCTAGTTAGATTTTTGTTGTTGTAGATAGAATTTACTGTTTCTGAAACCCAAATACAGTTATCAGTTTAAGGTTAAAAAAAAAAAAAGTATATATTTTTCCTGAAGCATATAAAATAATCTCAAATTCTCCTAAACCACACATATGCAGAATTATGGGCCGGCTGACTTTATTGCCAACCCCAAAGTTTGAATTTTTTCATGATTTAACTATCAGGCTATGAAACCTAAGATGTTTCTCACCAACTCATAGCAAATACTTAAGACACTTTTTTTTTGTTTTTTTTTTTTTTTGCTTTTACTGGCAATGTATGTTGTCTAATCTGTTAAATGGAATATTTCCTCATGTAAAAAGTTGTTAAAACACTGATGTGCTTCTGTTAGATAAAAGTTCCCGCTGCTTTGCCCAATAAAATTATTTCACTTCCCAACCAGCTTTCTCTTGTTTTCTTATTGCAGGCATTTTTGCCAATTTCCTTTTCTTTCTTGTACATACTGGGAGAGTTAGAGGCTTAATGTGTTCATACTGTCTGCTTTATTGTAACTACGGAGGAAGTGCAAAAATACGCAATCACACAATTGCCATTTTTATTAAGGAAAATTAGAGAAACAAGTCAAGGAACACAGAAAAATCAGGAGTCAACATTTGTCTTCAAATTGTAACATTTTATCCTATGGTACTAGACATTTGAATAGGAACTGTTTTAATTAAATGGAATTTAATATTACTTGCTGATTCAGCTAATTTGCCTTGTTCTCCAAAACAGACTAATATCTACAGCACTAGCCTCACAAATAGAGATATGGGTTAAATGTCACTTGGATTAATTAGACATAGTGGATCATCAGGTATTCCTTCTGAGTAGATTTAACATGTTTCCGATTTTAATGTGCCAGCTGCATGTTTCATTCAATGAATATTTGAGCTCCCGCTATGATTTTGACATTAAGGTATGTGCCAGATTTTTTATTAGGGCCAGCATAGCTCTATCATACCAGCTGATAGGTTCTTCAGATACCCTCAAAATATATCTGGTTTGGTCATAAGTACAGTAGAGCTTCAGTCTTGAGATCCCCTCAAAATACCTGGTTTGGTCATAAGTATGGTAGAGCTGAGACCATATATCTGAACAAATGATTTAGTCTTGGGTGGAGGCCTCGTAAATATTAAATCTTATCCAGTTTGCCAGGGAGGAGATTTCTATCATAGGAAAAGTGAACTCCTGGGGGTTGACAAGGGGAAAAGGGACATTTTTGATACGCTTCTTGTTTTGTTAAAATTCTTTTGCTGCAGCAGCTAGAAATGTAAAAGTCTCAAAATTGTGAATGAGGATGATTACTATTCTGAAATTGATCTCGCTTGCTATGTAATAACAGCTCCAGAAACCAACACATGAAGATCCTCACCAGCGGGGACCCTAAGCTGCCAAATTTTCAGAGAGAAATTAAGTCATTGTGAGGCTCGCTGCTGAGAGACTGTCAGCCACCAGCAATAGATCGTTAGTGTTACCTAATAGGCTCCTCACCAACACAGCTGCCTGGATTTGGCAAGTTGAGCTCTTCTGGGATCAGCCAAAGAGGACACCTGGGCTCCTCACCAGTAGGTGGTTTTGTGGCCCAACTTGCATCCAAATAGCTTTTAATACAAAATTGTCAGAGTGGTTGTTTTTCCAGATAAAGGAAATTGGAGAGTAACCTGTGATTCTAAACATGCAGGCAGTTAAGAAAGAATGGTAGAATGGTTTTGCTTGCCGGAATTAAGGTGGTGAAGTTCTGTTAGAAGTAAGGTTACCGCCCAATCTCACAGGGTGAGAACTGCACATGGCTCACCCAGAGAACCAACCATTAACGTTCTGGTATTGCCCTATATACACGCTGCAGTCTGGTTTTCCTAGGAAAGTTCGTGCATTTTGGCTGTAGCTTCGGATAACCTAAAACTGGCTTCATTTAAGGTGTTAGCTAGCTGTGGCGCCTTAGCCATTTTTTCCATGCTTGCTTGCTTCCCTTAACACCCTGAGGGGATGCCGTTTTTAACACCTTGTGGTGTTAACCTTTTGATGAAGAGGCCCCTATCTCCTGTGATGAGAACCTTCCAGGAAGTGAGACAGACTCTGATGCTTATTATAAGGCAGGAGGAGCCTACTCTGCCTCCAGGGTACACCCAGATGCCTCTCTAAATGTGTTCCATGAATACTTAGTTAAAGCAGACATGTGAAAACTAAAATTCATGATACTGGGAATTTGGAGAGGAGGTGGAAATAACATGGAAGTACTGACAGGTTGAGGTAGAGCACTTACAAAATTTCAAATGTTGGCTGAGTGATTATTACACAAGCCTGTGCCTTTGTTCCATGTTTACTTGATTCAGCCAGAAAGCACGTTTCCCAAAAGCAAATCCAATACAACTTTGTGCATAATTCTCACTGTCTTAAGTAGGAGCCGGGATGAATGCATTAACCCTTAAAACAATTGCTGCCTGTTTCACACCTAAGTGGCTTTGGCTTGTATTTCTGCTCCTCACGTCCTGTGTCTCTCTCTGCTCCCAACTTTGTTCTTGTTCTTGGCTCCACAGTCAAGAGCCACAGACCAAATTAAGCTCTGGCTTAATTTGCCGCTTGTTGAGCACCTCTGAGTCAGGTTCTTTGTTTCCTCGGGGATGGTTTCTTTGCTGTTTAGTAGGTACTGTTTCCTGTTCTTTTATTTCTCAATAAGAAGGCTCTGATTAGTGGCTACTATGTGGCTTCTGGAAAATATACAACTCTTGCTGCTCCATTAAGCATCCTCCTTTTTGTCTGTTCGTTTCATGTGTGCTTTACCTTTCATCATTTGAGGGACTGGATCAGAATTTTAGTTGGGATTCTACAGAGTTAGGAACTGTTGTACCCATCACCCTTTATAGGTCAGGAAACTGAGCAATCCAAAGTTAAGTATCTTTTCTGTGTTTCAAAGCCAGTAGGCAGGAGCCCACTAATCTCTGAAGCCACGGTCACTCTACTACAATGGGTGCCTCTGGATGATGCATGTCACCCAGTGTGGATGTCTCCATTTACCCCTGAATGAAATTCAGTCACCTCTGTGTTTACACTGTCTCAGTTTACACTGAGACTGTGTTTACACCTCTTGTGTTTACAGCTGAGACAGGGCAACTTGAGAAATACCATAGAAGGTGTCAACTGAAGAATGAGAAAGTTCATTAATTTGGAAAAGAGAGCTTTATTTTTCATAAAGGGTGGCTACTGGCAGGGTAGCTATTGCTACAGTCTGGGAAGTGTAGCCTCCAGCCGGAAACCAGAAACACACTTCCAGGTTGAGAAAAATAAGACAGGAATTTATGCTGAGTGGAGTGGCCAAATAATAAGCTATAGGAGGAGTCATAAATATTTATGAAGGGAGATGTGTGTGTACAGTTAAGCTTCATGCCTCTTCATGGGTTGCATGTACAAAAAATGGTATTAGCACGATTCTGGGGTGGAGTTTTTGACCCTCTTAGGTCAAAAGGTGAAGCAGAGGACACAACCCTCATGGTGCGTCTTCTGTAGACTAGCCAGAACCACTCTGTGGTCCGTTGTCTCTTAGGAGTGCTGGTTGCTTGGTTTGTTGAAACCTTAAAAGGAAGGGGCAGCATCAAGTGGTTGGTTCATGTCAATAGTAGAGGCCAGGCCAGGCGCAGTGGCTCACACCTGCAGTCCCAAAACTGGGAGGATCCCTTGAGTTCGAGAAGTTCAAGACCAGCCTGGGCAACAGAGCACCTCATCTCTACCCAAAACAAGAAAACAACCAGTGCAATGGTACATGCCTGTAATCCCAGCTACTTTGGAGGCTGAGGTAGGAGGACTGCTGGAGCCCAGGAGGTCCAGGCTGTGGTGAGCTATGATTGTGCCACTGTCCCTCAGCCTGGGGGATACAGTGAGACCCTCAAAGATAACAGGGCTGGAGCAAGTCTTTCCCAAAGGGCTGGTTTCTGTTTAACCCTTAAGAAGGAAGGTTGGTTACTGTGGCTCATGCCTGTAACCCCAGCACTTTGGGAGGGTGAGGTGGGCAGATTGCTTGAGCCTAGGAGCTCAAGACCAGCCTGGGTAACACAAGGAAATCTCATCTCTACAAAAAAAAACCTGGTATGGTGGCATGTACCTGTAGTTCTAACTAGGGAGGCTGAGGCAGGAGGATTAATTGAGCCCAGGAGGTCAAGGCAGCTCTTGGCTGCAGTGAGCCAAGATCACACCACTGTACTCCAGGCTGGGCAACAGAGCAAGACCCTTTCTCAAAAAAAAAAAAAAAAAAAAAAAGAAAAAAAACCTAATGGCTGATAGTGAAGGAGCGGATATAACAAGCTGTGTCCCACCTCTCTTCCAGTCATATCT
This sequence comes from Macaca mulatta, assembly GCF_049350105.2. Lineage (NCBI taxonomy): Eukaryota > Metazoa > Chordata > Mammalia > Primates > Cercopithecidae > Macaca > Macaca mulatta. The sequence continues at coordinate 126,377,897 of NC_133414.1, forward strand.
GGGAACTCTGCTTTTAAGATTTATCCAGATCATTTAAGATCAGGAGTTCGAGACCAGCCTGGCCAACATGGTGAAACCCCATCTTTACTAAAAGTACAAAAATTAGCCGGGCCTGGTGGTGGGCACCTGTAATCCCAGCTACTCGGGAGACTGATTCATGAGAATTGCTTGAACCTGGGAGGCAGAGGTTGCAGTGAGCCGAGATCCAGCCACTGCACTCCAGCCTGGGCAATAGAGCGAGACTAAGTCTCAAAAATATTTCTCTGGGGTCCCCTTGGACAAGAGGGGGTCCTTTCAGTCAGTGGAGGACATGGAATTTTTTTTTATTTCTGAGGGCATTTACTGTGTGCAAGTTACCAAGCACTGGGCTGCAAAGATGAGTAAGGTAAGCTCCTGGGAAGCAAGAAGCTTACATGCCCCTTACGATGATGGTAATTCATAATAACTTTGTTTTTTAAATCCTTGTAAATCTTCACAAAGGAAGGGATGTCATGGATGACAAAAGTAGTTACCCAGCTTTCTGCATAAAAAGCCTCCACACCTGCTGGTCACCCACTCATCACTCACCAGGGCCTGTGCCACCTATCTTCCCTCCTGTCGGCGTGCACATCCCGGACAGACCGATTATACATTGATGTGAAGTCTGAAGCAACAGGTATCTTCACTGTAGTTACACTTTCAGTTCTTCATAATCACGGAATGAAAATGTGAAATACTACCCCCACCCCCAAATTAAAGACACGCGAAATACTTCAGGAACAACCAGGGTTGAAATGTGGCTTCTCCAAGGTAAACCTGATTAGGCCAAAGTATGCTGGTAACTGTTAAACAGCATAAGGGGTGCGGGGAAAGGGTTGTCATAGGTAGAATTTCCACTTTCTTGAGGACCTGGGGTTTGTCTTTGTTGGACATCTCTGGAGCAGCACAGGCCACTCACCCCATGTGACTATTGAGCACTTAAAAATGCAACCACTCCAAATTGAGATGTGCTTGTGAGTATAGAATACAACAGGATTGGCCAGGCGTGGTGGCTCATGCCTGTGTTCCCAGCATTTTGGGAGGCTGAGGCGGGTTGATTACATGAGGTCAGGAGTTCGAGACCAGCCTGGCCAACATGACAAAACCCCGTCTCTATTAAAAATACAAAAGTTAGCCAGGCATGGTGGCGGGCGCCTGTAATCCCAGCTACTAAGGGGGCTGAGGCAGGAGAACCACTTGAACCTGGGAGGAGGAGGTTTCAATGAGCCAAGATCATGCCATTGCACTCCAGCCCGGGCAATAGTGAAAATGTGTCTCAAAAACAAACAAATGGACTTTGAAGACAGTATAAACATCTTTATTGATTACATGTTGAGATAATATTCTGGATCTTTAGGTTAATACTGAAATCCTGCTTGTCTGTTTCTTTTCACTTTCTTTTCTTTTTAAATGTGGCCACTAGAACATTGAAAATTACACACGTGGCTTACGCAGTATTTCTCTGGGGGCATTGCTGATGTAGAGGCAGAGACTATCCCTCCCCAGCAGTTAGACCTCAAGACCAACTGCTGTCCCCTGTGGGGATGGCATGCTGGTGGTACATTATGTCTGCTGCTCTGGTGTGGCCCTGTTTTCATTTTTGGGCGCTCAGTAAATGTTACTGGGATAAATGAATCACAGGAATAAATGAGTCCCTCCCCCAGCCTCCTTCAATGAGGTTTGCAACATTAAAGTCACCATGGGCCACTTTCACTAGAAGCTGTCAATGTCGGGAGGCTTGGAAATTAACTGAGAACTACAGACAGGAAAGATGTAAAACAAATTATTTTCCTATCAAATTGACATTTACAAGAATAACAGGAAGGAGCGTGGAAAAGAGAAAGCAGGTCAACCTTCCTTGAGGACAATTTGATAATATGCATCAAAAGTCTTAAATTGTATAAAACCTGTATCCTAGAAATTAACCTTTTTGTAGTTTATTCCAAGGAAGTAATTGGACAAAAGCACAAATACATCTAATTGTATTAAAATGGAAAGTTTAATATTCAACAATAGCAGATAGGTTAGGTATGTTAAAACATTATGTAGTGGCTCAAAACATAGACATTCAAAAACAGGAAGTGGAAAATCTGAGTAATGTACATTTTGTATCAAATGAACTAAAAATACATAAATTTTTGCATAGATAGAATGACATTAGAAGAACATACACCATAATGTTAACAGTGATTATCTCTGGATGGTGGAAAATGAGTGATTTATCAGTTTGCTTACTGTTTTTTCTTGTGTTTATATGCAATGAACAGGCATGCACTGACAGTTTTTAAATGAAGTGTGGAAATTATAGATTGTGCAGTCATAGTCAACGTTCATTGAGAGCTTACTTTATATAAAGCACCATGCTGGGCATTGTGCTTTGTTTTTTTGTTTTTTTAAAAAATCAAATGCCCTCCAGACTTAAGGATGATGGCCAAAAGGTCCGCTTATTACCCAACTACAATAATAGGAGGCACAGGTAATTAAAGGCAATTGCCACGACAAATAGAAGAGATGCCAAAGTCAACATTTTTTCAAGGAGCTATAAAGCCCGCAGAGGAGTCAGCTGATGGCACAGTGTTCGCTGCTGCACCGCTCAGAGGCTGGGTGACCCGCGAAGAAGTAAGTACTTGTTTATTTGCAGACCTTGGCCGATTCAGCGAAAAACGCTAGGGGCTCGATGCACCTCCCTGGCGGTAGTGCCTCCAACCTCAGCCGGGTAGGGTCGGGTCGCGCCGCCCTCTCCCAGGAGAGACAAACAGGTGTCCCACGTGGCAGCCGCGCCCCAGGCGCCCCTCCTGTGGTGCCGTAGCGCCCCCTGGCCCGAGCCGCGCCCGCGCCTGTGAGCAGAGCTGCCCGGGCACCTAGCGCTGGTCGCCGCGCTCCTCCCGGTGAGTCCCAGCTTCAAGTTGCCTCTGGCGCCCGGGTACCCATCAGCGCGGGCTGCCGATGACTGATTCGCGCTCCCAGGACTGGGGCCCCCTCTGCCCGGTCACCCCTACCCGGAGCACCCGGGCTGGGCGGCCCCGCCGAGAGTGCGGGCTTTGTTCGCATTGTCTGAGCGCACCTGAGTGCGGCCTTCCCGGGACGGCGGCGTCGGGGGAAGAGCGCACCTGGCGCGCGCCGGCCTTCTAGCCACTCGCGGTCCGACCCGGGCGAGCTGGTGAGGTTTTGGGAGGGGTGCGGTCAGCAGGTAAGGGGGTAGCGGCTCTGGGTACAGGGGTGGAGAAGGGCATGTATTAAACCCAAGCTGCCCGCCTGGCACAGTCGCGGGGCCTCCTTCCCTGGCGGCCGCGGAAAGGGACTCGCCCTTTGAATAAAGTATTTGGTGACATGCTCGCCTCCACCCCATACCCCATTACAGGACATGTACAGGTGTTAAGGGGACATGGGGCAGTTTTCCCAGGCAAAATAAGTGCCCCCAGCGAAGTGTCTGCAAGCAGAACCTGAGAGGGGCCGGCTGCCCTGAGAGAGTCCTCGCGCTTGGGCAGTGGGAAGTCCAGGGGTTTGTTGTGCTGGTGGCTTCCCCCACCTGGCTCAGCCCTGCTTCCTGCGTGTCTCCTTCCCTTCCAATAAGGCTAACAAAACTTTCTGTAGCTAAGCCGACCTTTCCCACACATCCTTCCCAGCTTGGGCCCTTTGCCACCTGCTAGTACGGTGAATGGGAGAGTCTCAGAACTGCACCTTGAAAACTTGCTGGGGGGCACCAGACAGAAGAGGAGGGAGGAGGGCACCTTGCCGCTTGTGATTGTGGAATCAAGGGCTCCAGCTGAGAGGGGCCTTGCGATGGGGCCACCATGCTACGCGTTTGATGTCTTGGAGATTGGAATAATTAGAATGTGTGCATTTTTCAAATTATAAGCTGCTTTAAGTAAAATCCCAGAACCTCTAAGTGTTTTATAGATTCAGTCCCAAAAATTCAAGGTCTCTTTTGCTCTCAAGGTGACACTATATTAAGAAATGTCGATTTATTGAAGAGTCAGGAAAGAGAAGGGAAGAGGTCAGAAAGGTACCACTAGAGTTGGCAAAAGCCACAGGCATGAATTTGTAAATGCTGCTGGCTTTCAGCAGACTGAAGCCATCCTCTCTTGTGACTGATAGGGGTACAGAGCTCCTCAGGCCTTACTCTTCTTTTGTAGAAATCCAGCCCAGAGCCGTCTCCTAGTAGTATAAGAATTTCTCAGGTTAGGTCCCCAGGCAAATCCCAGGTTGGAGAAGAGGATTGCTTGCCTCATCATCTCTGTCTGGCTGAAAACCATCAGTGTGTTTTCTTTAAATCTGGTTTTTGGTCTACCATCCAGAGATTACAGCCACTGTATCCCCTCTCTTCAATAGGCACAAGCCCCTGGGATGAATCATAGTCAGAAGCCCATGTTTTTACAGATGAGAAAACCGAGACCCAGTTTTAGAGTGTTAGGTTCAAAGCACAATTGAGCAGAAGGTACTGATTTCCCATATACCTCCTGTCCCCACCCATGCACAGCCTCCCCTATTATCAGCATCCCCCACTGCAATGGTACATTTGTTCCAACTGATGAACCGACATTGGCACATCATTATGACCCAAAGTTCGCAGTTTGCACTGGGCTTTGTCCTGTTGTACATTTTACATTTGGACAAATGTAAAATGACATAAATCCACCATTATAGTATCAAACAGCATAGTTTCACTACCCTAAAATATCCTCTGTGCATCCTGCCCTCCCTACAATCCATGGTAATCACTGATCTTTCTACTGTCTCAATAGTTTTACCTTTTCCAGAATGTCGTATGATTGGAATCATGTAGTATGTAACCTTCTCAGATTGGTGTCTTTTGCTCAGTAATATACATTGACATTTCCCCTCCCGGCTTTTTAATGAGCATCATAAACAACAGAATCGTTATTTGGCAGTGATGGCATCAGAGATAAGCTCCTGGTGAGAATGGCTTTTGATAATAACTCCCCTGACATGTGTGCATCTTACAAAGCATTGTCCTTGCATTCTCAGCACCTAGAAGGGTATTGAGCACAGGGCAGGTGCTTAATAATTTTTACTGGATAAATGAAATTTCATATAATTATAGCAAGGGGAGGGTCAGCAACACTACGAGGTTGTTTTAGAACAACCTCTCTTCTAGCCTCAAACTTTTGAGTTAACGTATCAGTAAATGAAAACCTAGTTTAATTGGGAGGGCTGCAACAGAATTGCTCATTTTAAATTTTATCTAATAAGGCTATTTTAAAATCAAACAAATCCCCACCTCCCATCATCGAGGAAGCTATTGGAAGTCTCTTGGTGACTGTGCATGTGCATTCCCTGCAAAGTGTGTCTATATAACCCCAAGGGAGCACACTGGGAGAGCTGAATACATTTGAAGTCCCTTCCTTTCTGTGCCATTTCATCTTCTAAACAGCTCTGGACTGCTTACTTTTCCTCTTTCACCCACGACATTACCTGCTGACTTTCCTTGAATGTGATTACTACCCTCAGTCCTCCCCTTCCTTTCCTGGTCATGAGTCTCTTCTCTTGAACTGGATTTCCCCGCTCTCAAATTAGGAAACTTTGCCCTTTCCCTGGGAGCCTTCGCATTGTGGTTTCATGGGATCCTGGCGACAACCTTTCCAGGGAAATAGGATGGATGGTGTTACCTCCATGTTACAGAGAAGGAAATTGAGAGACTGAAGTGAAGAAATTTACCCAGGAGGCTCGTGCTCACGTGTCCTGACATCAGATGGTTGCTCTTTTCAGTGCATCTGCATACCGCATGCCTCCTAGTACCAGGTGCATCTGCGTGCCGATGCCTCTGTGTACCACGTTCCTCTGTGTACCACATTCCTCTGTGTACCACGTTCCTCTGTGTACCACGTTCCTCTGTGTACCACGTTCCTCTGTGTACCACGTTCCTCTGCATACCGTGGTGCCTATGTGTACCGGTGCCTATGTGTACCAGTGCATCTGTGTACCGTGTGCCTCTGCATTCTGGTACCTCTGTGTACCGCATGTCTGTGTACCACGTGCCTCTGTGTACCAGTGCATCTGTGTACCGTGTGCCTGTGGTCATAGCTGAGAAGCCCTGGGCTGGACTCGAAGCTTGGGGTTTTCTCGCTCTGTGGCCTTGGGTCTCATCTTCTCCAAGACCATTTCCTCTTCTGTAAAAATGGAAATGGTAATATCTACCCTACAGGTGTTGTTGTTAAATGAAATGAATATACTAAAGGTAATGATAAACTTCTAACATCATTCATTTAGAAAGCGTTTTACTATTTAGCAGAGACTTTTCTACCCTGTGTCACTGAATCTTTACAACCAACACTGGGGGAGTTTATGAAACTGAGATTCTCCCCATTTGGCAGATGAGGAACTAAGGCAGGGGGAGGTTGTTGCTTGCAGTCACCCAGCTGCTAGGAGCAGAGCTAGGTTGGAATCCTGTCTCTCAACTTTGGGTCCTGTGTGTGTGCTCACACCTCAGGGCTAATCCGTGTCTCACACAGTGAATTCGGATTGTGTACAATTTAAAGCATTTTCAGATATCATCCGTCAAAACAAACATGAATTCTCTTCTGGCTAAAAATGTCTCTGCAGATGCAGAGAGTGGGAGGGCTTGTGATCTGTGCCTATCTTCCCGGCTTTTCTCCCTCACCCTCCATTTCCAGGGAAATGGCACGTAGTTCATTCCTTGCTGCTGACTTTTGGTTGTCAGGCCACTGGGTTCTGAAACTTGAATACTTTTAGGGGGAGCATGACTTTCCCCAAGCAGCTTTTAAAATGCTGTCTGCCATGTTAAAGTAGAAATGTGTCCTCCACATCTGCTGACACTCTGGGCCCAAGCCAAATGTTTTGCCAAAGGTTACAAGAGGACTTACAGCGAAGACTTCCCCACCGGAGATTTTTACCTCTGATTTTAGCCTTCCCGTTCAGGTGTATGCTGTTCTTGTAAAGGGCTCTGATTTCCATCCTGCTGATTCGGAGGAGGCTGCCGAGGGCTAATCCATTTGGGACTGGAATTGCATTTTGTAAGGAGGTAGACATGGTTTCCTCTTTTTCCCTACACTCATTTCATTTCCGACGGTAGAGAAGGCAGACGTTATCCTGCAAGACTGCCTTCAGCTATCCCCAATCCAGCTCTTCTTTTTTTAAAAAAGTAGCTTTGTTTTGGCTTTTATTTCTTCCTGTGTCATGGGAAATATAATTCCTGGGTAATGCACAGTGGAAATTTTTGTGGCATCCTGCAGCAGACTTCACATGCCTGCTGTCCCAAGTGCAGCTAGTGCTGCGTGGCACCAGGATCTGAAGGCCACACTCTGATGAGGAGATCGGGGGCGTGGGGAGCATCTACATCCATGGATGAGAACTCCAGAAGCCAGAAATAACGCGTGGGATTAGCATGAGTAATGGAACAGAAGGGAACAAGGTGATGAGCGAGGTGGACCTGAGAATGGGTGGTCTGTTCCAGCCCCTGGCTTGCAGATCACTCCCAACTTCTTTGTAGGAAGCCATTGTAGGAAGCCAGAGGGCCCTGGCAAATCTCATCTTGTGCCGGATGGAGTGTGGGAGCTGCTGGCAGGTATCAGCCAGCGGGAGGGGGAGTGGGTGGGGGGACGGGACGGAATTGCCAACGTGCAGGATTCAGGGTGACAGATTTTTAAAACTCTGCTTCTGTGCTTCTGAACTGCCCTTAGTTCATAGCCTGTTTTCTGGAGCCTGGACTTCTGCCAGAGTGTCCCCTCTTACCGGCAGCCCCAGCACCTCTCCCTTGTTGAACATTCTGTGGCAGCTTTCCCCAGAACCGTGAAGGTGATGCTAGGAAGCCAGAATGGAATCTGATCCACTGATTAGCTGTGTAAGCTGGGGCAGAACACTTCACTTCTCTGTGTCTCAGCTTTCTCGCCTGTGAAATGGGGATAATATACCCTCCCTGGCTGGCTGTGAGGATTAGGAGAGAAGACATGAAGGGCGGAGCCTGGTGGCAGGCACACAAGAAATGCTCATTACATGGTAGTAGCTGTTGATTTTTACTGTGGAATTCACCCTTAAAAAAAAAAAAAAAGCTTTCCAGGTGTAGGGCTGTATTTTGGAGGTCAAATTAGTATCGTAGGAAAATTTTGATATGAGAGGGGAATGAGCTGCCTATTTGAGATGACTGGGTGGGAATAGAGTGCAAACAATACTTCACCAGCATCGCAATAGCATTCATTTCATTAATCTTGGTATAAAAAAGAATGCAGTGAACACAGTGAGTGCAACGATGCCCTGGAAGTGCCCCTCTAGCCCTCCTGCAGGAGGTATTCTGGTGTTTCATTTATCTAGCAAGCAAGGACCAGACATGTAGGTCTCTGGAGCTCCAGCAGAGACTAGATGCAGTCTGTAGTCTCAGGCATTTGCCACCTGGCAGTCAAGACAAACGTATCACCGGGCAGTTTCAGCATGGGCTGTGTGACGATAGGGGTTGTATTGAGGGGGACAGGAGAGGGAGGTGCCGCAGAGGTTGCAGAGTCAACACCGTCTGATTGATCCAAACAACTAGGAGAAGGCATTTGACCTCCTGTGTGCATTTGCAGATTGCCAACATACATTCTATTTTAATGAGCAGAAACTTGGACGACTTTGGAAAAACATGCAGCTGGGCAAGCAGAGGCACATAGTGGATTGAGATCAAGCTGCTTAGGTTGGTCTCATAGCATGGAGGGAAGGGGCCTGTGTTTACTGGGTGCCTTCCTATGTGGCAGGAACCTTCTATACTTCCTTCCACTTTATCCTCACAGCAGCCTGGGGAAGTGGCTGCTAGAGTCCTTGTTTTATAAATAATTAACAGGCCTGAGCCTTACTCTCCTGCCAGTGCCCAGGGTCAGAAGCTGTAACTCAAGAAGATCATCCTGAACCTAAGGACTAGAGACAGCATTGAGAAGCTCTTCACCGCATCCTCAATGCCTCGCCCCGGCGTGACTCACAGGTGGCAGGTGGGGGGCTTGCTCTGCCTCTGTGGTGTGGAGTAAGAGAAAAAAAAAACCCAAAAAACATGTCCTTAGGGGAAAGGGAAATCATGAGTCTTCCTTGCTAGCATGCGCAGGGCTGGAAGCTAGCAGGAAGTGTGTGCTGCAGGCCAATATCCTTCCCGCCACCTTTCTCCCTTTGATCATGTCTGGAGAGGTCCTGACATCCTGGCTCTTGCCATGTTAGGTGTCTGATTTTCACTTAAATCAGGGGAAGACTTGAGCCTCTTAGTTATTTGAAGCAGGAAGACCCTGCACGAAGACTCGGCTGGCAGGGATATTTGTTTTATAATAGTTTATTTTAGGACTGCTTTGAAATCCAAGGAGCTCTATAGACTGTTCCAAGTGGTGCATATTCTAGAATTAGGTAGAATCTGGTGGCATGGAAATAACCATACAGCCTGAGAATATTGTGTGGTCAGTACATGCTCCATCCCCCAGGAGGACCACGCTCTGTGGCACCCTGGACTCCCTCCCCCGCCCCCAGCGAGATGATTGAAGGTCAGATGCATGATGAGAAGGTGGATCTCTGGAGCCTTGGTGTACTTTGCTATGAATTTTTAGTTGGAAAGCCTCCTTTTGAGGCAAACACATACCAAGAGACCTACAAAAGAATATCACGGGTTGGGCCGGGCGCAGTGGCTCATGCCTGTAATCCTAGCACTTTGGGAGGCCGAGGCGGTCATATCACCTGAGGTCAGGAGTTTGAGACCAGCCTGATCAACATAGTGAAACCCCGTCTCTACTAAAAATACAAAAATTAGCTGGACATGGTGGTGTATGCCTGTAATCCCAACTACTCAGAAGGCTGAGACAGGAGAATCACTTGAACCTGGGAGGCAGAGGTTGCAGTGAGCCGAGACCGTGCCATTGCACTCCCACCTGGGTAACAAGAGCGAAAGAAACTCCATCTCAAAAAAAAAAAAAAAAAAAAAAAGTATCACGAGCTGAATTCACATTCCCTGACTGTAACAGAGGGACCCAGGGACCTCATTTCAAGACTGTTGAAGCACAATCCCAGCCAGAGGCCAATGCTCAGAGAAGTACTTGAACACCCCTGGATCACAGCAAATTAATCAAAACCATCAAATTCCCAAAACAAAGAATCAACTAGCAAACAGTCTTAGGAATCGTGGAGGGGGAGAAATCCTTGAGCCAGGGCTGCTATATAACCTGTCAGGAACATGCTGCTGAAATTTATTTTACCATTGACTGCTGCCCTCAATCTAGAGTGCTGCAAGAAATATTTATTTTACTGAGCACCTGGCAGTGCCTCAACCTCCCTATTCAGAAAGCTCCACATCAATAAACATGACAATCTGAAGTGAAATTAGCCACGAGAATTGTGCTGCTTACACTGGTTCATAATCTGGAGGCAAGGTTCCACTGCAGCTGCCCCCTCAGCCTGTGCCAGGCATGGTGTCCTCCCAGGAGACAAATCCAGAGTCTGGCTGTGGGGAAAGTGACCACTTCGCCCTAACTCGATTGGTTAAGGAGCTCTGCAGTAATGTTCCAAGTACCTGAGTGAGTGTGTAACATACTGGGTTGGCCAAGCCTAATAAAGCTGTTGGAATGAGGATGTGATTCAAGTGTGAAAATAAAGATTTTTGGCCGGGCATGATGGCTCACGCCTGTAATCCTAGCACTTTGGGAGGCTGAGGCGGGCGGATCACGAGGTCAGGAGATTGAGACCATCCTGGCTAACACGGTGAAACCCCGTCTCTACTAAAAATACAAAAATTAGCCAGGCACGGTGGTGGGCGCCTGTAATCCCAGCTACTTGGGAGGCTGAGGCAGGAGAATGGCGTGAACTCAGGAGGCGGAGCTTGCAGTGAGCCGAGATAGTGCCACTGCACTCCAGCCTGGGCAACAGAGCGAGACTCCATCTCAAAAAAAAAAAAGATTTTTGTACAGATTTGTATTTTTTTCCTCTGGTGGCATTCCCTTAGGAATGTTCTGTGTCTGTCCAGCACCCCGGCAGGCCTGGTTGGGTTTCTAGTCCTCCTTAACCACTTATCTCCCGTATGAGAGTATATAAAATAGGAACACATACTCTACCTCCATTTAGGGACTTGCAACGTCCACATCCCGGGTTCAAGCGATTCTCCTGCCTCAGCCTCCTGAGTAGCTGGGATTATAGGTGCCCACCACCATGCCTGGCTTATTTTTTGTATTTTCAGTAGAGACGTTTCACCATGTTGACCAGGAGTTGGCTGGTCGCGAACTCCTGAACTCAGGTGATCCACCTGCCTCAGCCTCCCAAAGTGCTGGGATTACAGGCGTGAGCCACCACGAAGGGTTTATTTTTATTTTATTTTATTTTATATTTATTTATTTTTTTGAGATTACAGGCATGGGCTGCCGCGCCCAGCCCAAAGATCTTATTTTTTAAAAAACTTCAGAGTCATGGCATGTGTGTAAACTTTATGCAAATAAGTATGTCAAAAAAACAAAACTGAGCTGGATATATCTTGAGGTCCACACATCATAGGTTCACGATGGAGACGGGGATCCAATGGGACTTTTAAAACTCTTAAGACAGCTTAGCCACATCGGGGCCCTTCTCTTCACTTTGTAAGGGAGGACCCACAGTCTCTCTCAAGGTCACAGGGCACCAGGATGAGGACTAGGGCCCCTGGGTTCATGTAGGCTCTCTGCCACCACGGGGCAGGTGTGGCTGCTGCCTGGGTGGTGAAGTTTTTTTTTTAAAAACTTCTTTAAAAATAATTTTTCTTGGCCAGGTGTGGTGGGGTGTACCTGTAGTCCCAGCTACTCGGGAGCCTGAGGCACAAAAATCACATTAAGTCCCCGAGGCGGAGTTTGCAGTGAGCTGAGATCGGGCTGCTGCACTCCAGCTAGGGCTACTGAGTGAGACTCGATCTCAAAATAAAAAAATAAAAATAAAAAATTTCCTCCTCCTTCAGCCAGATTATGATTCATAAATAATTTAGATGATTAGTGATGACTAGTGGATAATTTAGATAGTGCAGGCTTTCTTCAGATGTTGTCTTATCTAGGGAAAGGTTTGTTAACCGCATTAGAAGGTTTCAGAAGATGAGGACGTTGAAAATCAGATCTTCAGCCTGTTGAATTCTAACTCATCAAGAAATGGAGACCCTGAGAAAGGAGTGACTTTGCCCAGAGTCACATGGCTAGTCAGGACCCAGGCAGAGCCAACACCCCGGGCCTCTTAACTCCGGGGAGAGCAGGAGAGCACACCTTCCCAGGGCGTGTGGAGGGTGGGGTGCATTTGGGGGTGGATGAGAGAGGTATCCTGGGGAAGATGTTAGATTAGTGTCTAAAACGAAAGTAATTGGAGTAAAGTCTTCCATGACTTTTTGGGAACTGGAGACTTTTCCAGGCCACTGTAGTTATTGTGCTGAGGGCCTCCGGGGTCATATCTGTGACCTGGAAAAGGCTGAGTTGGCATCTTGTTTGGCAGTGTGACTTGGGGCGTTCACAGAACTAATTGCTGATTCTTTCCTTCTTTTCCCGTCTCTGTAGTTATATCAACATGCCCCCTTTCCTGTTGCTGGAAACCATCTGTATTTTCCTGTTTTCCAGAGGTAAGTTGTGTTTATTGGTGGTGGGGAAGTACTGAGGTGTCGGGTGGAGGGGTTTCTTGCTTCAAATCCTGTTGATTTTCAATTCTAAAGGTCTCTTGAATCCACCTGCATCTCCCCTCCATGGCTACCTCCCTAGTCTAAGCCATGTCATCTCATGTTTGGATCACTGCAGAAGCCTCCTGCTGGTCTCCCTGGGTCCCCTGTGGCTATTTCTTTTTTTATTTTTAAGTTCCAGGGTATATGTGCAGGATGTGCAGGTTCATTACATAGGTAAATGTGTGCTATGGTATGTGCCATGATGGTTTGCTGCACCTCTCAGCCCATCACTTAGGTATTGAGCCCAGCATACATTAGCTGTTTATCCTGATGTTCTCCCTTTCCCCACCCCACCCCACCCCACCCCTCAACAGGCCCCAGTGTGTGTTGTTTCCCTCCCCATGTCTATGTGTTCTCATTGTTCAGCTCCCACTTACTTTATTTATTTATTTATTTATTTGAGATGGAATCTCGCTCTGTCACCCAGGCTGGAGTGTAATGATGCGATCTCTGCTCACTGCAACTTCTGCCTCCCGGGTTCAAGCGATTCTCCTGCTTCAGCCTCAGCCTCAGCCTCAGCCTCCTGGGTAGCTGAGATTAGAGGCACGCACCACCACACCCGGCTAATTGTTATATTTTTATATTTTTAGTAGAGACGGGGTTTCACTATCTTGGTCAGGCTGGTCTTGAACTCCTGACCTCAGGTGATCTGGCTGCCTTGGCCTCCCAACATGCTGGGATTACAGGTGTGAGTTGCGGCGCCCGGCCCTCAGCTCTTACTTACAAGTGAGAACGTGCAGTGTTTGGTTTTCTGTTCCTGCATCAGTTTGCTGAGGAGAATGCCTTCTGGCCCCATCCATGTCCCTGCAAAGGACATGATCTCGTTCCTTTTTATGGCTGCATAGTATTCCATGATGTATATGTACCACATGTTCTCTATCCAGTCTATCATTGATTGGGTTCATTCCATATCTTCACAGCGGCCATTTCGAAATGCAAATCGGATCATGTCTGGACCCCTCTTCACCCCCAAATAAAACTTTTCAGTGACTTTCTGTGGCTTTTTTTTTGTTGTTTTTTGTTTGTTTGTTTGTTTTTGAGACAGTCTGGCTCTGTCGCCCAGGCTGGAGTGCAGTGGTGCGATTTTGGCTCACTGCAAGCTCCGCCTCCCGGGTTCATGCCATTCTCCTGCCTCATCCTCCCGAGTAGCTGGGACTACAGGCGCCTGCCACCATGCCCGGTTAATTTTTTTTGTATTTTTAGTAGAGACAGGATTTCACCGTGTTAGCCAGGATGGTCTTGAACTCCTGACCTCGTGATCCACCCGCCTTGGCCTTCCAAAGTGCTAGGATTATAGGCGTGAGCCACCACTCCCGGCCAACTTTCTGTTGCTCTTAAGAGGCTTTGTCTCATCTTACCCCCTGGCCATCGTGAGTCCCCTCTGTGCCCTTTGCACAACAGCCCACTCTCCTTCCAGTCCTGCCCTGCATCCTTGCTCCCCGCCACCAGAAAGTTTCTGAATTATGTTGCCCCTCTGCTTGGATCACCCCCTCGCCCAAACACTGCCACCCTGGCAAACTCCTCCCCATCCTTTGGCCCCAGCTCAATTCCCCCGGGACCTCTAGATCATGTCTCATCCCCTCTTCAAACCCCTTGTAGTCCCTGCTCTGTAGCACTTAACACAGATATGAGTTTTGTGTGCATTTTAAAATGACATCTTTTCCATAAGACGTAAGCTCTTCAAGGAAAGAGACTGTACATTCTTTAACATTATTTATTCACCACTGTATTATTTCAGGGCCTGCACTGGGCAGGGCTCACAGTTTATGCTCCAGAAATAGATTAATAAATAAATAATGGAGCAAATTCACTTTCTTTTTACTTCCCACTTTGTCCCTTTCAAGTTCTAGCCTCTTTGAAATATGAGAAGGTAGGAAGGAATTAATGTGTCTGCAGATTGTTGTCTTATAAGTAAGAACAGGTGGACTGGGCGGCCAAGCTGTCCCAGCCTTGTGAGGCTCGGGATCCTCTTCTGTAAAGCCAAGGGGTTGCACAGTGGCCTCTGGGATTCTTTTTTGCAGTTCTTCCCTGGTCTGTGTTTCCATGAGTAGATATTTGTTCTCTGCTGAATTGGCTAATGTTAACACCTGCCTGTTTCCTGGAACCTCGCGGGCATCAGAAAGGCTGGTGGCTCCAGCCTGGCTGCCCGGCCCACCTGTTTCCCTCTGTCTCGAAGCCAGGTGGGGTGGATGGAAAGTGTAACACAGCAGCTTCATGGCCAAGGGGTTGGGGAGTGGTGAGATGTGTTTGGGGCCAGGGCCTGAATGAAGTCTCTGCAGTCCCGGGCACAGTCCAGGTTCTGTTCCAGCTTGTCATGGACCTTTGCCTTCTGTGGCCCTGTCCAGCCTCCCGCTCGCGATCACATACACTTGATCTGATCATCCTTGGGTTGTGCAGATGAGGCAGGGGAGGCCCAGAGAGGCCCTGTGACCTGCCCAAGGTCACACAGCTATGTGGCAAAGCTGGGACTAACACCCAGTTCTCCCTACTCCTGGGCTGGCCGTACCACTCGGCTTCTCTGGAAAGATAAGAATGTACAAAAGTTCTCTCTAAGACTTGGCTGTCACATCTGTAAAGTGAAAGAATTTGACTAGATTAGTGATTCTCAACCCTGCCAGCTCAATAGTGTCACCCATCCTGCAGATTGAAGTTCCGGAGTCTAGGCAGCTGGTCTTCAGGGGGGCTTCTGACTTGGTTGGAAAAAGCAGCAGCAATCACACATGAAGCAGCCGCCTGTTCAGGGGGAGCCTCTGCAGTCCTGAGGACATTTCACAGGGAGCATGGGGGATGTCACCCGGGCTCAAGGTGGACTCACCTGAAGCCTGCCACCTGCCATGACAGCTGAGCACAAGGCACAGAGGCATAGTGAGCTGAACGACATCTTTAGTGAGTGGTCTCTGCTCACAGAGCTCCCCTACCTTCCCATCCTGGGGAGATGGCTGGCCTGCCTTCAGCTGGAGAATTTGCTGGCAACATATTTAAAAAGAAACTGTATTTTTCTGTTCTTTGTGGGGTCTTGAGGATTCCTCAGCTACTGGGCCCTTTGCCAGGAGAGTAATTCACAGGCTCAGTTCAGGAAACTTTAGGGCCTGTGTGTTGTATGCAGAGGGCTGGACGAGGCTCTGTGGAGGACTGGGTGGAAATGTTCCTGCCCTCGGGGAGCTTTCAGGCAGCCAGGCGAGGGGCTCGTGGGAACAGCATCACATTATGGGGTGGGCTGCAATGGGCCCAGGCGTTGGCATGGTTGTGATCTCTGAATGCAGTGAGCAGAAAGCCTGTAATTCTTTTTTTTTTTTTTTTCTTTTTTTTTTTTTTTTTTGAGATAGAGTCTTGCTCTGTTACCCAGGCTGGAGTGCAGTGGCACACTCTTGGCTCACTGCAACCTCCGCCTCCTGGGTTCAAGTGATTCAACTGCCTCAGCCTCCCGAGTAGCTGGGATTACAGGTGCCTGCCACCACACCCAGCTATTTTTTGTATTTTTAATAGAGATGGGGTTTCACCCGGTTGGTCAGGCTGGTCTCGAACCCCTGACCTCAGGTGATCCACCTGCCTCGGCCTCCCAAAGTGCTGGGATTACAGGCCTGAGCCACCCTGCCAGCCTGTTTTTGTTTTTGATGCTGCCCCTCCCTCTGTCCCAATAGCTGCCATGGATTTTCTTTTCTTATGTCTACTGCCTTTCTTTCTAGTCTAAGTCTTGTTTCTGTCTCTGGTGGCAAAACAGCAGCAGCAGACTGTGCCAGATGTAATGAGAGAGATTTGTCCAGCAGCTTTTGGCTGTGGAGCTGACTGCTGGCTCAGCACATTGACTTAGAATCTCCATGAGTAGAGATTGAGGGGAGGAGGGAGTATTAGGTGAGCAGGAACTGTCTGCTCAAAGATACAGTATGGAGAAAGACTAGTTTAGTTTGCATGGGGGACTAATGAATGGGAAGGAGCTGGGAAAGATAGAGCTGGAACCAGCCAAGAGGGTGCTGAGTTAGCAGGTTGACCAATAACGTGGGTCCTTGCTGTCACTCCCCCAGACTGAAACCCTCTTTTGGAGTCTGTCTTGTCATCGCTTTCCTGGCAGTTGCAAACCTTGAGACCAGGTGCCCTGTACTGTGTGATTCCTCCTGTCCTCCCTGCTGTTTCTCCTTCACCTTTCTTTACAGTAGCCCCCATGCTCGTCTGCCACTCAGGTTCAAACAGTTCTCCTGCCTCAACCTCCCGAGTAGATGGAACTACAGGTGCCCGCCAACACACCTGGATAATTTTTATATTTTAGTAGAGATGGAATTTCACCATGTTGGCCAAGCTGGTCTTGAACTCCTGACCTTAGGTGATGGGCCCACCTTGGCCTTCCAAAGTGCTGGGATTACAGGCGTGAGCCACCACACCTGGCCTGCTCGTGTTCCTTCATCTGCCCCATTTCCGTGACCTGGCCGCTCCTAGGCTCTGCCCCTCTAGCTTTGGTTCCTCTGTGTTTAGTCGCTGCACATGGACATTTACAAAGCATCTGAGTGTACTTCTCTTCTGCCACTAGACACCTACCAGCTGCAGTTGCGGAGAGGATTTTGGCTTTTCCAAACGTCCCTTCTGGGGACCCCTTATTGTCTTCAGGACTTCCATCATGGGTGGCTCACTGTTCCGCAATCCTGTGACCTCCTCGGCGTCTTACCCCTGCCTTCCAATGCCCCCTCCCCTCTCCCCTCCCCTCTTTGTCACCGAGTCTCGCTGTGTCGCCTAGGCAGGAATGCAGTGGCGCAATCTCCGCTCACTGCAACCTCCGCCTCCCAGGTTCAAGCAATTCTCCTCCCTCAGCCTCCAGAGAAGCTGGGACTACAGGCACACACCACCATGCCCAGCTAAGTTTTGTATTTTTATTTTTAAATTTTATTATTTATTTATTTATTTTGAGACGGTGTCTTGCTCTGTTGCCCAGGCTGGAGTGCAGTGGCCGGATCTCGGCTCACTGCAAGCTCTGCTTCCCGGGTTCGCGCCATTCTCCTGCCTCAGCCTCCCGAGTAGCTGGGACTACAGGCGCCCGCCACCATGCCTGGCTAGTTTTTTGTATTTTTAGTAGAGACGGGGTTTCACTGCGTTAGCCAGGATGATCTCGATCTTCTGACCTCGTGATCCACCCACCTTGGCCTCCAAAAGTGCTGGAATTACAGGCATGAGCCACCACACCTGGCCATGAAGATTAATCTTCAAGGCAGTGAGATGTATTTCCTGAGGGGCCTGGCAGGGGTAGTGAGGGAGCTTCCAAGGATGTGTCTAGAGGTCGTGCAAGGAGCTGCACTCCCAGGAGACTGCGGTTATTACACCTGACCAGGGACAAAAGTTTTCAGAATCACAGGCTCTCTAGAGCTCCACTGTGTGTTATTTTTATTCTTTTCTCTTAAAACTACCCACATTTAAATACAAAGATACCTCACAGAAGTGAGGTAATTGGGGGTTTTCTTTATGTTATCCATCTGGTAATTTTTGAAATGCAAGAATCATCACTCCCCCACATTCTAGGTTTCTCTGCTGTTACCTGTTCAGTCCGGTCACTTAATGTGGAGATTGAGCCTCCTCCCCTCTCAGCATTTTAATGGTTGCTTCTGGTGTTTTCTCTCCTAGTGCCCCCATCTCTCCCTCTCCAGGAAGTCCATGTAAGCAGAGAAACCATCGGGAAGATTTCAGTTGCCAGCAAAAGTAAGCCCAGGTTCTTCTTAACCCTCTGGATGCCCACTCAGACCACTCAGACCTCTGCATGAGGGACTGGAGGAGAACTGTGTTCTCCCAGAGAGTTTCTGCCCCTTTCCCGTCTTTCTTTCATGCTGTGGCCAGAGTCATTTCCCCCAAACAGCGACCTGACCAAGTTACTTGGTTTAAAAACAAACAAAACTGGGTGCCTGTAATCCCAGCTACTCGGGAGGCTGAGACAGGAGAGTTGCTTGAACCCACGAGGCGGAGGTTGCAGTGAACTGAGATTGCGCCATTGCACTCCAGCCTGGGCAACAAGAGGGAAACTCCATCTCAAAAACAAACAAAATAGCTCAGTAAACCTTTTTTTGTTTTGTTTTAAAGACAGGGTCTTGCTCTTGTTGCCCAGGATCTGCAGTGCAATGGCACAATCTCAGCTCACTGCAGCCTCGACCTCCTGGGCTCAAGCAATCCTCCTGCCTCAGCCTCCCAAGTAGCTGGGACCATAGGCATGCATCACGCCCAGCTAGTTTTTGTGTTTTTAGTAGAGACGGGGTTTCGTCATGTTACCAGGCTGATCTTGAACTCCTGAACTCAAGCAACCCGCCTGCCTTGGCCTCCCAAAGTACTGAGATTCCAGGTGTGAGCCACCATGCCCAGCCTTAGTAAATCTTTATTATTGAATTACTTGGCCTGTGTCTCAAGGTTTTCTGTTATCTGCTCACCAGGTGATGGAGTGGCTACCTGCCATGCCCATCTCCCACCATATTCCTTCCTTTTCCACCTTAATCAGTATCCCTCCACATGACTGCTGTTACTGCTACTGAACTCTTGGGTAATATGGCCTCACATATCAGGGTGCCCGTGTCCACACTAGATTGTGGCCCTCCAAGGCCTGGGACCAAGCCTTTTCAGTGCTGCTCACTGGCCCAGTAGACCCCCTCATAGAGCTTAATTGGCATTGTTGAACTAGGTTCTTCCATTATCATAACACAAAGGCTTTCATGTGAGGGCCTATTTGTGGGCATCACACCCATGGTGCCTGTGCTTCCTGCTTCAGAGGAGGGCCGCCTTCTGCAGGTTAGTTCTTCCCTTTCATGCTAAGAGGGGCAGCAGCCTGGCCCACCACAAGGCTGTTTATGCCTTCACTCTGCTTCGGAAGTGAGACCCACTTGCTACTGGTTGTCACCTGTCTGTCCCGCTCTCCCTAGTGATGTGGTGCTCCGCTGCAGTGGACATCCTGTTTCTGTTAGATGGGTCTAACAGCGTCGGGAAAGGGAGCTTTGAAAGGTCCAAGCACTTTGCCATCACAGTCTGTGACGCTCTGGACATCAGCACCGAGAGGGTGAGTGCAAGTCTTTGTAGATGTTTGTGTTAGGGCGTCTTCTGTGATAAGGGACAGAAACCCGGTCTCAAGCAGAGGAGGCATCTACTGGCTTGTGGAGCTGGGAAGACCAAGGGGCTGAATCCTGCTTCCTGGCATGGTGGGATCCCAGGGCTGAGTTGAGGCTATAAGGCATCTTTCTCTCTCTCCTTTTTTTTTCCCTTCTCTCAATTTTGTTTTCTTTTGGTTGACTTCCTTCCCAGACAGGTTTTCCTGACATAGCCAAGTTGTCCTGCATTGTTCCTCAAGCTAGTGACCCCAGTAAAAATTAAGGGGACTTTTTTCTCTATAGAGCAGGTCAGAGCCCCAGGTCACATGATAATCTACTGACCAATCACAGCAGTCAGAGGGAAAAGAGTTTCTGGCCAGACCACAGTCAAGAGCGCTGCCATGTTTTTGGGGTAGGGGGTGGATTTGGCCTTCTAGAAAGAGAGGTTGGGTTGTATTTGCAGAACAGTGGGAAAGGGAAAGCATGCTAAGCAGACTAAAGCTGTTACTACCTCAGCAGACTGAACATGAAACACAGCTCCTACCCTCTCTTGCACTTGAGAGAAACTACTCCTGCTTGAGTGGATCCAGACAGTATCCTCATTTCTTGTTCTTCAAATAGTAGGTCTTAAATATAGCAGAGTGTGGTAGCTATGGCTCTTATTTCTAAAAGGGGCCTTTTTTTTTTTTTTTTTTTGGAACAATCCAACAGAAAAATGGGCAAGGAACAGAGACAATTCCCAGAAAATGAAACACGCAAGGCCTTTAGGCATACAAAAAGAAGCCCAACCTCACTCACTCAGAGGGTCAGCAAACCCTCTGCCTAACACACAGTTTTTCACTTACTGGGTTAGCAAAAAAAATCCTAAATTTGGTGACATGCTTCACTGGCAAATCTTGAAAGAAACTGGTGTTCTCATACACTGCTGGTGGAGTGTGAAATGGTGCAGCCTCTGGGGGGAGTCGAATAGTATTCATCCCAGTTACAAAGGCTTGGATCCTTTAACCCAGCAATTCAACATCAAGGAATTTATTCTACAATACACACGCCCATGCAAAATAGTACCCATACAGAGTTATTCATTGCAGCATTATGTGTATAAACTGTAAAAGATTTCAGGCAATCCAGACGTACATTGAGGGGGACAGATACATCCATTATGATGCATTCATACACTGAAACACTAGCCAGCTCCAGAGAGCGAGTGAGGAAGCTCTCTGATATGGAAAAACACCAGAACGAGCGAAGTGTCGAAGTAAGGTGCAAAGGGTGTGTATGTTACTTTCTATGTAAAAGATAAGGGGGGATGAATGAAAATCTATCTTTATATTTTCCTGTATCTGTATACACTCTGGATGGATTTGTAAGAGGCCGAGAACAGTGGTTTCATTAAGGGGGAGGTTGGGAAGTGAGTTGACAGAGCACAAGGCCAGAGGGAGACTCATCAATACAGACTCATCAATACAGACTTAAATATTTTCTGGATTTTTGAATCATGTGAACCTACTCAAAAGTCAACTTAAAAATTAAGAGAGGCCGGGCACAGTGGGTCACGCCCCCAGCACTTTGGGAGGCTGAGGCAGGCGGATCATGAGGTCAGGAGATCGAGACCATCCTGGCTAACATGGTGAAACCCTGTCTCTACTAAAAATACAGAAAATTAGCCAGACATGGTGGCATGTGCCTGTAGTCCCAGCTACTCGAGAGGCTGAGGCAGGAAAATCGCTTGAACACAGGAGGCAGAGCTTGCTGTGAGCTGAGATCGCACCACTACACTCCAGCCTGGGTGACAGAGTGAAACTCCATCTCAGGGAAAAAAAAAAAAAAAGATTAAGAGAGGATGTAGCCTGGAAAAGCCGTCATTACTTGGATGAGAGACCAATTGCATACAGGTTGAGGAAGGAAGTGGTTTTCCAAGATAACATTCCTAGATTAATCCTAGTAAAACCTCTAGGATTTAGGAGAATACATGGCTTTTAATGAGGGTCAGATTTTCTGCAGAATGGTGTGTCGTTTTTTTAGCTGGAGCACACTACCTGGACCTTAGACCGTCTTGTACCTGAGGACTCCTTAGCAGCATCATTCAATCTAGGCACAAGCAGCCCAGAAGTTTTCTAACCATGATGTTAAACCAGCATAGACCCTGAAAGGGCCGGGCCAAAAAGTGCCATTTCCCCACCATCCTCTGCACAGGACCCTGTTTTAAAAGAGTTCCTTATAAAGTGTCACTAGTTACTCATGGAGGAATAACAAAAAGAGAAGTAGCATGAAGATTAAACATTGTTGACCTCGGCATTGATGTAACGTGTCCTGAAATGAGTAGCCTGGAGACCCTGGGGTTGGCTAGTTGGGAATGTAGGATCCTGTGGATTATTAGTGTGTGTTTCACAGATGAGGGAGCAGGCTCAGAGAGGCTAAGTGACTGTCGAGGGTCACACAGCAACCTCAGGAGAGAGCTAAGTGTGGAAGAACTGGGGCTCTTGACTCTCAGCCCAGGACTTGCTCCATTAGGCCATTTGTCTTAGCCCTCAAAATTCACACCTTGCTATCACACAGCAAATGGCCAGCAGTGTGGCAGTCTGTGTGTGTGTGTGTGGGAGTGGTATAAGAAAACCGTGACAAGAAATTTCCTGGCTGATGCTATTGGGAGCAGATCCCAGAGTTCAGGGAATTTAACCTGGGCATTGCTGGACCACATCTAGAAAGTGTCATTGAGTTCTGGGGGCTGATTTCTTGGTTAGACATGGGCCAGTCAGTGCCCATGAGGGAGCCAGGACAACCAGAGGCCTGGAAACCTCTATGAATGAGGGAACCTGAGGATCATTTTCATGTGAAAGAGAGCAGACAATGGCTCTGTGTTTTAAGGGTAGAATCTGGGTGTTCAGGGAGTTAGATTCAGGCTTAACCTGAGAAAAGCTTTCTCGCAGCAAGACTTGAGAAGCAGAGGAATTGAGTGTTTACTTGGGTGAGTGAATTAGTGTGTTGACCCCCAAGGTCAGGTGGACCCCTTGGCATGCTGCAGAAGGGTTTTTGCATGAGGGCGATTTAAGATGGTTTAGTCTGACTTGTGGCTTCAGGCTTTATGTTTTTGCTGCTGCATTTTTTTTTTTTTTTTGTATTCTCTTTTTGTTATCTCCATGTACAAGGGATTTCATTTGTGCCGTGTTTTACTTGCTTTAACTTTAGTTTTCAAGAAGAAATGTCAGGTAGCTGTAAATTAAGACTTTTATGGATGCTCTGTTGTTAAGGTGGATTTAAGGTGTTTGAAGTCTTCCTCTTAACACTTAAAAGCTGAGAGGTTCACTTCCTGGCTCTAATGTAGTGACTGGGGCAGAGTGATTATGGCTGGTGAGATAGCTGGGCGGGCCTGTTTCTGAGCATACAGTAAACTGAAGATAAAAGGCAACTATTTTGTTCCCAAACCACCAATTAAACAAAATGCTTTAACTACTGACTTAAGCTGCTTCCTTCTTGTTTTGAAGTTATATTTCTTCCTGTTTAACTCAAGTAAACACACCCAGCTGTTGGTCTCAGGAGAGGTTATTTTTTCAACTAATTCATTCATTCACATGGGTTCAATAAAAAGATGTACAGTGAAAAGTCTCCCTTTCACCCACACATTTTCCATTTGGCCTGTCCCTCAACTTGTGTTCTTGAGTCTTTTCCAGAATCACTTTGTGCAAATACAGGCAATGTGAATAAATATTCTTCTTTCTCCCTTATTACACAAAGGGTAGCCTACCACACACATTGTTCTCTCATGCCTTTTTTCTCCTCTTATTTTCTTGGAAATCTTTTCATATCTGTATACAGGTATAATTTTTTTACAGGTCATTAAAATGTTTCATCATAAGGATTTATCAAGGTCTAATTAACCCCTAATGATGGATATTTGCTGTTACAAATATATTGTGATCTTGTAAATAACATGATTTCACACGTACAAGTAGGATACATTTCCAGTAGCCCTATGCATTTTTTTTAATTTTCTTTTTTTAAATTTTCAATAAATATTTAAAAATTGCCCTCCATGGATGCTGTACCAATTTACATTTCTACAAGCAATGTTTGCGAATGCTCGTTTCACCCTGGAAACATCGTATATGGTTTTTTGCTAAATGGATGGGGAAAAATGCTATTTCATTATGGTGAGCCCAGGTATCTTTCCATTAAAGAGTTATTTGTATTTCCTGTTCTGTGATCTCTGTTCAAATCCTTTGCCCATTTTCTGTTGGATTGTTGGTCTTTTGTAGGTTGATTCTCATTTTTTTATATATTGAGGAAGCTAACCCTTTAACATGAATTGCACATAATTTTTCCATTTTGTCTTTATTTTTTTATTCCGTTAAGGTATGTTTCATCCCACAGAAGTTGTTTTTTTTTTGGTGCATTCACATTTATCAATCTTTCCTTTATAGCTTCTGGATTTTAAGTAATAGAAAATAAGGTCTTTTTACACATTGAAATTTTAGAAATTCTCCTGAGGTTTTCTAGAACTTTCATATTTAGATTTTTCACCCCAAAATCTTGAATTCATTTACAGTTTATCCTTTATTTTTTGTAGATTGCTCTCCAGTTGTCCCAGTATCATTGACTGACTAGATCATCTTTTCCCCCTGGTTTGAGATGCCCCTTTTTAATCACACACTAACTTCAAGGAAAACCTAGGAAGCTCTCCTTCCCAGAAGCTTCTTCCCGAGATCACCTACTGGTCTGTCGTCCTGTGTCCATCTCCCCCATGTGCCCACTGAAGACTGAGATTTCATTCTGCTTAAGGTGCCGAAGAGCTCCTCCCCAGAGCACCCTGCCTGCAAAAGGGAACCCCACCCAGCTGATCTGGAGCAGGTGCCGCCAGCCTGGTGTGGCAGGGCGTTTCCATCATCTCCCAAGTCCCAGGCCTGTCGAGGGAACGGCAGTGAGGGAATTCAAGTGAGGAGCAGAGGGCGGCATCATTGCTTAAACATGACTCACTTGGCCCATTTGCACTCTTGGCCAGAACTAGGGTTAGTTTTGAGAATAGTAACAGAGAATGTTGTTTCTCCAGGGGTTTTGGAGAACCAATGATGAGGTGCAGGCCTTGGGCCCTCGGGAGGAAACCTGAATGTTTGTAGCCTTCTCTGCTCAAGACATGCTAGTGCTTTAAGGATCCAGAGAGCAACTTTACTCAGTTTCCTTTCTCCAGTTTTGCAAGGCATTGGATCTCCTGTGGCCTCCTCAATTAGGACACAAAATCTATGTGGATTCACCAGTGTTCTCCTTCATTACAGAAGAACTTCAGCCCCAATGCTGGTCGTCTCAGTTGTGGATGCTGATTGTCCCCCAGGTCTGACTGTGGTCTAGAGACCTGGACTTTCTCTAACTTGGCAGGAGCAGGTCTGGCGGGGCTGACCACCCAGTCAAGGACTGGGTTGTGGGGTGGCTGTGCTTAGTGATGAGTTATCAGTGATGGTGGCTGTGGTTAGCTTCGCAGCAGCCCCAGTTGGGTCAGTAAGCGTTTTGCTGCTGGCCTGTGCTGGCTGCTAAGAAGGCAGGAGTTATAACTGGGTCTTAGGGAAGACCATAGGCACAAAGTCCGATGGCCTGGCTGCCTTTCTTACTAGTCCTGGGCAAGTAAGCATTTGCCTTGGGCCAGACGTATATATTCTCCACATTGGGATTTCTCCACCCATAATGTGGGTGTTAATAGTGACTCTGTGGATTAAATGAGATAGTGCATGAAACTGCTCAAGACAGCAGTGGCAGCTGGGAGGCAGTTGGTAAAAGTGAGCGGAGACCCTGCCCTAAAGATTCACAAGCTCAGCTGAGAACACTGCCAGAATGTTCAGCTGCCTAGCAGAAGGTCAGTCAAGAAGATTGAATTGGGGTCGTCAGTGCAGAACACAAACAGATTTGGCTGGTTTTTTTTTCCAGGTTCTCCAAATGGGTCTTTGGAACTTCCTCCCAGGGAGACAGGAGAAAGCTCTGGCATTGGTGTTTGTTGAGTGGGTGGGAGGCAGGGTTGTTAACCTTTCTTGCTCCTTCTTTCCTCTTAGGAATGTTTTTGACTTGACCCCAGTCTCAGGGCCCTGAGCCCACTGTCTCCTACTGCAGGTCAGAGTGGGAGCGTTCCAGTTCAGTTCCACTCCTCATCTGGAATTCCCCTTGGATTCATTTTCAACCCAACAGGAAGTGAAGGCAAAAATCAAGAGGATGATTTTCAAGTATGTATGATCAGATACTGCTGTGGTTAGGGTGACACCAGCTGCTCTTAAAATTGCTCCATTGAAGGGTTTGGTCCTGCTCTGGGCTCACAGAGAGGACTGTGGGCTGCTTTCAGGGGCCCAGCTGGGCACAGTTGGTCACACGAATTCCATTCTCAAGGCTGCCCCTCCTTATTGCATGATAATGTCCCAGGTAGGAATTTAAGTGGAAGTAAAAAAATTTGCTGCTGTGATGTATAGTTGTCAATTACCTGGGAGAAAGTGCTATTGAAGGTCACGAATGGGGTTAAGAGCCTGGAGGAATAGGAGGAACACTGAGTCTTAATCCCATTTCTGTCTCTTGTGACCACTGCAGCTTGGACAGTTCACCGCACTTCTCTGAGCCTCATTTTTGTGCTCTAAAAAGAGCAAGTGCCCTCTGTTATTGAGAGTGCTTTAAAAATTATGACTATCTGGTTATGTGCTCATACATATACACACCTTATGTGTTAGTCTGTTCTTGCATTGCTATAAAGAAATACCTAAGGTTGGGTAAATTATGAAGAAAACTTTTATTGGCTCATGGTTATGCAGGCTGTACAGGAAGCATAATGCCAACATCTGGTAAGGGCCTCGGGAAGCTTCCAATCATGGTGGAAGGCAAAGGGGGAGCAGGTGCATCACATGGAGGGAGCAGGAGCAAGAGAGAGGAGGAGGTGGCACACATTTTAAAACAACCCGATCTTACGTGAATTCACTCATCACCAAGGGGATGGTGCTAAGCCATTCATGAGGGATCCGCCCCCATGATCCAGACACCTTCTACCAGGCCCCACCTCCAACACTGTATTACAGTTCAACATGAGATTTGGAGGCAACAAACATCCAAACAATATCACCCTCTAAATATATATATATATAGTCATATGTTTACTTTACTTACATTATAAGTTAGCTGATGTGTGCATCTGAATATGATATGTGTATATGCTCATATGTTTTTATACACATATATTTTATGTATTTTACATATATATACATATAATCTATACACATGTGATACATATATATGCATATATACATATGCACATATTTACACATACATGTATATACATACACATATATAATGTTCTTCACAAGCCCTCACAGAATAATGACTTTGACTTGCCCCTTGCCATTCTGGTCTCTGGATCCACTCTGGGCTCCTGCTGCCCCTTGTACTAGTGTCCACTGAAGTCCTCCGAAGTCCATGGTCAGAGCCGTTTTTGGCTGTCTCCTCCCATTGCAAAGGCTCTGAGCTCTGAGGGCCTTTTTCCAGTTGCAAGCCTCTGTAGTTCTGTCGGTGCTCTCAGGAAACCTGAGGCCCTACAGTGGGTACATCAGGGACTCTGGGAGCCCTGCAGACCTCAAGAATGTCCGAGTAACCCTCAACTGACTTTTATCTTGGACTATCTATCCCAGCCCTTTCCTCTGCCCTTGAACAGATTAAGGGGCAACTCATCATGCAAGAAAGTACAAAAGGAAAGAGCTCATTAATATGTGTTCAAAAAATACATTAGTGCACATTGGCCTTTTCTTCCCCTGGAGCCTTGTGCCCTTGGGGCCTCCAAGAATTGGCTTCTTACAGAGAATAGTCTCAGCCTTGCTCCGTATCTTTGACAAAGACACACAGTGCTGGGACTTCCTCCCAGGTTTGTGGAATCACTCTCTGCTCTTGGTATATTTAAGAATCCGCGCTTGGTTTTTGAAGCACAGTCTCACTCTGTTGCCTAGGCTGGAGTGCAGTGGCACTATATTGGCTCACTGCAACCTCCACCTCCCAGGCTCAAGCCATCCTCCCACCTCAGCCTCCCAAGTAGCTGGGACTGCAGGCATGCACCACCACACTGGGCTAATTTTTCTATTTTTGTAGTGATGGGGTTTTGCCATGTTGCCCAGGCTGGTCTTGAACTGCTGAGCTCAAGCAATCCACCTGCCTTGCTCTCCCAAACTGCTGGGATTACAAGTGTGAGCCACTGTGTCCAGCCAGGAATCTGCACTTTTTTTTTTTTTTTGAGACGGAGTCTTGCTCTGTTGCCCAGGCTGGAGTGCAGTGGCGTGATCTTGGCTTACTGCAAGCTCCACCTCCCGGGTTCACACCGTTCTCCTGCCTCAGCCTCCCAAGTAGCTGGGACACAGGTGCCCGCCACCACGCCCGGCTAATTTTTTGTATTTTTTAGTAGAGATGGGGTTTCACTGTGTTAGCCAGGATGGTCTTGATCTCCTGACCTCATGATCTGCCTGCCTCGGCTTCCCAAAGTGCTGGGATTACAGGCGTGAGTCACCACGCCCGGCCGAATCTGCACTTTTAAAAGACCTCTCCCCACCCTCCACTGTGATTGTTATACACACTAATTTTTTAAAAACAGCTTTATGGAGATATATTTTATATGCCATAAAGTTAACACATTTAATGTGAAATATACTCAGTGGTTTTGAGTATATTTACAGAGTTAAGCAACTTTAACTCTAAGTTTTGAACATTTTTATCACCTCGCAAAGAAACCTTGTAAGTAGACATTTTTCCAAAGAAGATAGACAAATGGCCAATAAGTACACAAAAAGATTGTCAACATCATTAACTATTAAGGAAATGCAGATCAGAACCTCAGTGAGCTACCATGTCGTAGCCACTACGATGGCTCAAAGACTGACAAAAACAAGTGTTGGTAAAGCTGTGGATAAAGCAGAGCCCTCATCCATTGCTTGTGGGTTTGTAAGTGGTGCGTGCCACATTGGAAAAAAGTTTGGCAGTTCTCAAAATGTTAAACATAGATTTAGCATATGACCCAGCAATTCCACTTCAGGAGAATTAAAAACATGGGCACACAAAAATAGTTGTATGCTAATGTTCATACCAGTGCTATTTATAGCAGCTCCAAAACGGAAACAATAAAAAATCCTCAACTAATACATGTATAAACAAAATGTGGTATATCCAAATAATGGAATACTACTCAACTGTAAGAATGAATGAAGTACTGATTCATGGTATAGCACGGAGGAATCTTGAAAACATTAGGTTAAGTGAAAGAAGCCAGGCATAATAGGTCACATACTATATGATTCCACTTTTTTTGTTTTTTTGAGATGGCATCTCATTCTATCACCCTGGCAGGAGTGCGGTGGCGTGATCTCAGCTCACTGCAACCTCCGCCTCCTGGGTTCGAGCGATTCTCCTACTTTAGCCTCTTAAGTAGCTGGGACTATAGGCACCCGCCACCACGCCTGGCAAATTTTTGTATTTTTAGTAGAGACGGGGTTTTGCCATGTTGACCAGGCTGGTCTCGAACTCCTGACCTCAGGTGATTCACCTGCCTCAGCCTCCCAAAGTGCTAGGATTAGAGGCGTGAGCCACCATGCCTGGCCATGATTCTACTTTTTATGAAGCGTCTAGAATAGGCAAATCCATGAAGATAAGAAGTGGACTGGTCATTGCCAGGGGCTGACGGGAATGAGGAATGGCTGCTAATGGGTATAGGGCTTCTTTTGGGGGTAAAGAATATGTTTTGGACTTAGATAGTGGTGATGATTGCACAGCTTTGTGAATATACTAAATATCACTGAATTGTACACTTTAAAAGTGTGAATTTTATGTTATATAAGTTATATCAATAAAGTAGTTACAGAAATTTACCCATTATATGCAGTATGCATTTTCAGAGGAAAAAGGCTGTTGGTATAAGTTTAAGGCTAAAAGTCAAAGACCATTTGAGTGACTTTGACTCAAAGAATTCAGCTCTGCTCTTGTCTGAAAAACTAATCAAATCTCAAAGAATTGGTACAAAAGGAGCAAGGAGAATTGAGATCATCTAGTATGTTTTCCATCCCTTATTTTACAGAGGAGGATATTGAGGCCGAGAAGAAACAGGTGCCCTGGCCAGGATCAGTGGGTTACACTGCCAATCCAGTAGGCCCCACCCAGCTGTCCTTTCCCACCTCTTATCATGCTCCCTCTCCCACACCCCCCAGATGATTAG
The DNA here is from genome assembly GCF_049350105.2 of Macaca mulatta. Classification (NCBI taxonomy): domain Eukaryota; kingdom Metazoa; phylum Chordata; class Mammalia; order Primates; family Cercopithecidae; genus Macaca; species Macaca mulatta. Next base: position 126,407,790 of record NC_133414.1, read on the forward strand.
TTGAGCTGCTTTTCAGCTGTGTTGAGGTCATAACTAAGGGCTTGAGAGCATTATTTATAACATATGAAATGCAGAGACACACTAAGATTGAGGACATTGAGGGTGGAGAATGAAGACTTCTTATGTGTCTGAACAAGGTCAGCTCTTCTGGGGCTGTGTATGGTTAGCACTTATGTTTCCTAGGACAACTGTAAGTGACAACAAACAAGGAAAGGAGGCGCTGATTTTTGGCCCCAGTTGTGGGGTCACTGAGGACACTAAAAATGAAGACAAGCTGTTATGAATCACAACGGAGGAACATGGGCCAAATGGAAGTGATGACCTTCCTGGGGCACTTTATTCTTCTTCTACAGTGAAGTTTTGTTTTTAAATTTTAAACTTTTGTAGGTACGTAGTAGGTGTATATACTTATGGGGTATATGAGGTGTTTTGGTACAGGCATGCAATGAGTAATCATCACATCAGGGAGAATGGGGTATCCATCCCCTCGAGTGACAGTGAAATGTTAAATGCTTGACTGATTAGGACAGCTCGACCCAAACCCAGGATACTTGCCTTTCCAGACCAACGCAATCCCCCAAAAGTATGTTTTGAGGTAGTTAAGAAACCACTCTGACAACCACCTTACTGCTACTTTGCAAGAAGTTTAAAAAACGTTGCAGTCAAACCTTCCAACATTGCATCCCACAATAACATAAAATCAAGATAAGACCTGGCTGCTGATTGGTTCCTGAATGCACAGAGCTTCTGGCCTGCTGGCTGCCCAGCCGTGCTCATTTCATTAATCTCATAGTAACACAACCCTGTGTTTACTGTGACTGAATTTTTTGGACTCCCTCCATAGCTTTGTCTCCACTTTACCTTAGCACAAAACTGTTGATGGCCTTCCCTGGCCTCTTTCAAACCACATTAACGTTGAAATGTGGCTTTTAGGTTAGTTAGAATTACAAAGCATTTTGTCCTTTTTTTCCCTTAATATTATTTGGTATGTGCTATTACATAAAGCTGTATTATTTTTCACATTGATCCTTTTTAATGATTATTTAATAATCCAAGTTCAGCTATCACAGTATATTTAATCTCCTAAAAGGTAACATTTAGGTTGATTGCAGAATTTTTGTCTGTTGTTGAGAAAAAAAGATGTAATCAACATCACTGTACCTACAGTGGGCTTTCTTTTCTTCTTTTTCGTTTTGAGACGGAGTTTTGCTCTTTCACCCAGGCTGGAGTGCAGTGACGCGATTTCGGCTCACTGCAACCTCTGCCTCCCGGGTTCAAGTGATTATCCTGCCTCAGACTCTCCTGAGTAGCTGGGATTACAGGCACCCGCCACCACACCCGGCTAATTTTTGTATTTTTAGTAGAGATGGGGTTTCACCATCTTGACCAGGCTGGTCTTGAACTCCTGACCTCAGGTGATCTACCTGCTTTGGCCTCCCAAAGTGCTGGGATTACAGTAGTGAGCCACCGCACCAGCTGGGTTTTTATGAATTATTATTATTGTTAAGACAGGGTCTTTCTCTGTCACCCAGACTGGAACGCAGTGGGGGCGATATCAGCTCACTGCAACCTCCGCCTACCTGTTTCAAGCGATTCTCCTGCCTCAGCCTCCCGATAGCTGGATTACAGGCCCCTGCCACCATACCTGGCTAATTTTTTTCTTTTTTTGTATTTTTAGTAGAGATGAGGTTTCACCATGTTGGCCAGGATGGTCTCTAACTCCTGACCTCAGGTGATCCGCCCACCTCGGTCTCCCAAAATGCTGAGATGACAGGCATGAGCCACAGTGCCTGGCCCCTTATGAATTATTTTTCATAGTCTGTTTCATGGCCTGCTGACATCAGAATGACTTTCAGGGAGGTGAGGGAGGGAGAGAGAGGGAGTGCTGGTTTGAAATCTAGATTCTCAGGCCAGGTTGCAGACCCACCAATTTGGACTGTCAGGGAATAGGACCTGAAAATCCACATCATTAAGTCTCCTGAGAGATTTTTATGAACACTAGAATTTGAGACTAGACTCAAAAGATAAACTTCTTACAGTAGGCCGCTGTGGGTTCATTTTGGTAACAGCCACCCACTAGGTCCTCAGAGGCGCTGGACCCAGCATTTCATCCTCTAACAATACTATTTCTTTCCCCTTTTAACGTGGAAGGAAACTGGGACTCAGGTCAAGTAACTTTTCCAAGTTTACCTGCTAAGATATTGCAAAACTAATATTTGAGCCCCTCCACCTCTGGAACTCATGTTCTTAATTACTTGTCTGCACTGATAGCAAGATGTTTTGATTCTAGCCCTCCCACCACCCCTCTCCAAAAGTTCATGCATGGCAGTCATAACCTCCAAGACAGTAGCTGATCTGTGAACTTTCATCTTGTAACCTAGTTTAGTCCAATTTGAGAGAAATTAGAAAAATCCTGGTGAGACTCTGGCCTCAGAGCCCCCCTGTCTGGGTTCAAGTCCTGCCTTCACCACTCATGAGCGGCATAACCTTAGTTTACACCCTTCTCTGGACTCTCCTATTCCAGAGAGCTGTGGTGAGAATTATATGAGAATATGCTAAGCGTTTGTAGATAAACATAGGTTGAGCACAGCATCTGGCACGTGCTAAGTGGCCAGGAAATATTAGCAGTTATTACCACTATTCTCTGAGTGGGGTTTCCTCGTTGGTTAAATGTGGAAGTAGATGCTGAGCTCAGAACAGACTCTCAGGCAGAAATGCTTCCTGGAGTAAGTGGAGAGGTTTCTTCTCACGTCTCAGAGGTCCAGCCATGAGGAATCTCACCTTACCTTGGTCGCAAGCCAGCAGACAGGGTTCTTGTGGGAAAGCCTTCACAGGGTGCTGAGGTAGAGAGGGTGACAGCATCGGTATCACTGCTGAGCAATGGGAAGGCCTGTGTGGTGGGCAGCCTGGGCTCTCATGTCCCTGAAATTTAATTTCTCTGTAACCACAGTCTGATAGTTGTGAAGAGGGAGGCCCAGACCCACTAGAAAATCTGAATGGGCCAGATGTGGTGGTTCACACCTGTAATCCCAGCACTCTGGGAGGCCAGGGCAGGTGGATCACCTGAGGTCAGGAGTTCGAGACCAGCCTGGCCAACACGGTGAAACCCTGTCTCTACTAAAAATACAAACATTAGCAGGGCATAGTGGTGAGTGCCTGTAGTCCCAGCTACTCGGGAGGCTGAGGCAGGAGAATCGCTTAAACCCGGGAGATGGAGGTTGCAGTGAGCTGAGAGTACGCCACGGCACTCCAGCCTGGGTGACAGAGTGAGACTCCGTCTCAAAAAACAAGAAAACAAAATCTGGATGAAACCCAAGCCTTCCCCTGAAGGTGGTAGATGGAAAGGAAAACCAGTTTAACTCTGAAGGGGCCCAAGGGCAGACCCCTGTGAGAAACTTGCAGGGTGAATCTCAAGTGCATGGAAAAAGTAATTTCTGTTCATTGTTGTTGTGGTTTAGATGGTAGAACTATCACTTTGAGCCTCTGCTAGGAGAAGGTGACCTTTTGCTAATAACGGAAGAGCCCACCGAAGCACCTTGGCTTTGAATGAGAAGAAAGTTTTGTGAGCATTTAGGTGGACAGTTTAGAACAGGGGATGGCAAACTTTTTCAGTAAAAGCTTGTATAGTAAATAATTGTATTTTCAGGCTAATGCTCTCTGTGTAGACAGTACATAAATCAGTGGGTATGGCTATTTTCCAATAAAACTTTATAAAAATGGACAGCAGGCCAGATTGAGCTGACTCCTGGAGAGGAAAGAGCATCAACTTCAAAATCAACCAGACTGGGCTTAAACTCCAGTTCCGACCTCCACTAGCCAGATGAGAGTCACGTGCCTTCACGAGTATGTAACTATCTGTTTAAGAACTTGGGCTTTGGAAGTGGAGGGCCCTGGGTTCAAGTCCTGCCTTCACCACTCATGAGTGGCATAACCTTAGTTTAGACCCTTCTCTGGACTCCCCTATTCTAGAGAGCTGTGGCGAGAATTATATGATAATATGCTAAGCATATATAGATAAACATGAGTTGAGCACAGTGGCACATGCTAAATGCCTGGGAAATATTAGCAGTTATCACTGTTCTCTGAATGGAGTTTCCTCGTTTGTTAAGTGTTAAGATTAGCACTTTTTACCATGGATGTAAGGATTACATTCAGTAACAGGTGTGTGTGTGAAGTGTCTGGCATAAAGTAAAATGTCAGCGCTAATATTATCCTTTAGAAATGGAAGCCATTCTGCTCTCCCAGGAGCCCTGGAAGAACACTCTTTTTAAATATAAGAGCTCTTTGGTGAAGGAAACTGTATTAGTGGGAATCAGAATTGGGTTGGTGGTCTTCGGTATCTAATGTGTGATCCAGCAGGGTGTGAGAGGAGTTAGGGGCGCTTGGGAGTCAGTGGCGTAGGTGTAGTCTTCCTCTTCGAAGACTCATCCGTGTTGTTATGCTCTGTTTTTCTTTGATAAGCCCATTGTCTAAGCCAAGCTCTGCTCACTAGCTCCAGAACACAGGTTGCATTGCTCACCTGTGTCTTTGCTTTAACCCCTTCCTGTAATCAGGATGGCTTCTTCCTTTCCTCATCAGCGGATTCACCAAGACCCCATTTAAAAGCTCTTTCCCCCGAAGTCTGTTCCCTGACAGCTGCACCCCACAATGAATCTGCTCCTCCGAATTCCTGTTATTTGTATCCTTGCATTTCTGTTTACTCGCTGTCTTGTAGATCCCGTATCTTTAACTAGACCGGGAGTTCTTTAAGGGGCGGGATCGTGGTTATACTTCCTGGTCTCCATTTCACTATCTTCCCTCTAGTGGATCCATAGTAAATACTCACGGGTTGAAAACAAGTAAGTGAATTTTTAACCGATGCAAATGTCAATATATATATTGTAGGCAAGACGGTTAATTCTAGGAGTTGTCAGCTCTTGTTGACATTTTTTAACTTTATGGAGCACCGCAAAGAAAACTGCCCTTTAAGAGCTTGCTTGTGTTAGAAAGCAATAAAAGTGAAGAATATTCTAGGGCTGGTCTATAAATCCTTCCCAAGCACAATTTTCACGCTCTTTGCCTGTCTTCCTGCTGAATGGAGAGCACTTTGAGGACTGAGGGGAAGGTGGAACCACAACATGAAAGGAGCCTGGATTCCTGAGTAGCTGCTTGGAGGGAAGCCAACCAGGAGAGATGCCTGGGCAGGAGGACTCATGTCAGACTTGCATGAAAAACACACACAAACACACACACACACACAGAGCAGGCAATGCCTATGCCTCTTGTCAGTTGGATGTTTTCACATTAGAAGAATGACCATAGTTAGGTTTGAATTACAGGTAGGCATTGCCTTAATTTATGGTTGGTGCAATCTGAGTGTAAATGTGCCCCCCATCTAGAGTCTGTGGTTAGTCACTATTACAGAATAATGCTCCCACAGGGTTTTCTCTGTGTGTACAGTTGATAACCACAGTAATTCCATCAGCCTCACAGTGTTGATCATGTTTGGATGGGCTACAAACCACTGAATAGTTTGGCTGCAACAGGGACTGACTCACAATTCAGTAACCTAAAATCCATTGTAGTGAGTCATTATTTTCTGTCCAGCTGACACTCAAAGCTGGCAGTCCTCTCTCTGACAGGACACTTACAGGAGTCTCCTAATTTGAGATTTAGCAGAGATACTGCTCTGGGATTCCAGGACTAGTCAACAGTTCCTGTAACTGAGCTGTGAGGATGAGAGAGTCTCAAGCCATGGCAAATAGAGCACCACTGGCATCCCGATGAGATGGGACCCCTATAATCTGCCCTGATCTGGAGGTGGTCAGACAGCTCAGCCTTCCAGCTCCCAACCTTGAATCTGGACATGGCCCACAAAGGCCTGGATCACAGAAAAGACTCATCACACCTTTGCCTTGAAGCCCTGTCCTTCACTCTTACGGATCCTTCCTCACACAGTTTTCCTAAGCTCAGTTATCTGCTTTCCCAACCCAAGATGTTGAGCCATAACAAGAAAGAGATGACGCAGGGATGAGGAGATGGGAGGCAGGTATCAGACAAATGACAAGAGCTGTCAGCCCAGAGTCATCACTCGGGGAGGAGAAAACACACCCAACACACAAAGAATGACATTATTACAGAATACAACAGAGACTTGCAGGGTGAATCTCAAGTGCATGGAAAAAGTAATTTCTGTTCATTGTTGTTGTGGTTTAGATGGTAGAACTATCACTTTGAGCCTCTGCTAGGAGAAGGTGACCTTTTGCTAATAACGGAAGAGCCCATCGATTTCAGGCTCTCATCCCAACTTCACCTCCTCGCATCACTCACTTTGCTTCTTTTTTCCTTCTGGGTGTGCACAGAGGAGGGCACACGGATACAGGACTTGCTCTGAAATACCTTCTGAACAGAGGGTTTCCTGGAGGCAGAAATGCCTCTGTGCCCCAGATCCTTGTCATCGTCACTGATGGGAAATCCCAGGGACATGTGGCACTGCCAGCCAAGCAGCTGAAGGAAAAGGGTGTCACTGTGTTTGCTGTGGGGGTCAGGTTTCCCAGGTAAGAGCCTCAGTCACCCTGGAACAAGCCCTCAGGTGGTCGGCCTGGGGATCGTGTCATGGCCATGGGAAGGGAGGGGACTGGAAGAGCTGTCCGGGTCCTTCCCTGGATCTGTCTTTTCCTCACTTTGCCATTTTGGCTCCAGTGCACAGGAAGCTTCGATCTTTGGGAGCCTAAGCATTTGCATTGACTTTGGTTTTGTTTGAACACTTGGTTGCAAGTACCAGAAACTCTGCTGAAATTTATTTGGGCAAAAATGGAAATTCATGGAATCATCCCATTCACTGGGTGGGATGGGGGTCCCTCGGGGTGGGCAGGAGCCAGGGACTTCAGTGTGATCAAGATTCTTCCACACATCTCTGCTGTTCTCTGCCTGTTGCCTCCTCTCTTACCCTGACTTTCTTAGGAAGCTGGAACTGGAGCTGCGGATGGTGCCCAGCTCACGTCTTCAGAGCTCCACCCTGGAGAGAAAAGACCCCTTTCCACAGTTTTAACAATGCAAGAAAACCCTCTAATCAACCTGAGGCAGAGCCCACACTTGGGGCCAGGGGAGGGGGATTCTGGCTGGCCACTCCCCTTTACCCCATTTGTCTAGCTGCTGGGCAAATAGGCTTTCCTAGAAGAGAGGAGGGTACATATGCATTCTGTTACCAGCTATGCTTGCTTGTTCTTTACTTGCTGTCACCTAGAACCACTTTCTTTCATTTCCATTCTGGTTAATTGTTTTCCTCACCAGCTATGGGTCTGACAAAACCAGACACTAAATCTGTGCTGCCATCCACAAGGAACCCATGGCCTAGGAGATGAGTGGGCAGGAGAAGGGTGGGTACAGGGCCACAAGCTGTCACAACCCCTTGGCACAGGTGGGAGGAGCTGCATGCCCTGGCCAGCGAGCCGAGAGAGCAGCATGTGCTGTTGGCTGAGCAGGTGGAGGACGCCACCAACGGCCTCTTCAGCACCCTCAGCAACTCTGCCATCTGTTCCAGCACCACGCCAGGTAAGACCTTCCAGCCTGGAGGGAGCGGAAGTGCCATGTGGGGTCAGGGAGGGCTCCCTGAGGCAAGAGGTCAGGACCCAGGAGCCTCCCAGGGAGGGAGAGCAGGCAAGAGAGAGAGAGACCGGCAGCCTCCACCCTGGGCACTCTGCTGTCTCCCTGTGCCTTGCCCTGTGGGTTTCCCAGCTGGGAGCCCCGAGCTTGTCTTCATGGAGGTAGAGAGGCCCAGGGCTTGAGACTCAGACGTAGTAGGTTCCCTGTCCCCTGCTCAAGAGAGAGCCAAGTCTCCTGCCCCTGCCTTGGTCCACACAGAGGAGCACAAGGAGGCTTTCTGCTTGGTGCAAGATCCCTGCATTCTAGTTGTCCTTGTCAGGGTCCACCCAGGAGCCAGAGTGATGACATTATGTGGAGTGTACATGTGTGCACATTATGTAAAAGCTCTGTCGGGTGGGGCCCAGCAGAGGAGATGCTTAGAGACTGGATGCCCCGCTGAACAGGCAGAGCAGGGCCGCTCACCTGGAGATGTGCCCTGACCTGAGAGAGCGGAAGGTGGCTAGCCTGGGGGTGTGGTGAAAACTCCCAGGAGCGGGAGCAGCCGCTGGGGGATCGTGTGTGGCGGGAGGAGGTGGAACCCTGTCTCCTCCGTGGGTGCGGGTGTGTGTTGTGGACACAGACTGCAGGGTCGAAGCGCACCCCTGTGAGCGCAGGACGCTGGAGATGGTCCGGGAGTTCGCTGGCAATGCCCCATGCTGGAGAGGATCGCGGCGGGCCCCTGCGGTGCTGGCTGCACACTGTCCCTTCTACAGGTTGGTCTGCAAGCTCTGGGCTTGGCCTGGGTGGAGATGAAGGCCCCCACCCCTGAGCTGTGGGGAGGATAGCACTTTGGGGCCCCGCCATGGAGACTGTGACGGGGATTGAAGCAGACCTGGGAGGGAACCAAGGACATAGCCATGGGAGAACAGGGAGAGGTACAGCTACTCGGTATCAGCATCCCTTAATCCACAGCCCAGGCACCCAGGGCGAGCGCCGGTGGCAGGGTCACAGGCATTCTGGAAGGCTGGTGAGTGAGCCAAGCGCTGACCCTGCAGGGCAGTGGTCTCCACTTGTGATATTGATTTGGTAATTTGGTTCCTCTGAGCACCAGTTTCCACAATATGGGGGCTGAGTGAGGCAGGAGGATCAAGATGAATTCCATTCAGGGAGGCTGTGGGATGCTGGGCTCTCAGCTGTGGGATGCTGAGCCCAGGCACCCAAGAGCACCTGCTGCCCGGCCGCCAGCCCATCCCTCCCAAACACTCCCCACGCCATTCCTTTAGACTATCTGCCATTCAGCATCTCTGTCCGGAGTCCAGTGACCCTGCTACTCTCCCTTCCTGGGGGTCCACGGCAGTGTTTGAATCAGCTACATCTTGCCCATTGGTCCTCCTCCAGCGATGAGCTCATAGCACAGCACACAGCAGTGAAATTGATTGGCTGAGAAGCCTCAGGGCTGTGCTGGGCTGATGGAAAATCCAAAGACTGTTTCTCTGGGAAAGGTCAGTCCCCTACAAGAGGGTCAGAGGAGATGGGGCCTCATGCCACATCGGGGCCACCAGAGGCTCTCCTCACAACCCAAGCTCTTAAGTGAAAGGAGGAGTTGATTTGTTCCTTGATGGCCACGTTCTAAGTGCCCGCTCAGCCAGGCAATATGTGATAAGGAGACAGCACAGTTGCTGCCCCCAAGGAATCGTGGTCTAGAGCAGGGCATTGGAAAAGGAGACCAGAGGCCACCCTGAGGCATCCTAGGTGCTGGGGTGGAGTCTGTCCTCTCTGGGATGTCACAGAGAAGGGGCCGCTCGAGCAGTTTTGCAAGATTTGGAACTGGCGGTGGGCAAGGTGGCCAGAGCCGGGAGCAGGTGGGAGAGGCTGGTGGCCGCAGTGTATACTTCCTGGGCCTTGCATTCAGACTCTGCTGTCAGCCTGCTGAATTTTTAATCCTAGCAGCACCACTAGGGAGCTGTGAACTTACCACTGCATGTTTCTGCGTTTGAAAAGGGGTGTGATAATAATCATAACTGCCCTACAGGGTTGTTGAGAGCATGTGGTGATTTAATAGGTAGATGCGTTAATATTGCAGGCTCCTAGAATGAAGCATTTGGGAGCTCTTTATCTATTTCCTCACTCAAGAAATACCCACGGAGGGCGTCCTGTGCTCCCCGGCACTCACCCAGGAATCAGCACCAGCATCTCAGAAACACATCTACCCTCACAAGCTGATGCTCTAGTGATGGGAGGCAGCCATTCCAAAATGAATACAGAAATTAAACTGTTCAGTGGTAGCAGGTGTTGTGGAGGAACACGACAGCAAGACGGAGATGTGGTGGGGTAGGCGGGAGCGCTGGGGCTAGGTCACAGTTTGAAATGGAGTGGCCAGGGAGGGCCTTGCAGAGCATGTGGCATTTGTGTCCAGACCTGAGGGAGGTGGGGAGCGAACTGTGTGCAGGTCCCTGCGAAGCCCTGTGGGTAGTGTCTGCACCATAAATGCTGATTCCCAGGGAGGCCTGAGTCAGGGAGCGGGAGGGGCCCAGGGAGCTTTCTGGGCTAGGACTTGTGGCTTTATTATGAGGTCGCTAGGATAGACATGGAAGAGAAGACGATTTCTCTTGAATGAGCTGGCAGTTTGGCATACTTTGTTTTTATTGTTATCATTTTTTTGAGACAAGGTCTTGCTCTGTCACCAGGATGGAGTACAGTGGCAGGATCATGGCTCAGTGCAGCCTCGAACTTCCAGGCTCAAGTGATCCTCACATTTCAGCCTCCTTAGTAGTTGGGACTACAGACACGCACCACTGTGGCCAGCTAATTTTTAAGGTTTTTTTTAAAAATTTTTTTTTTAATATGGATGGGGTCTCACTATGTTGCCCTGGCTTGTCTTAAACTCCTGAGCTCAAGCCATCCTCCTGCCTCGGCCTTTCATAGTGCTGGGATTACAGGCATGAGCTACCACGCCCAGCCTTGGCAACCTTTATTTCAGCAACTCCATGAGCTCTTAATTGACTTGGCTTTTACTCCATTTTACCCCAGGGAAGACCCTGCCCTAGAGGAGCACCTGATTGGCCTGCCCCTGGCGTGGGCAGCCCAGGGCAGGATCTTGTTGGAAGAAGCCTTATTTGGAGAACTTTAGGGAATGTTTTTGCCAAGGCCCAAGAGTCTCCTCAGGTGAGGCTGTCCCAGGAATTGCTGCCAACCCAGAGTGGGCTTTCTGCCCCCGGATGAGGAACTGCTCCTGTGGCAGCAGGGCACATGGCCCCGGAGACTCAGGAGAGGCGAGGATGAGGCCCAGAGGGCAGAGTGGGGGGATTTGGGGTCATGGTCAGGGTTTGGACCCCAGCTCTGCTGTGTTCCAGTAACTATGTGACCTCAGGGGACCTAAGTCAGCCCTCAGAACCCATTTCCCCATCTGGAACATGGAGGGAACCATCTCTTCAGGTAGCTGTGGTTAATGGAACACCCGCGGGTGGAAGCCACCGCAGGAATGGTGGCTGCTGTGTTATCACAGAACGTTAGTTCTCCAGCAGACCTGAGAAGTCATTGAGCCCAGTGGCTTGCATGTCTTCACCTGCAGAGCCTCGTGTGGACACTTGTTGTGCAGACCAGATAGAAGCAGCACACCTGGGGTGGAGGGGTGGGGCTGGGGCACTGCGGGAGGCCTGGAGCCTTGTTCCTTCAGTCCTCTTCTCTTCCCATCAAAGCTTTAAGAAATACAGTTGAAAACTGCAGATAGAATTACTATACAAAGAAGAAAGTGAAGACCAGAGGAGGAAAGTAACATGTCTGTGGTCACACAGCCAAAATCCAGTTGCCCATTTCCCAATATTTCTCTCCCTACTGCATTGTGAGCCTTAGAAAGTAACTTATAATAAAAAGCTGTTGGCTACAGTTTGAGGTTTTGCATGTGGATGTCTCTATCTTCAAATGTGATAGCCAGCTTATGTTACCTCTTTTTCTTTTTTTTTTTTTCCCCTTTTTGAGATGGAGTCTTACTCTGTTGCCCAGGCTGGGTGCAGTGGCGCGATCTCGGCTCACTGCAACCTCTACCTCCCGGGTTCAAGCGATTCTCCTGCCTCAGGCTCCTCAGTAGCTGGGATTATAGGCAAACTATGCCCAGCTAATTTTTTATTTTTAGTAGAGGTGGGGTTTCACCATGTTGGCCAGGCTGGCCTCGAACTCCTGACCTCAAGTGATCTGCCCACCTTGGCCTCCAAAGTGTTGGGATTACAGGCGTGAGCCACCACAACTAGCCTTTTTTTTTTTTTTTTTAATTAATTGTCACTGGATAGTTTGAAACATTTCCTACTCTATGTGCAGAGAAAAGTTAGGGTAGAATCAAGAAAGAAAACCAGGAAGTCTTTCTTTCTTCTGCACTGGAATCTTCCATCAGCTTTTGGTGTTGTAAATCATCTTACGTTTCTGCCCTCCCCTTACACCTCTGATCTGTCTATCATTCTGTTTCCTTGGATTGTAGCTGGAAGAGAGTGTTCCTAGCCCACCCTGCTACCTGCTACAGGACCACCTGCCCAGGTATGATCTGCCTCTTGGATTACCGGTTCTTTCAGGGCCCTGGACCCAGGTTGCTTTGTAAAGGGGATTTTACAATCCTGGGACAGAGGGTGGGGTTGCGACTGGCTCCAGGACGGAGGGATGGGGCGCCTGGTGGGCAGAGGAGAGTGTGCTCTTCACTCACTCCATGGTGTTTGCTCATTAAGAATGGAGTGGCGGCTTTGGGATTACTCCCCTGAACCAGTGTTATGTGCATTGGTGAGAGGCAGAGAAAGGCAGGCACCGAGCACCAGCTTTGCAGACATCCTCAAAGCCAGCACCAAACTCAGGGCAAGATACCTGAATGATTTCCTCCTCTATAAAATGGGGCGATGTTTACCCGATGTCCGGAAGCCCATTTCCCTCCTCCATATAAAAGGAGGCATCGTATATGAGGTCCTGGTGAAGATTTGGTAGATAATGCCCATGGAAGTAATCCCTCAGCTGTAAAATCCCAAATTAACGTGAGGAATCATCGATGCCATTATGCATCATTCAGCATGGTTCCCCAGTGTGCCCTCACGGTCCCTCACCATCCCTCACCTGGGGTGCTAGTGACCCCACTGACCTGGGAGCTCAAAATTGCACTTGAATGTGTAGGTGTCAGTCCTGGGGTGGATTTGCTACTCCTGATGAGTAGCCCGTCTCCCGGAAGCAATGCCAGCAGTTAGACACACAGGCAGGGTAGTGAGCGTCCCTATTTGGGGTTAGGTGATCCCTTCAGTATGTTCTCACGGTTTGCAGTTCCAGCACCACGGCCTCTGAAGCATAGGGGAATCTGAGAGTGGAGCTGTTTCTGCTCAGTAATTAAGGTTTGAGGACTTATGGTTTAGAAACTAGAGTGAAATGGCTTTCAATGCCAGCTCTACCTCTTACCAATGATCTGACCTAGGGCATGTGACTTCTATTCATTTAGCTTCAGCTTCCTCATCTGTCATATAGGGTTTTTATAGTTCCTACCTAAGGTTGTGACAGTGAAATGAGAAAAGCACTGTATTGTGCTTAGCACAGTCCCTGGCACATAATAGATGCTCAGTTAAAGGCCACTGTTGCCAATGTCAGTGAGCCTCCAGTTATTTCCAGTCTCCCGACTGATACAACCGCAGCCCCAGTGAGGTGCCTAGACTTAGCCTTAATCTCTTCTGCCTTTGAAAAGTCTATACTTTAATTATAATGATGTGGCCATCAAGTAACAGATTAATATTTTTAAGCAAAAAGGACAAGAAAATGCCAGTCCCAATTGTGACCACACTCAGCTGCTTCTCCAGCCCTTGGAATACACAATCACATGAAGACCCTGTTTGTTTTCTGTAACCCTGGGAAGGAGGTCATGTGGTTTTAGCTGCATTTTGTAATAATTGACAAGGAAAGTGATGAGATGCTCAGGCATGGAGCACAGGGAATCATAGATCAGACACTTCAGAATGGGTCAGATTTTGACACAGGCTGTGGTTTCCCATGTAAACTTCCAGCTTTGAAGAGGCCTTGCTCATAATTTGCGTCTCATATCTAAAAGTCAATACTGTCATTACCTGTTGGGGAGTGTTTTTTTAGTACTGAGACTTTCTGCGGATTAATTAATTTAATCCTCGTGATAACCCCACAGAACAAGTTCAGTTCCCATCACTCCTTTTGAGATGAGGATATGAAGATGGGAGATGTTAATTAAGGTGCTGGAGGAAGTGGAAGGGCCACATTCAGTGCTGAGCAGCCTGACCGCAGGATCCGAAGGCTGGCGTGTTTTGCTGTGCCAGGCGCAGAGGCCATTAAGACAAGCCTGTGTAGAGCTTAGAAGACGGGGCCCCATTGGCGCCGCAGCTCGCTCTCAGCCTTGAGGCACCCACACTTGATGTCACGGACAGCTTCCTCCTTGTCAAGCTCCAGTCTGACACCAGTTCAGCACACAGCACCTTACAAAGCCTGCTACAGAGCATCCTTTACCAACCGTGCCCAGCTCCTCCTCTATGAACTCGGCAGTGCTTTCCCCTCTGCTACAGGTTTCCTGGTGAACTGTGAGGGAAGGAAGGGGCTGGCCACTGTTAGAGCAGGAAACCAGCTGCACCCACACCTCTGGCCAGTCCTCTCTACTCCTCTCTACTCCTCTGTGCTATGGTGCTTAGCGGTTAATGGGCATCTCTCTGATAGGCCCCTGTGACTCGCAGCCCTGCCAGAATGGAGGCACGTGTGTTCCAGAAGGACTGGACGGGTACCAATGCCTCTGCCCGCTGGCCTTTGGAGGGGAGGCTAACTGTGGTAGGTATGCACCGGCCCTGTAAGAATGCCCACTGGGGAGCAAGGAGAGGACAGGCTCCCCTTTTCACTGCACACCCTTCCAGCTTCTGGCTAGAAACTGGCCCTCAAGCCATCTGCTTTTCAGTGCACCACTGGTCTGCGGTTCACATGGTGCAGCCTCTCAGTGTTCCGTGAGTAGATAATTCGGGTGGCTGAGCTCTGGAGGAGACAGTAGCTCCCAGCTTATTAGCTGCAGAATAGTCATTGCTTGAAGTTTGAGTGCTGCCCAGCCCAGCTGAAGGCAGGAGTCTACCCAATTCTGGCTCCCAGTCCTGGGCAGAGTCTTTTCTTCTCTATTCTATGAAAGCAGAGAAAGGAGCCCCAACTCCTTTTGATTTTAGGTGTGAAATGAAGATAATAGTAGGCTTTACCTCATTGGGTGGTTGAGAGTTTTAAATAAGATTATGCAAAGTGCTTAGTATCATGCTTGATGCATATAAGGGCTTGCTGAACAGTAACTTTTAAAAACGTGACAACTGGGTTAGTTGAAGATCTATATGAAAAAATTAATCTTGACCCTGTACCTCACAACCCTTCCAGAAGTCAATTCTAGCATGGCTATAGACCTCCATGCAAAAGGCAAAGCAGTGAAGCCTCTAGAAGCAAACACAGGAGCATATATTCATGATCTTGAGGTAAACAAAGATTTCTCAGGGCACACACTGGACTAACCATAATGGAAAAAAGTGATAATGTAGATGGCATTTTGTTTTTTTTAAGTGGCTAAATGGAGACCCTTAGCGAGTGCCAGGAGTGCCGTGTCTGGCCTTGTCTCTAACTCTGAGACGAGCACCGGTCACTTAAGCTTGGGGGCCCACAGTTTCTCTGCCCCATCTCCCTCCTGGGACGGGGTTTCTCCTGCCCTGCGTGGTAGTTTGGCGTCTCGGGTGGGACAGATCGCATGCTGCATGGCCATGGCTTGACTGTGGGTGTTGCTGTGATCCCCGCAGCCCCGAAGCTGAGCCTGGAATGCAGGGTCGACCTTCTCTTCCTGCTGGACAGCTCTGCGGGCACCACTCTGGACGGCTTCCTGCGGGCCAAAGCCTTCGTGAAGCAGTTTGTGCAGGCCGTGCTGAGTGAGGACTCTCGGGCCCGAGTGGGTGTGGCCACGTACAGCAGGGAGCTGCTGGTGGCGGTGCCTGTTGGGGAGTACCAGGATGTGCCTGACCTGGTCAGGAGCCTTGATGGCATTCCCTTCCGTGGTGGCCCCACCCTGATGGGCAGTGCCTTGCGGCAGGCGGCAGACCGTGGCTTTGGGAGCGCCACCAGGACGGGCCAGGACCGGCCACGCAGAGTGGTGGTTTTGCTCACTGAGTCACGCTCCAAGGATGAGGTCGCGGGCCCAGCGCGTCACGCAAGGGCGCGAGAGCTGCTCCTGCTGGGTGTAGGCAGTGAGGCCGTGCGGGCAGAGCTGGAGGAGATCACGGGCAGCCCAAAGCATGTGATGGTCTACTCAGACCCTCAGGATCTGCTCAACCAAATCCCTGAGCTGCAGGGGAAGCTGTGCAGCCGGCAGCGGCCAGGTAAGGTCCCAGTGCCTGACCCAGGGCCGCTGGTCAGGAGGCAGGTCCTTCCTCCTTTTAGCCGCCACCTAACCATCATTCTCTGCCAGTGCCCCTTCTAGGGGCTGAAACCACAGCCCCACTCTTTTAGTTACCAGTCACATAAATAATTTCTCAGTGTACCTGTCAACAAAAATGGGACTAATAGTAATACCTCCTGAGAGACCTTTAGTGAGAATTAAGTAAGATGGGCAGTGTACATGCTTAGTACAGAGTAAGCACTCAGCAAACTCTAGGTGTTGCTGTTACTATTAATCATGATTTTATTATTGTTACAAAGAGCTCTGAATCTACCAAGCGGGCTCCAGAGCAGCAGCTTGCCAGCTCCTTTGATGGCAATCCACAGGAAGAAGTACATTCCTGGTGTACACATGCACATGTATGCACACAGATGCACGTGCATGCACACCTGCTGGTACAGCCACACACAACTGAAACAAACGCTTCCTGAGAGGATACTTACCCTGTCAACCTGGGAGGGATTCTGACATTTTTCTCTTCTGTTTTGCAAACCATGAAGTTGATTTTTTATGACCCTATTGGAAGGCACTCTAGAGAACACTGTTTCCGTGCAGAGGCCTGGCCCGTGGCCAGAGATGTCGTAACTGAAACACGTCCTTTTTTTCTTTTGAGACAGGGTCTTGCTGTTACCCAGGCTGGAATGCAGTGGCACGATCATAGCTCACTGCAGCCTCGAACTCCTGAGCTCATGTGATCCTTCCACCTCAGCCTCCAGAACAGCCAGGACTACAGGTGCACAACACCATGCCCAGCTAATTGTTTTATTTTTTATAGAGATGTGGTCTTGCTGTGTTGCCCAGGCTGGTCTCGAACTCCTAGGCTCAAACAATCCTCCTACCTCAGCCTCCCCAAGTGGAGGGATTACGGGCATGAGTGAAATGCATCCTTTATAGGGCTCCTGGAGTTCTCCCTTGGTAGGTGGGCATGGGAAGCTACAGATGCGATTCTGCTTCTCAGCCCTGATGCCACCACTCTCCCCAAGGTGAGAAGCATTCCCTCCTGTAAGGGGGAAGGACAGGGACTGGCTGCCCACTTCCACCTTGCCCCTCCAGGCTGGCCTAAGTGCTTTTGTTCTGCTTCTTTGTTTGGTTGGGTTTTAAAAAAAATAATAATCGTAGATTTGTAGGAAAAAAAAAAGGACAATAGTGGAGAGTTCCCTATACCCCACACCCAGTTTCCCCTCCTATTTACACCTTGCATTAGTATGGCACAGTGTTATTATTAATGAACCAGTATTGATACATTATTATTTAGTGAATCCATGCTTGATTCATATTTGTTTAGTTTTTACCTAATGTCTTTCTTCTGTTCCAGAATCCCATCGAGGACCCTACAGTATATGTAGTCAGCCACCTTCCCCGTAGCTGTGATAGTTTCTCAGACGTTCCTGGTGTGGGAGTGGTTTTAAAAACCAATAATCCGAGCATCAGATCCTCTAACTTCACACTTAGAATTTCCAGTGATTCCCCTTTGCACTTGGAACAAAACCCAAACTCTATCCCCTGGCTTCTGAGAGCTCCCTGTGGCCTGGTCCCCATAGGCCTCTCTGCATCCCCTGCATGGGACAGGCCTCTGGCTCATACTTACTTGTCTTTCAGTTCTTAGATGAAATGTCACTTCCCCAGAGAAGCTCTGACCCCTTCTTCCAGTCTTGTTATGTTACCTACTGGTAACATAAGTCCCCTGCTTTTCCCTCCAGGCTGCCGACATCATTCGTAATTCTATGTTCATTTCATGTCTGTTCCCCTAGACTGTCAGCCTGTTGACAGCAGGCATGGGCCCATTTTGTCCATACAGCATCTAATTAGTGCTCTGCATACTGGGGATGGATGAAGGCACAGGTGAAGATGTCACAAAGGGTTGCCCAGAAGCCCCATGGGTTACATAAGACAGGAACTTATTTGTCTCACATACAGTTCAGAGGTGAGTGGCCTGGGCCAGCAGGGCTTGGTCATCTTATGGCTTCCACCTTGAGGTCCAAGGTCACCATTTCTCAGCCGGCAGGAAGAGGGAGAGGGGAAGTGGAAGGTAAGCAGCTTCCAGCTGCATGAATTTGAAATTGATCACATCCGTCAGATAGAACTTAAGACACGTGGCCACCCTAGCTGCCAGGAAGGCTGAGAAATGTGGTCTGGCCAGGCACTCATCTTCCTGTTAATATTCTAGGAAAGTGCTGTTCTGTGGCTAAAAGGAAGACATAGAGGGTGGATTCTGCCGTGAAAAGAGCACCCTGGCTGACCTGGGCCCTACCCAACCAGGCAGTCCCTGGGTCCCGTCGAGGGGCTCTGACTGGCAGATCCACTGCTGACGCCCCTCTGCTTGCTCCTGCAGGGTGCCGGACACAAGCCCTGGACCTCGTCTTCATGTTGGACACCTCTGCCTCAGTAGGGCCTGAGAACTTTGCTCAGATGCAGAGCTTTGTGAGAAGCTGTGCCCTCCAGTTTGAGGTGAACCCTGACGTGACACAGGTCGGCCTGGTGGTGTATGGCAGCCAGGTGCAGACTGCCTTCGGGCTGGACGCCAAACCCACCCAGGCTGCGCTGCTGCGGGCCATTAGCCAGGCCCCCTACCTGGGTGGGGTGGGCTCAGCCGGCACCGCCCTGCTGCACATCTATGACAAAGTGATGACTGTCCAGAGGGGCGCCCGGCCTGGTGTCCCCAAAGCTGTGGTGGTGCTCACAGGCGGGAGAGGCGCAGAGGACGCGGCTGTCCCTGCCCAGAAGCTGAGGAACAACGGCATCTCTGTCTTGGTCATGGGCGTGGGGCCTGTCCTAAGCGAGGGTCTGCGGAGGCTTGCAGGTCCCCGGGATTCCCTGATCCACGTGGCAGCTTACACCGACCTGCGGTACCACCAGGACGTGCTCATTGAGTGGCTGTGTGGAGGTGAGTGGGGGAATCCACATGCTCAGGGCTATCCCCATGGCAGGCCTTCAGCCTGAGCCTTCACATACATCATGGCAAGGATGGCAGCTCTTCCCAGCTACTGAGCACTTGCTTCCCAACTGCCAGGTTCTGTGCTAAATCCCATGCTCACATAAAATCCTACAGTAGGTATAACCATCCCCATTTGACATTTAAGGTATAGAAAGTTTAACTAACATAGATAACTCCCTCCCAAACTTGAGAATTAATGCATTCCCTTTAAACAGAACCCACTTTTAGGATATCCACAAGCTTCCTAAGGGTCTACAGATCCCACATTGACACTGACTTGGGCAGTGACAGAGCCCAGAGCAAACAGGGCCAGCCCAAATCCAGTGACCTCCTCTTCACCTTCTTAGAAGAGACAGGAGAATCACTTGAACCCGGGAGGTGGAGGTTGTGGGGAGCCAAGATCGCGCCATTGTACTCCAGCCTGGGCAACAAGAGGGAGACTCCACCTCAAAAACAAACAAACAGAAAAGTCTGCCATATGTATGGCACATCTGAGCAATGGACTCTCCATGAGTCTGTAGGAGAGCTGGATCTTACTAACCTAGCCAAGTTGTATGCAGCACCAACCCATGAGCTACCAGGGCAAAGGGAGACATGACTCTAGTAGCCTTGCACCTCTACTGGGCTTACTTAGGGTGGGGGATTTCAGGTCTAACCCATGCCCGGCCGGCCTGGTGGGTGTGTTCTCCATTGCAGAAGCCAAGCGGCCAGTCAACCTCTGCAAACCCAGCCCATGCATGAATGAGGGCAGCTGTGTCCTGCAGAACGGGAGCTACCGCTGCGAGTGCCGGGATGGCTGGGAGGGCCCCCACTGTGAGAACCGTGAGTGGAACTCTTGCTCTGCATGTGTCAGCCAGGGATGGTATTGCAAGTCCTGCCAAGTCCCACAAACTCAGCTGAAGGCAGGTTCTAAAGCATTCGTTCAGTGGAAGGAATTATTCAGTCATTTCCCCACAAAACATTTAGTGAATACCTCATGCATCCCAGGCATTGTTCTAAGTGCGGGAACATAGCAGTAAACAAATAAAACCTCTGCCCTCATGGAGCTTCCATTCTAATGGGGAGGCAGACAAGAAACAAATTAAGTATAATACAACATGTGGTGTGTTAGACGGTGCTCAGCACCCTAGAGAAAGCCATGACAACTAGGAGGGAGGCCACAGTTAGGAGCACAGTGGATCCAGGGTACAGGAGGGCAGACAGAGGCAGGGATGGGTAAATGCAGTGGTGGGAGCTGCTGGAAGCTCTTTTTGGGGTGCTTTCTATTTGCTCAGTAAAATGGGAAGAACAGCTAAGTGAGGATGAGGAGGAGGTGCCAGAGGTTTGAGAGAAAAGAAATGACTATCAAGAGAAGGGTAACAGATTAGGGCCTAGAGAGTGATTGTTGGGAGGCATTAGAGGTCCACTTATGACTCCCGTTCATGAGTTTGAAGTAAGAACAGCCAGAAATCAGAAGACAAGTCCAGTCGGAGCCTTGGTTTTTTGGCCATGGGCAGAGTTTGGCTTCCTAAGGCCAGAGAGAAACTCTGGAGGACAATCTGATGGGGTCTCTGATCTGGCATCTTCTGCTGGGGGCGAGGTGGGTTGTAGAGTGGGATCGGGACCTGAAGGGGTCCTCAGAGGCTGCTGGAGGGCTGAGAAGGGGATGCAGACACTCCTGTCCTCAGAGTTCACCTCCTTCCCCAGGATTCTTGAGAGGAGACGCCCCCGAGGCACGTGGCTCCCATGCAGGAGGGCAGCAGCCATACCCCTCCCAGCAACTACAGAGAAGGCCTGGGCACTGAAATGGTGCCTGCCTTCTGGAACATCTGTGCCCTGGGGGTCCTTAGAATGTCTGCTTCCCGCTGTGGCCAGGACCATTATTCTCAGTGAGGGAGGAGGATGTCCCAACTGTAGCCATGCTGCTTAGAGACAAGAAAGCAGCTGATGTCACCCAGAAACGATGTTGTTGAAAACTTTTGATGTGTAAGTAAATACCGACTTTCTGTATCTGCTGTGCCTTGTTGAGGCTATGACATCTGCCACCTTTTCCTTGAGGATAAACAAGGGGTCCCGAAGCCTTAAATTTAGCGGCCTGACATTCCTTTGCCCACAATCAATGCTAGCTAGAATGTTGTTGACACAGTAATGCCCAGCAGAGGCCTTTACTAGAGCATCCTTTGGATGGTGAAGGCCACAGCCTTTCAAAATGGAAAGCAGCGGCTTTTCTGCTTCCCCATAGACATCCTGGATGCATTTGCATTGAGTCTGAAAGGGGGCTTGAGGGACATTTTTGACTTCTGGTGACTGCCTTTTGTGTGTGGAAGAGACTTGGAAAGGTCCCAGACTGAAATGTGACCAATTAACCAGCTTGTTTGATGATGGGGGAGGAGCTGAGTGTGCAACTGGCCCAGGTCTGGAGGTGAAATTGTTCTGAGTAGTGAGCAGTGTCCACTTGAAAGGTCTTCCTTTAAAAGAGGTTACGGCCAGAGGCTGTGGCTCACGCTTGTAATCCCAGCACTTTGGGAGGCCGAGGCAGGCGGATCACCTGAGGTCAGGAGTTTGAGACCAGCCTGGCCAACATGGTGAAACCTCGTCTTTACTAAAAATTCAAAAAGTAGCCGGGCGTGGTGGCAGATGCCTATAATCCCAGCGACTCGGGAGGCTGAGGCAGGAGAATGGCTTGAACCCGGGAGGCGGAAGTTGCAGTGAGCCGACATCACACCACTGCACTCCAGCCTGGGCAACAAGAGTGAAAATCTGTCAAAAAGAAAAAAATTTACTTAGGAGGGGTTGTGGTGTGTTTATGGAATTATTTCCTTATTCTCCTTTTAGTGGGGCAAAGAGAAGATTCTTAAACTCAAAAATATAGGATAAAGAAACTTAACAGAGATTTTGCTTTCTAAAGCATTGATCTTACGCTGCCTAGGTTTTAGTTTTGTTTTGCTTTGCTTTTCTACATAGCTTTTAAAGAAATATTTCAAGAAATGTTGGTTATTTACTAAACAGGGATATTTGTACCTATGCGGCAAAGAGGCATGTTTGGAATATTCTCTGGCAAACTAGATACTTACTTACTATCCCTGCAGTATTTAGGAATTACTTCTTCTTCTTAGTTGTGTTGTTTAGAGTTGGATTTTCAGTAGAAATCTTTCTAGAGCTCTGACGTAACTCCAGACACCTTATCGTTTTTCTTTTTTTTTTGAGATGGAGTTTCGCTCTTGTTGCCCAGGCTGGAGTGCAGTGGCACAATCTCGGCTCACTGGAACCTTTGCCTCCCAGGTTCAAGTGATTCTCATGCCTCAGCCTCTTGAGTAGCTGGGATTACAGGCACATGCCACCATGCCTGGCTAATTTTTGTATTTTAAGTAGAGACAGCATTTCACCATGTTGGCCAGGCTGGTCTCAAACTCCTGACCTCAGGTGATATCCCTGCCTTGGCCTCCTAAAGTGCTGGGATTACAGGGGTGAGCCACCGTGCCCGGCCTGTTTTTCTTTATAAATATTTTAACATAATGTTTTATAGACAAACATTCAAGCATACTTTGGCTTTAAGAACTTCAGGATTTCTGGTGCTAGAAAAGTGCTTGAAGTAGTATCACCATGATTTTAGATATTAAAAAGTCTGGTGTACCAGACATTGAGTCATAATCATCTGTATTCAAGGGATACTGTCCTTGATAATATTCTGTTGTTATGCTGCCCTTCACAGAAGACAACGTCCAGGGCAGCATCATGTGCTCCCTGGCAGATGCTGATCAGTGATGTCATAGAAATTACATGAATGCATTGTCTTTAAATAGCAGTTTAACCATGTTATAATGTAGGCTTTTTGTCTTGTTCCGGGCTGGTATTTGGGTGCCCTGATTGAATTACTTGGATTTAAACAGCAAACTCTGGGCTCTGGACTTATAAAGACCTTTACCGTTTCTTTGTAGGAGATGGTGTTCCCACCTCTGAAATATTTTTTCCCCTTTTGTAGTGATGGTGCCACTGAATAGTTCAGCTTTTGTCAGTCCCCCAGGAAAATGCTATCCTTTGGCCTAACTAGCCAAGCCTTCTTTCATTTAAAAGAAATTAGCTTTAATTTTTACCTTTAATTACTTATTCAAGTAAGACAAATATATTTTCCTTGCAAGAATTAAAACATTGCATATAGGCCATAAATTTCCTTATTTTCTCTGAATGATCCTGATTCCAGTCATCCTGTTGAATACCCTAGTTCTAATAATTGACTCTTGCTTTTCTAGAGAAGTATTTCCAAATGATCCTAGTTCTTGTCTCTTCCTTTTAAAGTTGTATACCACGTCTTTTTGCATTACCTGGGACCTCCAGAATAATGTTTCACAAAGTAGCAGGTATCCATATCTGGTTCTTGACTTTTTCATCATTATAATTGTTTTCTATGGGTTACTTATCAGTTTAAGAATGCTTTATTCCTAGATGAACTAAGAGTGTTTATTATATGTTGAGATTTTTGGTATGCTTTTTCTTCTTCAAGATAATGTGATAGATTATCCATTTATATATTTTCAGTCATTGAACCACCCTTGATTTTTCTGGATAAATTCTATTTGGTCATTAAACATCATTCTATAAACCCTGCTGAATTTCATTTGCCAGCATTTTATTTCAGATTCTTTTAATCTGTGTCCAACAATGAGATTTGTTTACTTTTGCAATTTGTTTTGGATTTTTGGTATCAGAGCTATACTAACCTTATAATGGAAAATACATATTTCTCAAACTTTACACAGATATAATTTGAAAACTCTTGTCAGTATCTGTACTTAGGGCCTCCATTTCAGTTCTGCTATTTTATATTGCCTTAGGTTGTCTATTAGTCTTTTTAATGAACCAGATTTTGGTTTTGTCATTTTTTAAATAAACACATTTATGCTGTAAACTTCCTTAATTGCTACTTAGGCAACCTTCCCAGTATTGGTATGTTTCTTTTTTCCCAAGAATTCTTTAGGAGTATATTTAACTTGTGGGAGTACTGATTTTTCATTTACTTACATATGATCAATTTCTGCAGATGTTTCCTGTGTCTTTGGTATGTTGTTAACTGTACTACTAAAATTTGCTTTCAGTCTTATCTATGCTCTTTGATTCAAGGAGGCTGAGTTTCCTGCTAGGACCCCATCTTGTAGTTCAGTGTGTAAATAACCAAAACATTTCCTCCCTTGAGAACCCCCCAGGCCCTGCCCCAAGTCATTTCATGAAATACAAGGAAAACCTCAAATACAATGAACATTTTATTTAAAAAAAAATCTAACTCACCACTTGGTAAAAGGTCACCAAATGTTTATGAGAGAGGAAATAAGAATAAAAAAAGACCTTTAGTTCTCAGGAACAAGTGTTAGAGAACTGATACACAACCCCCCAGAAATGAGGCAGAGATAATAGATGAAATGTTTCAACGTGTGTTTAAAAAAAAAAAAATCAGGAAAAGACAGGGGCAGCACAAGGAACAGCACTGCCAATTTTAAGAGGGAGACCAGCCTAACCAAAATTCACCACTTTGTTCTTGGAAGGGGAATGGACATCATTAAACAGAATTTAAAATCAGGGACTATTTATATTAAATAACTCTTCCCTTAAAAATGGCCCGACCACAGGAATGAATCTGTAAACACACAGTAATATTTTTCCCTATGGTAAAGAGTCAGTTTAATCTCAAAAGACACTTTTCACTGTTTCTAAATGACAGGATTTTAAGCATTTTTTCCTATATATAATACAGCATCACTTAAAATTTTATTTAAAGACAGTTGATTCAGGCCTGCCTTAGACTGGAAAGAAGTATTTAACTTAGTGGGATCAGTGCTTCAGCTTGGTCCCAAATATTTTCCCCCATTACTGTTTCTGGATGTCAATGCTTTTTAAAATCACTGAAGACTGAGTTGGGCCTGGTAATATTGGAGAGAACTGAAGGCAAGGATGGTTTAATCCCCAACTGCTAAGTATTGGATAAGAGACGATGGCCAGGAGTTTAGGTCTTCTCACTCACCAAAGCCAGGTGACCCATAAGACAGGGCCCTGCGTCCTTGATTCATCTTCCACCAAAGTCTAAACATGAGGTTTTTACTATTTAAAAATCTTAGTAAAGCAATTGATGACAACTTCAAAAAAGAAACACACAACATCCCTAAATACAATGTCTTGTTTACATCCAATATACTTAGGTCTCCAAAGAAGCCTCCTTTTTGTTGTATTATTTCCTTTAGCTCTGAAAAGGGACAGATCCTCCTCTTAGCTGAAGCTTGCCATTCACAGTACCTCAGTCTTTGCTTTTTCTTCTAAACAGACTCACCCTTTTGCAGAGTTTTTGCTTTAACAAAGCAGGATTGTCACCAAGGTCCACATTGACATGAGAGTCTTCAGATGAAGCTTGTTTTCTAACTTGCTCCTTTCTTCTCCCATTCCTAGGGTACCATTCCAATATGAGCACCCACCCCCCACAAAAAAGATAGTTAGTTATCCACTGTAGCAACTTTGATATACATAGAAAAAATGTGAGAAAAACTATTTTAGGCATAGAGGTGACAAACAGGTTTCAAACCCTGTATGTTCATCACTGCTTAGAGTGCCTATTCAGAGATTTTTGAGACTGTGGCACAACAGCGAGTGCCTGTAAGTGATGTCTCCCACAGCAACAAGGGAGTGGAGGTTCAGATGCTTGCATGGAATTATTGGTTAGCCATTGTTGTGAGCACCTCCAAATATCTCCAGCAAGTAAGCAGGATAGGAATAAAGAACAGAGTTTGCCAAAGGCAGCCCTAGGCATGTTCTTTAGTGTACAAATGAGTAAATGATTAATGATACTTTTTGACTAACCCTCAGGGAGAAACTACATCATAGCATGGATTCCTCATTTACAACTCGCTGAGAATTTTGCCACTAGTTGGGTGGTCAACTTTGGACAATTCAAACCACCTATGTGAGTCTGTTTCTTTAGTTTTAATGGTAGAAGTCCTGTGGAGTAACTGACTTTTTGATTTGAAAACTGTCATAATCTGTCCCTGAGCTGCAGCTGTCCTGCTGGAATAGGGTAAGAACTGAAGTATCCCCAAGTTCACAGGGAAGGACACGCGAACCAAGTGCAGGCACCTTTCTGGTTGGTCAGTGCGAAAGACTGAGCCAAAGGCATGGCAAAGCCACTGCCACTCCCTGGTGAGTGCCAAGCCCTTGCTCAGAGCTGGTGCCAAAAGCCACAAAGCACCACCTGGGTCAGAAGATGGGCCCCTATCTTAGTGACATTCCTGCTGGCCCCAAGGGAGACTGGGAGTGACTACTTACCTTGGCTTTCTGGAGGACAGTGCCTTTGCCTGTGACCATGACTGAGAGAGGCCTGTTCTTGAGTGTGGTTGCGGAGTTGACTGGGGTACAGTCTGGGGCAGGGGCAGGTGTGACAGCTTTTGGCTATGGTTACAGGAGGAGAGCAAGGACTGAGTCAAGGGGAGGGAGATGTGACCCACCTGCCCCAACCCATGTCCAGGGAGCCCTACAAGCAGCCCAGAGACCGTGGCTCCAGCACTCACGCGGGGGCTCACGTTCTCCAGGTGGGTGGTGTCCACAGTGGTGCCCAGTGTCACAGGCCCCGCCTCAGCCTTCTTCAGGTTGTCCTTCACCTCCATGATGCTGAGCTCCAGGTCCACACGCCTGCTCTCCTCACCCCGGCACTCCTCATCCATTTCCTTCAGCTTCTGCTCCAGGCTGGCCAGGACTTCCTTGTCTGGAGAGAGAAGTATGCAGGCCTCAGAGAACAGCATCTCGGCCCAGGCCAGGGAGCCCTGCTGGGTGGAGGCAGGATCTACATACCTCACCACCCAAGAAGGACCACAGGTCTGGCCCCAACACTTAAGAGCCGGGGGTGGGGGGCCTGTGTGCCGGGGCAGCCTGCAGGCCTGCTCTAGTTAGCATTCTGCAAAGGCTAGGAGGCTCTTGGGGAGGAGAGCTCTGGCTTCACTAAAGGGCATGAGTCTGAGGCTTAAGCCCCTTCTTGTAGATTCTCAGAGACTCTTGGTTGTTTTGACAGTGACCCAAAAGGGTGAGGGGCTTTATTCATGGCCCATGGAGGAGGGCTGGGCAGCTTGACTTGCCCTACCGAGTTCCCTCAATCCTCTGACTTCCCTAGGCCTAACATAGGAGGAGTCCTCAGCCCTGGCTCCTCCTCTTAACCCTGAACCTCTCGGGTTGCTGCTGTCACACCATGAAATGATGCCTAGGGCCTGTATCCTAGAAGCTCACTGCTGGAGGAAAGGATGGTATCACGTATGTACCACACAGAGTTCTGAGCACAGGGCCACTGTTTAAGAAAAATTCATAGATGCTGTTGAAGGACCATCTCTAAAGACAGAAGGAAAAGAAAACATATACCAATAATGTTTTGAAGATTGGAGTTTAAAAAAATACAGTTCAAGCTGGGTGAGGTGGTTCACACCTGTAATCCCAGTACTTTGGGAGGCTGAGGTGGGCAGATCACTTGAGACCAGGAGTTTGAGACCATCCTGGCCAACATGGTGAAACCACGTCTCTACTAAAAATACAAAAATTAGCTGGGCGTGGTGGCATGTGCCTTTAATCCCAGTTACTCAGGAGGATCGCTTGAACCTGGAAGGCAGAGGTTGCAGTGAGCCAAGATCGTGCCACTACATGCCAGCTTGGGCAACAGAGCGAGACTCTGTCTCAAAAAAAGAAAAAAAGCCAGTGGGTGACTTTGCATTCTCAAGACCTTCCCTCACCAGTCAGCTGAATTTGTCCCCAAATCTGCACTGCTGCTTATGCTTGTTCATGCACCTCTACAATTTAAATAAACAAAAAGTTACTCCTTGAACACTAAGTCAAATACTTTGAAAAGGTTCTAGAAGAGGCAGGTTGCAGCTGGTTTACACCTGTAATCCCAGCACTTTGAGAGGCCAAGGCAGGTGTCCCTTGGGCTCAGGAGCTCTAGACCAGCCTGGACAACATTGTGAGACCCCATCTCAATTTTTTTTTTAATTTTAAAATTTTAAATGCAGCAGATTGCCAGGAAATAGCTGTCAAATGATATGAGTGTGATTTGGAAGATAATCTAAAATACTTCTTGACAAGTGTCTTAAGTTTTTGTTGACTTTAAAGAAATGAAGGCTGATGCATTAACAGGTATAGTTAATGCATGAAGGATGACATGAGACTCCAGTCAGCCAACCAGAGCTCAAAAAATCTGCAGTGCCAGGTCTTCAAAAGATGGGCCAAGGAATATGCATTTAAGTGACAATAAAATACTTATGGCCTATGCATAATCCACAAAACTTACGCCTTTAACTAGCTTTTCACAATGACCTGCTGGTCCTATTGATGTTCTGTCATAGGCTTTCTCTCTATGTCCAGGAGAATGGCCTTTCAGACAGGATTGTGTGTCAAAGAGGACACACAAGGAGCACCCACCTAGGCCAAGGGTTGAAGGGGCCAGGGCCCACTGATTGGGAAGGCAGGTGACAGCTAGATCTTCCGCCAAAAAGTTAAGCCTACAACAGCCCTCTGAGCTGAGGGTCCCTCCCCACTGGGGGTGCCCCTTAGGCCCCTTAGGCCCCTTACCTGTGCATTTCAATAGAGTTTCCTTTAGCTCCCGTTTCTCTTTCCGGAGCTGAGCCAGGTGCCCCCGGATTTCTTCCTTTTTCTTTTCAAGCCTCTCCTTCTCCTCTGTGTACCGCTTCACCTCAGCTTCTGTCCGATTCTTGCCAAGCTTGATCTCTACGGACCCAGAGAGGGAAGCCCCAGGTCAGCACGACTGGATCATGAGGGCTGTCCCCAATCTACTGGCTCGGATAGAACCTGGGGCTTTGGCACAAAGCCCTGCTAGGCTGGATGCCAGACCTGGACAGGGGCCTCTACCTCTCTGAACTTGTTTCCTAATCTGAAAAGGATGGTGTGTAAAGGATGTCTAAAGGATGGTTAATATGTCAACTTGATTGAAGGATGCAAAGTATTGTTGCTGGGAGTGTCTGTGAGTGTGTTGCCAAAGGAGATTAACATTTGAGTCAGTGGACTGGGAGAGGTAGACCCGCTCTCGGTCTGGGTGGGCACCATCTAATCAGCTGCCAGCGTGGCTACAATAAAGCAGGCAGAAGAACGTGGAAGGACTTGACTTGCTGAGTCTTCCAGCCTTCATCTTTCTCCTGTGCTGGATGCTTCCTGCCCTCGAGCATCAGACTCCAAGTTCTTCAGCTTTTGGACTCTTGGATTCACACCAGTGGTTTGCCAGGGGCTCTCAGGTCTTTGGCCACACACTGAAGACTGCATTGTCGGCTTCCCTACTTTTGAGGCTTTGGGACTTGGACTGATCCACTACTGGCTTCCTTGCTCCTCGACTTGCAGATGGCCTGTTGTGGGACTTGACTGTGTGATCGTGTGAGTCAATTCTCCTTTATAAATGCCCTTTCATATGTACATCTGTCCTATTAGTTCTCTCCCCCTAGAGAACCCTGACTAATACAGATGGAATCGGGCTAACTTCCCCAAGCACAAGTACCTGCACTGGTCACGCGCAACCTGTCCTTCACAGGTGGGCTGGCGCCAGGTGGGGTGGCCACCACGGCGTCGGGGCAGCTCGGTGGGAAGGAGATTCTCTGCTGTTCAGTCTGGATTTTGACGGTGGTGATTCTCAGGGAAGGCTCCTCTGGCTCCAAACTCTCCAGCTGCTGTGGGGGAAAGCAGACCTGGCTCAGCGGGCTGAAGGGGCGTGGGAAGGTGGTCTGGCTTTCCTGCAGGGGAGGGCCTGTACCTGTTCCCCCAGGTTCTCTGGACACTTTATGCAGGGCTCATCTGGGGTGGGACCTGGGCCTGGGTCTGTAGGGAGGGCCTCAGTCGCATTGTCCAGGTGGGACAACGTCGGGGAGGAGGCCTGGGCCCGGGCACTGCTGGGGCCATGCAGAAAGGACTTGACAGGTGTGAGGTCCAGGTACACTCGGTCAGATTCTCTCTCATTTGGGTCATCTGCAACAGGGGTGGCTTCCTCGGTAGGCTCTACCTGCAGAAGAGAGAGAGTCTGGGGCATTCACCATTACCTCCACTCCCTCAGCTGTGGAGGGGGTACCAGCCCTGCCTCACAGCTCTGGTGCCCACCTCACAATGGTCCAAGAGATCTCCCTCCCTCCTGGTGGGGGCCACTGGTTGAGTCCTAGATATGTCACTCAAGGTGGAAGACCCAGACAGAGCACTTAACTTCCCTGAACCTTATTTCCTCATCTGTAAAGAGGTAAAGAGCAGCACCTTCCCATAAGGTGGTTAGGGTTCAAGGAGATCATCTGTGGGAGGTCCTCAGCTCAGCACAGGGTTCAGTGCCCAGCACGTGGAAGCTGCCATCGCTGTGATCATCCCACTCGACAGTCGATTTGGGCCTGGTAAGCCTACTGGTGCCTCCACTCCCAATCCCACCACCACACCCCTAGCCCTGACCAGAGTGGTTCACCAGTGTTTCATCTAGATAAGTCCCCAAGCCAAGCAGACTGCACAGCCTCACATATAGGAGACAGTCTTGTTGCACTTAGGTGTCTGCACTAATGGCCTGGTAGGTGACTCAGAACCCACTCAATCTCAGGGATACTCTAATGATCTCTGGGATTGAGGTTTGCAGGAGGAGGGCTGGAGAGTCCCAGGCGGCTGCCTGGCCAGGTCCTTACCGCAGCTGTGAGCTCCGACAGTTCCACGTCGTCATACAGCTCCTCCTGGCGGTCCTGGCTAGGCAGGCCATCGATGTAAGTGTTGGGCTCTGAGAATTTTCTCTGCATCAGTCTGGAAACAGGCCGAGGTGGCATGCATGAAGCACCCGGGGCAGGGTGGCAAAAGCACCAGGCTCCAAGGATTCCCAGTGATGAGTGGTTGCCATGAAAGTGGTAGCCACACAAGAGATCTGGGACACCCACCTCCATGGATCAGAGGGCACCTCCTCCCTCTTTCCCAGTGCCTTCTTCCTGGAATTCTTGGTTCGAGATTTTCCTCCCAGAAAGACAACCTTCCCTTGCCCATACGCCTCATTCTAGGAGGATCCCTTTGCCATCTTCTCCCCAATTCCTCCCTTCTAGGATCTCCTTCCAGCAACCACAACAAAAAACCCCTTCTCATTTCATCTTCACAATACACTTGAGGTGGCGCCCGCCACACTATCCCTGTCTGGTCCATGAGAAAACTGATTGTTTCAGTGGCTCGGCCGGCTTCCACGAGACTGGCTTTACCACCCTGACCAAAAAACGCCTCTCCCTCAGCCCGTTTGCTCATCTGGAAACAGAAGCACCACCCCCTGACCTGCTTTTCTCCAGGGTGTGCTGGAGACCCAGTGAGGGATTCACTGGAAGGACAAGTAGGAGGTCAGGAAAAGGGACAGCTCTGCCCGGAGGAGCTGGAAAGTCTAACTGCTGCCGAGGATGCCAAAGCCGCCCCCGGGGCCCAAAGCCTGGCTCGGCTCCTTGCTCTTAGCTCAGCTCCTGGCCGTTGGCCGGGCCTCCCCGAGGGCTGCTCCTTGGCTTCGCATCTTCCTGCTGCTGGGTAGAGAGGGGTGGGACCCTGTGCTCTCTGCTGCCCCCGACTCCGGCTGACCCAGGGACTGCAGCATGGCCAGGAATAGGAGAGTATACAGAGGAAGGGTCCAAATTACTCACAAGAGGGAGTTTTTGGCCGCACTCACAATACAGGAAACCCTATCGGCATCCACGTAGTCGTAGGTGAACTCTTCTGGGTCTGTCTTGGAGCCTGACTCGGAGAGCAGGAGACCCAGCCAGTGGCCCATTTCCTCGGAAGACTTGGCCTGGAACGAGGCCAAGAGAGACATGAGCAGGGCCAGGCTGTGCTGCCTGGTGCCAGCCCCTCCCCACCAGGCCATGACCGCACCCCTATCCCAGAGCCCACCCACAAAAGCCTCTGTAACAGCCCAGGGCCATGCCCTTCCTGCTCACCAGCCTACCCACCCCCCAATGGCCCCAAATCACATTTCCGTCAGTGACATCTTGATGCCACCTCAGTAATGCTGTGGATTTTTGTCCCAAGGGCCATATGAGATTTATATACATTGTGTGTTTAGGAGGTGAAAACTTATCACCAGGTGATCACTATTAAAAATTGTTAGTGATCACCTGTTAGTTTTTAAAATGATTAAAAAATTGTCTTTTAAGTTGACACTTGTATTTTATGAACGATGCATGTCATCACCTTAATCCCACATACAACAAGACTCCCTGGATCCCTAAGAAATAACATTCAAATTTATTTTTGTTCGTGGCTTCAGTAAAGTCGGGACAACTTTTAAGTGCCTTACACTAGCTCAGCTGCTAAACTGTGATCAAAATCCCAGTGAATTTGGTATTTTTTTCCCCAGGGGACAATGCATTCTCATCAAATTCATCCATTGGGTACCTCAGTTAAAATGTCAACATTGTTTCTTTAAAATAAGAAAAAACTGCCCATTTAATCAAAGCTATAGGTTTATTTTCATGAGGAAAATCAGCTCCCTTTGGTATAACCCATAACTCCATCACTTTTGCTGCTACATTCTCTTCACCAAAGAGGTCGCGATGAGCAGAATTTGACATTTAGCTGATTTCTTTTTCACAGTTTTTTTTTTTTTTTTTTTTTTTTAAGACAGAATCTCGCTCTGTGGCCCAGGCTAGAGCGCAGTGGCAGGATCTTGGCTCACTGCAGCCTCTGCCTCCCGGCTTCAAGCAATTCTCCTGTGTCAGCCTCCCAAGTAGCTGGGACTACAGGTGCCCCACCACCCCCAGCTAATTTTTGTATTTTTAGTAGAGACAGGGTTTCACCATGTTGGCCAGGCTGGTTTCAAACTCCTGACCTCAGGTGATCCACTCGCCGTGGCCTTCCAAAGTGCTGGGGTTACAGGCGTGAGCCATCATGCCCAACCCCCACTTAGTTTCAACTGGATTCTAAATACAGCTTTTCATGGGCCTCCCCTAGTCCAGGCTGCGTCTCTGCCCTGGACAGCTGTGACAGCTTCCTAACAGGTCCCTTCTTGCCCCCTTCCATCCACTCCCACCCCAGTAGCCAGAGGAAGCATCTCAGAACCCCGATCTGAGCTTGCTGCCCTCCCCTGAAAGCCATCAGGGCTCTCTTGCTCCCAGCCTGTCACCCAGCCCCCAGTACAAATCTATAGCACCCTCCCCACTTCTTTCCAGTCATTGAAGCTCAGCGATCAGTTGGGTGATTTGCTGAATAACATCACACTCCCAAACTAGGACGTAAGTGCCACAAGGACAGGGAGCCCATATTGCTCTTGTCCACCATATTCCTGTGCTGAGGAGATGTTTGTTGATGGGGAACAGCTGAATGGACAAATATAAGCTATAAGCTAGACCCTGGGAAGCAATTGAGATGTGGGTCTTTCAGCCACCAGAGGGCAGGATTGGAGCGAAGTTTGAATGAGGACCTCCTCATCAAAGACTAAGTGAAGGAGCATTCACGGGCAAGTGGGTGCTTCCATGCGTGGAAGGGACTCAATCTCCGCTTGCAGCAGCTTGCAAGGCATTATATCACTTCTTAATTTGGTAAATGTAACATCATATCAAACAGGATGGGGAGTGAGAGGAATGTAATTGTATCACAAAGTGAATTTTTTCCCCCAGATAAGCTCTAACAGTGTGGTTTTTATGTACTGGGCCTAGAGGCTCTCCCAGCTGGTGACACCCAAACAAAACAGCACCCACTTTGAATCCCCAGCAGCTTTTTTCCAGTAGCTCAGGGAGTTAAAAATACTCCTCCTGCCCCAAGTGCAGGAAGTAGCGCATGGTTCCACTCCTATAATGCAACCACCCTGAGGTCAGAAAAGGAATGGAAATTTTTAAAAATGCGAACAATCTCAGGCAAACGAAAAATAACACGTGGGGACATTGATTCTCCCTTGGTAGGATTACAGTCCCAGAGACTGGCAGCAAACAGCCACCACCGCCACACCCTGGCTGACCCTGCTCCCTGCCCCGCAGGCCGGTGGTACCTCAAGCTTGGCCAGCTCCTCGCCCTTGTGGAGGATGCGGAAGGAGTAGAGGTGGTCGGGGCTGGGGTCTGGGACCACCTCGCAACCCACCAGGCTGAGGGGTTGCTGGGCCACCTTGCTCCGGTTCCGGTCCTGGTAGAAGTGCAGGTGATTGTCCCTGACAGAGCACCAGCGAGACTTCCACTGGCTGTTCACCAGCACATTCAGGTAACCTGCAGGAGGAAGTGCAGATGCAGGAGGGGACGGGGCTGCAGGAGGGGACGGGGCTGCAGGAGGGGATGCGGATGCAGGAGGGGATGCGGATGCAGGAGGGGACGGGGCTGCAGGAGGGGACGCGGCTGCAGGAGGGGACGCAGATGCAGGAGGGGACGCAGATGGAGAGGGGACGCGGATGCAGGAGGGGACGGGGCTGCAGGAGGGGATGCAGATGCAGGAGGGGATGCAGATGCAGGAGGGGATGCAGATGCAGGAGGGGATGCAGATGCAGGAGGGGACGCAGATGCAGGAGGGGACGCAGATGCAGGAGGGGACGCGGATGCAGGAGGGGTCGCAGATGCAGAAGGGCACGCGGATGCAGGAGGGGATGCAGATGCAGGAGGGAGCGGGGCTGCAGGAGGAGATGCAGATGCAGGAGGGGACGCAGATGCAGGAGGGGACGCAGGTGCAGGAGGGCACGCGGATGCAGGAGGGGACGCAGATGCAGGAGGGAGCGGGGCTGCAGGAGGGGACGCAGGTGCAGGAGGGGACGCAGGTGCAGGAGGGGATGCAGGTGCAGGAGGGGTTGGGGCTGCAGATCCAGGAGGGGACGCGGGCACAGAAGGGGACGCGGGTACAGGAGGGGATGCGGGGACAGGAGGGGATGCGGGGACAGGAGGGGATGTGGGGACAGGAGGGCATGGGTGTCCAGGTGTGTCCTGGGCTGGCACCGCCTCTGGGCTTCCTTAGTGTCCCCCCGGAATCTCAGCTTCAGAACCCATCAGACACCTTCCGTGTCCTAAGGGACTGGAAGCTGCCCTGAGCTTTGGCCTGCTGAACCAGGCAGTAGAGTGAAAGTGCACAGCTACCTTCCTGCCTGGCCCAGTGCTGGATACACAGTGGGGATCATGCATATTGCCAAGCCATATTAACACAAAGTGGTAGAATTAGAGACCAGGACAGAGATGCCACACACCCATCACAATCCTCTGGACTGAAGAGAACTTTGGATCATGAGAGGTGGGATCTCAGATGTGTTAAGCAGCCCCAGTCCTGGGAAGGAGAGCAGCTGTGGTTCTCCCAGTCCTCCCCTAGCCACAGGGAGCATGCTTCACTGCGGAGTAGACATCCAGCAATAACCCAGCCACATCTCTTAAACAGTGACTCATAGGGACCGGGCTCCCAGGCCAAACATCATGCCCCCTGAGGCCACTGCCTGGCACCCTGGCTGGAGAAGCAGGAGAATGCAAAGATACAGCTCTGTCTACTGCCTTCCTAATGCCCCCCCCCCCAGCACCCTGCCAGCCTTAGAACACAAGAAAACTCAGCTGGGACTCAGGAAGGGAACCCAGAGATGGGACAATGGCCTTCAGGCCCCAGGAAGGATGACCTCCAATGTGGGACCAGCTTGGGGATCAAGATACCAGGCCCACCCCAAGATATTTCCCAGGAAAGGCTTGTCACTCCTCCTAGCCTCAGTTTCCCCAAGTATGAGCGAAGGCCGTAGAGATGACCTCTGTCCCGCACCCATACCCTCTGCACCAGTACAGGGTTCTCATTGTCCCCTTCATGGTCTCGGCTGTTCCCATCTCAGAGTCACTGCTCCTGTCCACAGGTACCATTCCGCTCCTACACGCCCCTCAAGGCTCAGGTCCACAAAGCTATCTCTGCCCACAGGGCGAGAAAATTCTCTCTGTCCCTGAGTCCCGATAGCTACGAAGATGGCACAGTGCATGCTTATGGGTATAAAATCATCACCTCCCTCAGGCAGGCTGTGAGCTCTCAGTACTGTGCCTGCCATCCTTCTGCTTGGTCCCCTTTTAACACGGTCCCTGCCATACCCTGTAAATATAGATCAAATGAACATCATTTTTAAAAGAATTCTAGGAGGACACCAATCAGTTACCCTTCACTTCCACAAAGGCCCCAACAATGCAGCAAGAGAGAGTTGGATCAGGCATAAAGAACTGCCTGCAGTAACAACAGATGGGAACCTGACGGCTGCAGGCTCTCCATCCCTAAAGATGTTTACGAAAGACCTAAAACCCCCTGCCTTCACTGTCCGAGCTCGCCTTCCTGCAGGCTCCAGCCCAGGGAATGAGCCTCTGGTCCCGGAGGTAGCTACAATTCTTACTGGATGTCTCGAGGGACCTCTCCACAGGCTCCAGTGAGGTGGATTTCTTCCTGCCTAGATTCATTAGGTTGCTCAGTTTGAGGCCAGCAGAACATTTCTTCTTGACTGTCAAGATGAGACACAAAGCAATTGGTATTGCACGTGGTCCACCCGTGTGCCCATGAGAGATGGAAAAAACAGCAAACCCATTTCCACTCCATCCACCCATCCCTCCCCGCTACATATGCGCACACATATGCACACACATCTCCCCAAACCAGGAGCCGCAGGCCAGAGTCAGGTGTCTTTAAAGTCACACATTCAAGAGGGGTACACAGACTTCTTAAAGAACATACAACCACTTGAGAATCTTTACAGACTGTACTGGCTCAAAGAGATTTGAAATAGGGTTAGCAAACAAGAAGAGATGGAAGAACATTCTATCCCCAGCATTTCATGAAGCTTAACTTCAATTTGGCTGTGTCTCCCTTTTTCCTGGATCTATTAGCAGTATTTCCAAGTAGTTTATTAATGGGAGGCCATGGTAGAACCAGCTGCTAAAACCCATTAGGGTTGAGCCCGACAGCCCAGTCTCACAGCCTGGGACACCATTCCCCTCCCGATCACATGATGTTACCGTCTTTGGTTTCTGGGACCTCAGGGTGGCCATCCACGGAGCTCCCATACTCTGAAGCTGACAGGTACTTCTCAGCTATATCTGGCTATGGACAAAAGAGACATGAATGGAGATCACTGGCTGGGAACAGTTACCTTGGAGACCACAATTTAAGGGAAAATAATAGATGGCTGTTCGTTGTATGCCAGAGGTTATATGCCTGAGCAAACCCCTGCCGGCCACCTAAACGGCAGAATCCAGGTCGCTGGTAGGACACTGGCCCAACTTCCAAATGGCTGTTCAACCTGATGTGACGGCGACCCTGTAGCCACTGGGCAGGGCAAGCAGGTTGCTCATGGGTGGCATTAGAGTGCGTCCCCGATGGCGTTGGCTGTCAAGCTAGCAACTACTCATACTGAGAGCGTGAAGAAGTCTTTTGAGAGCTGACTGTTCTAGCAACGCGAGCTGGTTCGTCTGCACAGGAGCAGACCATGTGATCTGAGTCCTGGCCGGAGCATTCTGCTGCCAGGCCGGTGCCCGAGTGACATGAGCCTCTCTGAGCCTCACTCTGCAGGTGTCACATGGGGGTGACATCCCCGTCTGCTCACAGGGCTGTTGGGGACTCAAGATGATCCCTAGAAAAGTATAGCAGCTGCTGCTGTTAGAACATGAAACCCTCAGAACGTTCCAATCAAGCTGCGTTCAGAGCATCACCGACTCCAGACCTCTAGAAAACAAGCTGACGGCCTCCCAAGCAACAGGACCGGCCTTAGGCAGGGTCCAGGGCCAGCAGTCCCTGGCCAGTGAAGCACTGCATGCCAAATCTTTAGGGACAGCTCTTGATTCTCACCCCAATGTGAAGAAAACCCAAATTCGTTCCAACTTTTGTTTTCTTGTCAGTGGCCAAGGAATACATGAGACGATGAAAAATGGCCCCTCCTGAGTCACTCTGGAATCTGGAGGGACTGTGGGCTATTTCTCCATGTGGGATGACCTGTGCCTTCTGGAGAGTAAGTAGCCTCCTTTCTGCTCCAGCCCTCTGTGTGCCTCGTTTTCCCCCCTGCCAGGGTGGGGACCCCAAGAGCAGCCACAGTGACGTTCTGACTGTTCTATGTGTGTCCACACTTCAGGACACCTACCTGCAGGTACTCAGGGACAGGAAATGTGACCCCACAGGTGACAATCCTCCTTTTGGCCAGAACCTAATTCAACTTCTTCAGCCTTGACCTTTAAGCCCAAAGCTCCCCCAAAGCACCATGCAAATGAGCACTACAGCCCTTTGGTTGCAATCAGCCTTGAGACAGTACCCCAGACCCAGAGGCCCTACTGAGGAATAAGGGGGAAGGAAGTGCCTCATAAAATCAATCTCCCTATTTAAGAATGCAGGCCAAAGTGACTTTTGTTCCAATAAAGCTTCCCCCGTCCCCCCACCTGCCCACCCCCAGCACCCACAAGCAAGAAAGTATTTTAGGTCTGTATCCGTTTCCTCCATTTTCCTGCCAAGCTAGAATTGCTGCTCTTTTCCAAGCAGCGTATGTTTCTTTTCCTTTTTTTCTTTTTTTTTGAGATGGAGTCTCCCTCTGTCACCCAGGCTGGAGTACAGTGGCGCTATCTCGGCTCACTGCAACCTCCGCCTCCTGGGTTCAAGCGATTCTCCTGCCTCAGGCTCCCGAGTAGCTGGGATTACAGGTGCCCGCCACCATGCCTGGCTAATTTTTGTATTTTTAGTAAAGACAGGGTTTCACCACATTGGCCAGGCTGGTCTTGAATCCCTGACCTCAGGTGATCCACCTGCCTCAGCCTCCCAAAGTGCTAGGATTACAGGCGTGAGCCCACCGTGCCCGGCCTCAAGCATTGTATGTTTCTTGTTAATTGGACTGAAATATAAAAACGAAGCTCCCAATTTTACACTTTTAATTTTTAGAGAAAACATGGAAGGAGATTCTCCCTCCAGGCAGGGCAGAGGCTTACTTTCTGGCAGTTAAGGCGCTGGGCATCCGGGGTGTACTGGTTTCCTTCAGATGCTCCTTCGGAAGGCAGGCCGCTCACTTCCTGGATGACCTGAGGCAGGAGGGAAGCCGTTAGCAGGGGCTGAGGTCCTCCGGCCAGCACTCACAGCCAGGCCGAAGCCAGGGGCCCTGCAGGTCAGGGGAGAACGGGTGAAGGTGAGAGAGAAGAATTTCCGAGGAGGAGGGCCCCTACCCCAGCCCCAAGGCCTGCATGTGGCCCTGGACCCAGCTGGGCAGGGCTGCAGTGGGGAGGGCTCATCCTTTAGGCTCCTTTCTGCAGGTCCCACACGTTCAGGGGCACGTGAAGGGGGGCCTTGACAGCAAAGGCCAAAGATGACCAGAGCCACAGCCCAGGGCTCCATGAGCCCCTTTCCTGCCACCACTCCAGGCAGGACTACTGTTCTGTTGTAGATGTGACGAACAACTGCCTTGCTAGGCAGTCCCTCTGGCTTTCCAGAGGTCAGGCAACTCTGCGGAGTCTCCACGCTGCCTGAGGAGCAGGCCTGCAAACTGCCTTGTTCCAACGACCCACTGGCTCTCCCGACTCGCCAGCCGCCACCCACCCACCCACCCTCCTCTGGGAAGGGGCCTCTTCACTGGCTTCAGTGACCAGTGGAAGAAGAGGGTCTCTCTGTAAAGGCTGGACACAGAGAGGCTGTGCCTTCTGAAAGCGTTCTTGTCTTTGAAACCCCGAGCACAGGCTATGGGGCAGGGGTCTCAGGAAGAGGGCGTGAGACTCTGGGGAGGGAGGCTGGGTCCAGAAAAGGGTGGGTGGGTGGGTTTGGGCCGCTGGAGGAATGGAGCCTGGGCTGGGGGCAGATGCAGAAAGTCAGCAGTGGCTCTGACTATGCAAAGCATTGCCTCCGTCTGAGCCAGGAGCACTCCCTTCTTCCTGGGGCAGCTCCAAGGGTGACCAGAAACACGCTGCCCACCTGGAAGCCCTTTGGAGGTGCAGAATTAGTTAGAGTGATTTCAAAGATTCTCCTCTTTCAGTCTATGCCTACAGTAGTTTGTGGAAACAGGTTTCAAATCAGAAGAGCCCAAGAACTCCAGTTCGGGACTGTGGTCCACACTGCATATGCAACCCAGTGTCAAGGGAAGAGCGCAGGCACTAGAGTTGGCACCTGTGTGACATTGAGTCCGAGCCTCAGCCACTGCATCTGTAAGCTGGGACAATACCTTTGCCAGGAACCGGCTGTGAGCACTTGTATATCAAGTACGCGGGCACACGATTACCATCCCTATTAGCTTGGGCCAAATACACAGATGCCCCTGCCCAGGGAAAGTGCCACTAAGCCAGGAGTTCAGGAGTGGGGTGGGGGCAGGGTCATGCTTCCCGGAAAACCCCTGCCTTGTGCCTTCCTTTACTGGGACCCTCGTCCCATAGTTAGCAGCTCCCGTTTACTGCCATATATACCTGTCTCACCCTGGGCATGGGTGTGAGTATGCAGGATTGGGACATAGAGGCCCAAGGAAGGTAGATGGGGTTCACAAACCCAGTGCAGCCAGGTGAAGAGCCCATCGGACAGGCGGACCAGCCCCTACTGCCAAAACGCAAGAGTGGGCAGCTTCTCAGAGCAGGCATTTCCAGCCAAGTCCATCTCTGCACTTATCTGAGCAGGGGGAAAGGGTCTCTCTGTGGAGGCCAGACACAGAAAGTCTGTGCTTTCTGAAAGCGTTCTTGTCTTTGAAACCACCAGCAGAGGCTGTGGGGCCAGGGGTCTCAGGAAGAGGGCGTGAGAGTTTAGGGAGGGAAGCCGGGGGGCAGGGAGAGGATCAGTGGATCTGAGCAGTCAGAGAAACAGAGTGGGGAACTGGGAGCAAGAGCAGTGTGTGTGTGTGTGTGTGTGTGTGTGTGTGTGTGTACACGCATGCACAATGCATGCATGAACATAAATGTGCATGCAAATGTGCATACATGTGCATTTGTCTATGTGTATACAAATGTATACATGAATGTGCATGTGTGCATATATGTGTGCAAATGAGTGTGTGTGTGTAGTGGGTGAGGATGGGGAGGGATAGGAGCCAGGAGACTGGGGTAAGAAACCAACAGCCCAGAGCTCTGGGTCCTAATCAGCTCTGCAGCCCAGGACAAGCCCCCCACTCCCTCTGGGCCTCAGTGGTCTTATCTGTAGTATCCAGGTTTCATGGAGCACTCAGCATGTACCAGGCACAGTGCTAAGCACTTTGTGCACATTAAAGAATCCAGTCCCAAATCACTCAGCTAAAAAGGGGTGAAGCCCGGATTTGAACTCAGAGCCCTGGCTCTTAAATGCCCAGGGCTGGCCTTTCAGAGCTTGTTAGCTCTCTCAGGAACCCCACCCCACCTGGAGATCTGTGAAGCCAAGCCACAAACCTGTGTATGCACTGGCCTTTCCTTTTCTACATGCCACTGTCTTGCACCACTTGAAGATTTTGCAGTAAAGACTGAGATACCTGTCAGCACCTTCTAGAAGCTTGGTTAGGCCAGGCCTGGCATTTCTAAAACAATTAGTGGGTTTACAAAAACAGCCTGCCTGCTCCAAATCTAGGGTACTCAACCTAGGGATGGACCAGTGCCTCAGGTGGGTACATTTTGGTCATGTTTTGCTGAGGCGGTCCAGATCTGTTTCTGACAGGCTGGCCAAGGTGGTTACATTTAGGTGGGTGGCAGGTGGAGTGGGGTGGGGTGCAGGGTAGATAGAATGCTCCTGTGCTGAAGTGGTTGTGATGGGAGAGGGGGCAGCAGGAAGGAGGGGAAGGGCTGCTCTGGCTCTTGCTGGCCTCACCAGGGTCCCTGCTGGGTTTGGAGGTCCCTCTGGAATTGGGGATCCATTCCTGTTGCAAACTTTACACCTGCTGGAAGCATCAAGCCCAGCTTTCACCTGGGGCAGGCAAGCCCCTCCCCAAGTGGCTCATCATCATCACACCCGGGGAAGCGTGGGCAGAGTGGACCACAAGCATTTGCGGTGGCAGGAGGCACAGCACTGTATCAGACGGGCCTAGGCCTGAGAACCAATGCTGCCACCACTTGGCAGATGACTTGGATCCATCACCTCCACCCTTCGAGCCTTAATCACCACTCCTGTAATATGGGGACATTAACATTCCCCAGCCATCCCCAGTGTGGTTACATGGGTTAAAGTTGCTAATAGTCCTTGGTCTATGGCAAATACATGGCAAATTACAGCGACATGTATTCTTTTTTAATAAGGAGGTGGGGGAGCCGGGTGCGGTGGCTTACGCCTATAATCCCAGCACTTTGGGAGGCTGAGGCAGGCGAATCGTGAGATCAGGAGATTGAGACCATCCTGGCTAATACGGTAAAACCTGTCTCTACTAAAAATACAAAAAATTAGCCAGGTGTGGTGGCGGGTGCCTGTAATCCCAGCTACTCGGGAGACTGAGGCAGAAGAATGGCATGAACCCGGGAGGCAGAGTTTGCAGTGAGCAGAGATCACACCACTGCACTCCATCCTGGGCAACAGAGCGAGACTCCGTCTCAAAATAAGTAAGTAAGTAAGTAAGTAAGTAAGTAAATAAATAAATAAATAAGTAGGTGGGGGATGCCTCACTACAGGCAAAAAGGGGAATGGATTTCAACTGCACCCAAGTCCGGGCTACTGGGGATTCAGACCTAGCAGCAGCATGCTGTAACCCATTTGCAGAAGACAGATCACTACCACTTAGAACACAGGAAGCCCTGCAAACTTGAAGGATCACACATCTTCTACCCCGACCCTATCATCCATCCCTTTAGAAAAGCTGGGGGCCACAACTCTAGGAGCCCCTCCAAGTGGTCCGGTGTCCCCCTCACCCTGAGCCACTGCTCAGCCTGGTCCTTGCTCTGCAGACCCAGCACAATCACATCGGCGTTCATCGGCGTGATCTTCAGCTTGTGCTCCTTCTTCCGCACTTGCTTCTCCTTGTGAACGACGCTGCTGCCCAGCAGGTTCACATCCAGCTGAGGGCTGTGGTCCTTGGAGGATTTGTAGCACTGGAAGGAAAGAGAGAAAATATACCACTTTCCCAGGGCTGCCGGGCGGAGGTGATGTCTGCAAAGGAGGGGCCCCTGGACATTGCAGGACCCACCAGGAGCCTAACTTTACCCAGCAAGACTAAGAGGCTGGACACCCCGAAGCAGCCTGGAGCCTTAACCTCAAATATCAGCAACTCCTGTTCTTCACATCAGATTGTCCCTCTCTCCCTCCAGCCTCCTTCTCACTGGCCTCAGCCAAGGATGCTCCAGGATGCTGCTGTCCAAATGGTTCAAACTTGCCCCAGGCCTGGGGGGCCCTAAAATACGTCCCTTGTGGACACCTTTCAGTTCTCCAAAGTGGACAGACTTTCACTCCTTCTCCACCTCTCTGCATTGCTTGCTTGGCTTCTGGAGTAAAGGATCCATAAGGCACAAACACTAAGCTTCTTCTCTGCCTAGTTAGGAAGATGATGTGTTAACAAAGAAAGGAAGGATTCTCTTCCCCTACCAGAGAAAATACTTTACCCCTTGGCTCCCTATTTGTAAAATGGGGGAAACCTTACAGGCTTGCTTAACAGGATTACCTGAAATAACACTGGCACGGAGCAAGAAAAGGTGTTTGTAATAATTCCGTGGAATTTCAAGTCAGGACACGCAACTGGGAATTTTAATTTAAAATAGCAGGAAACAGGACTGTTGTCAGAGTAATATCTGGTTCCTTGCTGGGTCTGGTCTTATAATCACTTATTCAAAATATTGTTGTTTCTGAGAAGATACCTAGCATTCTCATGCTGCACAGATAAAAACAGTAGCAAGGGCCGGGCGCAGTGGCTCACGCCTGTTAACCCAGCATTTTGGGAGGCTGAGGCAGGTGGATCACAAAGTCTGGAGTTCGAGACCAGCCTGACCAACATGGTGAAACCCCATCTCCACTGAAAATACAGAAATTAGCTGGGCGTGGTGGCGGGCGCCTGTAATCCCAGCTACTCAGGAGACTGAGGCAGGAGAATCTCTTGAATCCAGGAGGTAGAGCTTGCAGTGAGCCAAGATCGCGCCACTGCACTGCAGCCTGGGTGACAGAGCAAGACTCTGTCTCAAAAACAACAACAAAAAACAAACAAAACATCATCAACAACAACAACAAAAACAGTAGCCAGAATTGGGGCTGGGCTGGAGGAGCCTGACTGGACTCCAGTGGACAGGACATGAAAAAGGATCAGGGGACAGAAAGATGTATCTGTCTCACAAAGAGGAGGATGGGATGGAGACGGGGGAGGCAGTGGTAGTCACAGACCTCTTTGAGAGCCTGGTGAAACTACTAGACCTCTCTGGTTCAGAAAAAGTATATTCATCCATATACACAAAATCCTGTATACAATTTCAGGTTAGGGAGAAGTTAAAATCTCCTGATATAAACAAACTTGAAACCTCTCAGGTCAGGGACCATCCTGTCCCTCCTTCCCTGTCCCTGCCCCTCCTTCCCTGTCCCTGCCCCTTCCCTTGAGAGGAGCGGGGGTACAAGACAACGTGAGGCAGACTGACCAGAAGCCTGTTGTCCTTGATGACACAGAGCTGCTTGGCCCACTGTCCCAGCCACTTCTTGCGCCACAGGAAGGCGCAGATGCGGGCATCGCGCATCAGCTCGATGCCAGCCTCCGGTGAGGGCCATTGGTAGGGGGCCGATTTGCCCTTGCTGCCGTCCTCTTCATCATAGGACTCGTAGGAGCTGCTCACAGCCTCTCCGTCCTCTGCAAGGAAGACCAGCTCAGTCAGGGCCCCATGGGGCAGGGGACGGTCCCGAAGCAGCATCACTGGGGAGGGCAGCAGGCAGGAGCAGCAGCGGCCAGACCACAGCCCCCGACTCTCCCTGCCCTCAAACCAACCCCACAGCCACCAGCCAGATCCCAGGGCTGGCTTTCCTGCCCCCAAACCCCTCAGCGAGGCTTCTTGGATGCTGCCTCTGGCCACAAAACACACATAACTTAAAACCAAAGTCTCTCCCTTTTCCTTCTCAAATCCTGTCACTCCCAAGTCCACAGGAACCCTGAGAAGACACTGCCCCACAGACCAACTGTTTGCTCTTGACAAGGCCGGTT
Organism: Macaca mulatta; assembly: GCF_049350105.2. NCBI lineage: Eukaryota > Metazoa > Chordata > Mammalia > Primates > Cercopithecidae > Macaca > Macaca mulatta. The sequence goes on from NC_133414.1 coordinate 126,452,656, forward strand.
CTCCTACTCACGGCCTCTAATTCCTCAAATTAAAGATGAAGGGCGTGGGGTGGGATGCTGCCAGGTTCTCCCAGGCCTGGCCTCTGGCATTCCAAGGGCTCAGGAGGAAGAGAACGCCACCTGCACTCCACCTGAGCTGTGTGCAAGGCAGGCCTCTAATGGCCACCGGCCTGGCTGGGCCTGGCTCAGTCCTAGATCTGGGGAAGGGGCTGTGGCTCCTCCAAAATAAAAGTCCAAATAAACCACGGCAGGAAATACTTTGTGGGCAAAGGGGCCACCTTCTTCCTCCCAAATACCCTCTCCTAGTCAGAGCCCTTTTTCAAACCTCCACTCATATCCTCCATAGACACTGCTTGCCTTCCTTCCCTAATACCTCCTGGCACAAATGTAGCTCCTTTTACTCGTTTCTAACTTAAACCCTTACTCTTTTGTCATTTCAAAAGAATCCCAAAACTCATCAGAGCACACATCATGCACGATTCTACGTATACCCCACCCACCTCAGTTTCTAGTTTCTGTCCCCACCACCCTGCAAGAGTGGCTCTGTTCCCAGGTCCCACTGCTCTATTCAAGGACAAAACAAACGTGTGAATAAATCAGTCAATCAGTTCATCTGTCTATCGATTGATCGATCTATCTGTCTATCTCTCTATTCATCCATCCATCTATCCCTGAAAAGCAGGGCATGGAGGAAAGGGAACCTCAGGATTTCAGTCCAACACCTGGCACAGGAATCCTGTCTACCATAACCTTGATGTTCTGCCCGAATTTCCCGGGGAGGGCTCACTGTCTCCTGATCACTGGATACTCCCATTCCCGGCAGCCCTATCAGTTAGGAAATGGACTCAGCATCTATATTTCCCTGACTTCTGCATGGCAGTCCTTGTTCTTTCCCCTTGAGTCGGGCTGAATGACACTCTGCCTTCATTCCCATGACACCCTTCAGAAGAGGACCAGCCCAGAGGCCCCTAAGTCTTGGCAGAAGAATCCAGAAGCCCTTTCACCTGTCTGTATAGCTACATAAAATATTGTTGATTTTACTAAGAAGCACATTTGATTTTACTAAGAAGCACATTTGATTTTACTAAGAAGCACATTTGAATTAGAATATAGAAAAATGGGATGAGGCCCCTGCAATAGTTATTCTAGCAACAGTGCCAATGAAAATGTGTTTTAATGTTTCTAAAAACAACATTTTAAATATTTTAATATCAGTTTTCTTTAAAAGTCATGTGACACTACTTCTCTTTATGGCTTAATGTAAAAGTGTATAATTTATACCTATTAAATAAGACTGAAAATAGCAGTATTACCCAGGATGGAACCCTGAACTCTTAGATGACAGGTGACAATGTAATTTAACACAGGCTTCTCAGACAGCAGTCTGGCTAGTTTTTTAAAAAGAGAAGGGACCAGGCGTGGTAGCTCATGCCTGTAATTCTGGCACTCTGGGAAGCCGAGGCAGGTGGATCACTTGAGCTCAGGAGTTCGAGACCAGCCTGGGCAGCATGGCAAAACCCCATCTCTACAAAAAATACAAAAATTAGCTGGGCATAGTGGTATGCACCTACAGTCCCAGCTACTTGGGAGGCTGAGGATGGCTTGAGCCCAGGAGACGAAGGTTACAATGAACTGAGATCATGCCACTGCACTCCAGCCTGGGCAACAGAGACCCTGTCTCAAAAAAGGGCAGGTGTGGGGAAGAATGTTACATGCATTAGAATATTCATTCAAGGGCTGTTTAGCAGTCAGCAGAAGGGGACTGGGTAAGTAAAGCATGATTTTACCCACTTAGGAATCTACTCTGCAATTGTAATCAATTAAAACTCTGAAGACTGGTGTGCAGCTCAATAAACTCCCTAAGGTATGACAAGGGAGAAAGCACAATTAGAACTATACGTGCAAATAGATCAGCACTGCAAGGCAACATAGAAAAAGCTCAAAATAGTTGATTTGATGGGTGGTAGGATCAGGGTAATTTAAAAAATTTTTCCTTATTGCCAGTATTGCATTATCTGTATAATAAGTGACATTTTAAAAATGATACACTGTCATTGGGATTCTTCCTTCAGTAACAAAAATTAATGGAGGAGGCTACAGAGTTTAGTGTGAAGAATTTGGGTAAGTCTCCACTGTTCTGCACTTCTGGGGTTGCCCCACATGTTTCATGAAGAATTCTAACATTTGCCCATCCTCCTCCATGGGGGTATTAGGAGGCTAAGAACAGCAAATCATTAACAGGACTAGGTATGAAAGAAAAAACATTGAGAAAAAAAAAGAGGCTGGGCATGGTAGCTAACACCTGTAATCCCAGAAATTTAGGAGGCCAAGCTGGGCAGATCACTTGAGGTCAGGAGTTTGAGACCAGCCTGGCCAACATGGTGAAACCCTGTCTTTTCTAAAAATACAAAAAAAATTAGCCGGGCATGGTGGTGGATGCCTATAATCCCAGCTACTCAGGAGGCTGAGGCAGGAGAATCGCTTGAACCAGGAAGTGGAAGGTTGCAGTGAGCTGAGATCATGCCATTCCACTCCAGCCTGGCTGGCAGAGTGAGATTCTGTCTCACAAAAAAAATAAAATAAAAATAAAAATGACCAGGCGTGGTGGCTCACGCCTGTAATCCCAGCACTTTGGGAGGCTGAGGCGGGCAGATCATGAGGTCAGGAGATCGAGACCATCCTGGCAAACACGGTGAAACCCCGTCTCTACTAAAGATACAAAAAAAAAAAAAAATTAGCCGGGCATGGTGGTGGATGCCTGTAATCCCAGCTTCTCGGGAGGCAGAGGCAGGAGAATGGCGTGAACCTGGGAGGCCGCAGAACTTGCAGTGAGCGGAGATTGCGCCAATGCACTCCAGCCTGGGCAACAGAGTGAAACTCTGTCTCAAAAAAAAAAAAAAAAGAAAAAGAAAAAAGAACAATAAATCATACTCCTGGAGTAGCTCGGAGGAAATTTAGAGCAAATATATTAATAATTGTTTTTACCCGTAAGAGGGATCATAATAGCACACCATAAACATTGGATATTCTTGGCCAGGCATGGTGGCTCACACCTGCAATTCCAGTACTTTGGGAAGCTGAAGAGGGCAGATCACTTGAGGCCAGGAGTTCGAGACCAGCCTGGCCAATATGGCAAAACCCCGTTTCCACTAAAGATACAAAAATTAGCCAGGCCTGATGTTGCATGCCTGTAATCCCAGCTACTTGGGAGGTGGAGGTAAGAGAATCACTTGAACCTGGGAGGTAAAGGTTGCAGTGAGCCAAGATCATGCCACTGCATTTCAGCCTGGGTGACAGAGCCAGACTCCATCTCCAAAACAAAACCAAACAAAAACAGTACCATATTCTGAAAACAGATACTTGGCTTCTAGGAGGTACAGGGTGAACAGGAATGAGAGGCAGGATGCTGAGATAATTCCATCCCCGTCTGCCATCCCTAGGTAGACTCTACCTCACTATGTCCTGTGGAACTGAGGGCAGAACAGCCATGCACACTGTGGGTCTTTTAGCCATGTGTTTTGATAGCACGTTCAGGGCAGTGGGGGTGGGACTGTGGAAGGCCAGGTAGGTGGCTCCTCTGGGAAGATTGCACAGAGCATGCACGTGCAGGACCCATGCACGAGGACAGGAAAAAGGCGGTGGCCACCCTCGGGGCACGCACACATCTTTGAGAGCCAGGCAGCAGGCAAGAATCACTGGCATTCCAGCTCAGGGAGCAAGCAGTACCCAAGGTGATCGTGGCGTAAATGACTCCTTCGGGCATCTGCACCCATCTGGGGACTCCACTGGGGAGAAATCCACCAGAGTGACCTGCACAACATCCAGGAGCACGGACAGAGGGAAGAGAAGAGAGACAGGATGAAGAGAGGAGTACGTCCAAGTGCAGAGACACAAAGAGAGACCCAGATGTGGCAACCCAGCTGCCAGTCCACCAGAGGTTAATGCTTGCCCATCAGAGGTATGGGCTGTTGGGTGAGGCCACTGCTGAGCCAAGGACAACATTTCCTGGATCCAGACCCCTTCGCATCCAGAGATGACCATGTGACTACTTGTCACCAAGGGACTGTGGGTGGAAGTGATGTGTGTCGCTTCTGGCTGGTGCTGTTAAGAAGCAGATAGGGGTTCTCTGCTCTCTCTCTGCAGAGGATTCTGTGGCCCTTGAGGGTGGCCGAAACAAACATGGACGGAGCCTGGGCACCTAATCTACATGAGGATGAGTAATGCCCCCCACTGAAATACCCCTGAGTGAGAAACAGGTTTGCATTGTGTTACTGTAGACAGAAGCTGCTGGGTTGTTATAGCCACTAGCATTACCCCAGGGTAAGACACCATCAGCGAAGTACCCGGTATCTCTGGCAAGCAGGGCAGACCCCGATACCCCTAGCACAGGCCATCAGGGCACTCATTACACATGTGCTCAGAGAGAGGGACATGACCCGGGGAGCAGTGTGGGGACAGGGCTGATACAGCAGGTCAAGAATCCAAGAAACTGACCTTTTGCAGGAAGTCAGCAAATCGCTATGGCCACCAACTATAGCAAGGGGCTGGGGCCCACACCCATTTCTCTGGCCACATGCTGCATGTCACACTGACCAGGCAGGACCTGAGGCCAGGCCAGCTTGTAAGGCAGGTGAAGGCCTCGCTCTGTGCTGACTGTGACTGCTTCTCCCCAAGTCATCCCCAGGCCTCTCGCTGGCTGGCAGGACAGGCAGAACTATGTTCCCTCCCACCTCGCAGCTGGATTTCCTCCATCTGGGAGCTTTCTTGACCCACTCCACACAGTGAGTTTGAGCTGTCCTTGGGATGACCCCTAGTCCCGGCTACGACAAGTATGAACTCACAGTTGAGAGACAAAACCAAGAAGCGCTGGCCTTTCTGACCACTTGTTTGTGTCGAGATGGAGCGTCTGCCCCACAAACCGGCCCCCTGGCACGTCTGGCAGGCAGGCCCCTGCTGGCCCGACCGCACCTGAGGGCAGGGAGGTGCTCACCGCGGTGAGTCACTGTTTCCACCTTCAACGCGCATCCAGACGGCAGCACCGCACCCTTGCCTTTGGTCTGAAATCACAGCCCGACTGGTGAGTTGGCACCACCTCGCATGCTCAGTGGGTCAGTGCTAAGTGCCGACTGCCCACAAAGCCAGTGTCTTAGAATAGACTCAACCCAAACAGGCGATCACCTCCCACAGAGTTCCCAGCAGGAGGCGGCAGGTAAGTGTGAAGGAAGGGCAGGGGAATCCCATGCCTCTCCCAGTCACCGGTCCCATCTCATTCCTGGTCCTGTTCTTATTTTTATTCCAATAGTTTTTGGGGTTCAGGTGGATACGTTCTTTAATGATGATTTCTGATAGTGCACCTGTCATCCGAGCAGTGTACACTGTACCAAATATGTGGTCTTTTATCCCTCACCCCTGCTCCCAATCTTCCCCCGCTAGTCCCCAAAGTCCATTATATCACTCTTATGCCTTTGGGTCTTCAAAGCTTAGCTCCCACTTATAAGTGAGAACATAGGATATTTGGTTTTCCATCCTGAGTTACTTCACTTAGAATAATGGCCTCTAGTTCCATCCAAGTTTCTGCAAAAAACATTATTTTATTCCTTTTTCTGGCTGAGTAGTCTTCTGTGCTGTGTATGTACCACATTTTTCTTTATCCCCTCATTGGTTGATGGGCACTTAGGCTGGTTCCATCTCATTCCTGGTCCTGTTCTTTATGGAACCAACAACACCTTCTTCAGCCTAGTTCATTCCCAGCCCCAGGGTCCCTGGCCTTTTATATCTGCTGATTGATTATGCTTTGAAAGCCCTTTCACTTACAAAGGAAGGAAAGAGAAGGAAGCCAGAAGGGGAGGACCACAGTCCAGCTGCCCCAGAGATGAGGGTCACAACCACCTCTTCCTGAACCTCGAAGCCTTCCTGTGTAATCAAATCCCCAAACCAAGAGCACTTTTGATCCAACTTCCTCAGGCTGCGAACCATCAGCCAAGGACAGAGGGTGTTAGCATGAGCCCTGCCTACAGAGCTGCTCACACAGTATCCAGGGCGATCTTTTCAATACCTAAGTGATATAAGTTTGACTGTGTCTCCACCCAAATTTCATCTTGAATTGTAGCTCCCATAATTCCCATGTGTCATGGGAGGGACCTGGTGGGAGGTAATTGAATCATGGGGGTGAGTCTTTCCCAATCTGTTCTCGTGATAGTGAATAAGTCTCACGAGATCTGATGGTTTTATAAAGGGGAGTTTCCCTGCACACGCTCTCTCTTGCTACTGCCATGTAAGACGTCTTTCCTCTTCATCTTCTGCCATGATTGTGAGGCCTCTCCAACTATGTGGAACTGTGAGTCCATTAAACCTCTTTCCTTTATAAGTTACCTAGTCTTGGGTATGTCTTTCTTAGCAGCATGAGTACAGACTAATACATTAAGTTAGGCCAGTCCCTAAGTAACCCTCTGGAGGTTTGCAGTCTTTCCTCACTCAGAGAAAGGCCAAAGTCATTCCTGTGGCTGGCAGCCCCATCTGTGTCCCCATCTCCTGTCACTCTCCCCTGCTCCTGCCATGCTGGCTTCCCTGTTGTTCCTCAGACACACCCAGAGCTCTCCTGCCTTGGGGCTTTTGCAGATACCATGTTCTCTGTCTGGAAAGTTCTTCCTGAATGTATCTGCCTGACTCACTCTCCACTTCATTCAGGAATCTGTTTAAGTCATGCTATCAGAGAAGCCTTCCCTATCTAAAGTAACTCCCCTGTCCTGCAGAAGCCCAGCTCCTGTTCTGTTTTCCATCCTCTCACTTATCACCACTGACACATGCTGTTTATTTGTTGTCTGTCTTCTTTCACCGAATGTCAGTGCTAGGGATGACTGGGCTCCTGTCCCTGACACAGTGGGAGCACCATAACTATGAGTCCAGTGAAAGAATGTGGAAACTGAGCTCAGACTCAGCCTGACCACCACTTCCATTGCTGACCAGGGCCTTGGGCCTGTTGGCCAAAACTCCTCTCTTCCATCACCTTTGTGCTGAAATCTCACAACTTGCAGGCAGGAACCACAGAAAACATCAGACACAGTCAACCTATTTGTTATGTGCCATCCCTCGCTCCTCCTTGCAGGACAGCTAGGTCTGCTGTGGGTCTTCACTCCCCATTCAGACTAAAGGCTGAATGCTCTGTGGCCAGTTCTCAATTTGGACCATACTTTCCTGTCACAGCAGCCCAGGCTACCCTCTGTCACCCAGCCCAGGATGAGCATATCTGTTACCCCCAGGTAAGTCTGCACCAACATCTGAGAAGGAAGCAGTAAGTTGCCCTCCCAAGCCCCAGCCGCGGGGATGTACCATTCAGGGATGTGTCATATGGCTCAGCCTCTTCATAGTAGCCCTCTGGAGACTCCGTCTTTGGGATGGCAAGCTGTTTCCGTTCTGGAATCTGTGGTATGAACAAATAAGACAAACATTTGCAGATACAGTACACTGGGAGCAACTGGACATAACTCTTTGGGTGGAAGTCTAGAAGACAAAAATGCCCAGCTGGATGTTAAACTTTAAGCAAGTTGGGAGGGAGAACACGCAATATCATGAATCCCATCAGTCAGAGTCCATAGTGTTTGATCTGTAGCCATGGAAGGGCTGTGGGCACGTTTTCTAACCTTGCCAAGACTCAGCTTTCTCCCCTGCAAAATGAGGCTCAAACTCACTACCACACACACAAAATATCATTATGCACATGATATATCACACACTTAACGGTCCAGAGAGTGCCAGGCTGTTGGGATAGCTATTGTGGCTTTTAAATAGAATATAGAATATATTTTCTAAAAAGACAAGTGCTAATCAATAGCACATGGGGAAAGAGGACCAGGTTTCTAAATCCTACACTTTTACCATAGTATATAGTTCAATCACTCATTCAGCAAATAGTGGATGACTTCCACGTGCTAGCTGAGAGGGACACATTGAAACTTCACGAGTCAGTCCTAAAATAAGCTTGAGTAGCTGGTAAATCTTTAACAGCTCCTGGTCAAGTGCATTGTGATACAGTAGTACTATAATGAACAAGGTCAAAGTTCTGTGGGAACCAGAAGAGGGTGTGAGGAACATTTAGGACAAAGGAAGGATGCCCAAGGGATGTGATCTTTGGACTGAGTCTCAAAGATGACCCTGAGCTGCTTGTGTGGGATGAGGATGAACGTGTGCAATTCGAGTAGAGTAAAAAACACCTGCAACTGTGTTAGAAGCATAGAACATGAAATCATTCTGTTCCTCCCTTATTCCACCTGCACAGTAGGCACTAGACTATGAAACTATGCTTCCATAAGCTACCTTTATACAGCAACCATGGGGGAGAAAAAGAGGTAACTTGTTGCATTACTATTATGAGAGACAGGTCATGAATGTGTAAGCACCCTTGAACGTGGGTCTCTTTTGTTGTGTTTTTCAGATAGAGTCTTACTCTGTCACCCAGGCTGGAGTGCAGTGGTACGATCCTGGTTCACTGCAACTTCTGCCTCCCAGGTTCAAGTGATTCTCCTGCCTCAGTCTCCTGAGTAGCTGGGACTACAGGGGAGCGCCACCACGCCCGGCTAACTTTTATATTTTTAGCAGAGATGGGGTTTCATCATGTTGACCAGGCTGGTCTCAAACCCCTGACCTTAAGTGACTGCCCGCCTTGGCTTCCCAAATTGTTGGGATCACGGGCGCCAGCCACCACACCCGGCCCCCAGCATCTTTCTGAATCATGAAACTCCATGGGCTGCAAGAGTATCCCTTCCAGCTTCCCCAGGGCGAGGACACAAGGGTCCCCAGAGCCCAGTCCTGTGTGGCTTGGACTCTACAATCTGTTTATATAGACCCTGGAGTTCATGTAACTTGATTTCAATCCAGGCTTTAGGACCTCATAGATTTAACCTTGGGTATGTGACAGGCTCTCTGAGCCTTGCTTTCCTTCTTTATAAAATAATACTAGGGTTGTTTTGAAAATTCAATGAGACAAAACGTGACTGTTTCCACAGGGCCTGGCCCATGTTAAATACAAGGAGGCCATTGTTATCACTGTCTGGGGCCCCTCCACAGTCCCAGGGTCTGCAGGTTGAGCAGTGAGGGCAGTTAATGTGACAGGAGTCGAACTACTAGACTGTTGTCCTGCAAGCTGAGACGAAGAGGATTGACCCTGACAGGGCATCACAGAGGGTTGGCTGAGACCAGGCCACAGCCTGGGTCCAGCAGCAGATCTGGTCCTGTACCAACAGAGCTGACACGAGGCACAGGGCAGACTCAGAACAGCCTTCAGCCCTCCTCTGGCACATGGCACCCCCTACAAAGGAAGGAATCAAAGAATTTGGTCATTTCGTAAGCAAACCTGACACTGTACTGGGCCGACAGATGCACTGCCGAAGGGAGTCAGGTCGCACACCTCTGCCCTAGCAGACAATGGGCGCGTCACTGGTAACTGCTAGCATATGGTCCTCCCTCTTTGCAGTCCCAGCCTGGTGCGGTATCTTTGCTGTCTCAGCCTGTCCTGGTCCCCCTGGCCAGCCAGCAGCCTGAGAAAAGGCTGAGACAGTGACAGACTGCCCGTGATCCACTAACAACAGGCTCCCTAGGGTCCACAGGGAAAGGGTCCTCTCGCCGCCACAGCAGTAAGGTCTCCCCAGTGGGCCCTAGGCCTCACAGTCTGATCTGGCTGGGCCTCCAGCTCCAGCCTCCAAGAAGCTCCATTCCCATCAGGCGGGTCCCATCTGGAGAAAAGCTCTGGGCACCCAAGATCTGGCCCCCCCAGGTCAGGATTCCCGAGAGTCGAACAGGACAAAGGGAGGAGTGAACTCTTCTGCAGGAGCTCCCCAGGGGTCATCACAACAGGGCCTGTCCCTGGGGGCCTCCTGTCCTGTCCAGGGTGGAGCCAGGCAGTGTTTTCTGAGTGTCTCCTAAGCTTCTTTGAGAAGAAAAATAGCTCAGAGGAGTTTGAGCTACTCAGGTGTGCAAAATGTATCAAGCCCAGAGACAGGAGTATGGGGCTTCGGGCACCGTTTTCTCCTCTCCCCATTCCCATTCCTGGGGGCAACTGTTTAAAGGCATTTTATTCCTCACTAGCTGCCTCATCCATTATCTTCAGGTTCCTGGAATTTATGCTACAAAGAACAATGTTTAGCTGATGGATAGCTTACGGTATTTTAATGTAAAATATTGGTAAACAACTTAAAAACTCTTCTTTTTCCTTTGAAAACCCACTTGTAACTGCTGCCAATAGGAACATGGATTCAAGGTAACTTGAATCTGTGCTCCTGGACTGCAGCCCTCAAATTTGGTCAGAATAAACTCTCTACTTATATTTATTTTGCCTCCATTTTTTGCCTGTAGGTTGACACTGCAAACTCTGAAAATGGCTCACTATGCAGAGACAGTGCAGGGCAGGAATGGAGTACGATCCCCAGAACTAGGCTTGAATCCTGACACTAGGACATCCTCGCCGTGTGACTCCGACCAACTCACTTGACCTCTCTGGACCTGGCATAAGATGGGGAGAGCAGAAATATCTGTCACATGGGGTTGCTGTAAGGATCGAAGTGTGCCTATCACTATTCAATATTCAGTACACATTAGTTTTTACTAACCTAAAAAATAAAATGTAAAAATAAGAAAGGGAGAAAGGTGTTATATATGTGTTTGGTGGAAGATAAACCAATGCACTCCGGGGGTGGGTGCAGAGGAGACCACAGGATGGAGTCCCAGCTCTCAAGGATGCTGGGTTAAATGATGAGTCATGTGATTAAACAGACACAATGACCTATTATCAGAGCTTCAAGGAGACAGATCATCTCACAGGGTTAAGGAGAAAGGACTATTATTTTAATTATTATCATTATGATGGTGAAGACTGTGAATTCTATATATATATATTTTGAGGCAGAGTCTCGCTGTGTTGCCCAGGCTGGAGTACAGTGGTGTGATCTCAGCTCACTGCAACTTTCAGCTCCTGGGTTCAAGTGATTCTCCTGCCTCAGCCTCCTGAGTAGCTGGGATTACAGTCGCGTGCCACCATGCCTGGCTAACTTTTGTATTTTTTGTAGAGACGGGGTTTCACCATGTTGGCCAGGCTGGTCTCAAACTCCCGACCTCAGGTGATCTGCCCGCCTTGACCTCTCAAAGTGCTGGGATTACAGGAAGAATGTGAATATTAAATGAAGATCCAGAAGAGATTTAACATCAAAACCTGAAAAACTTAGACTGTTTGGAGGAAGGGACTGTGTGAGCGAGTCAGGCGTGGCAGGATTGACCAGACCAGAGGTCCAAAGGGCCGCAAATCTTTTCAGGAAAGGGCCAAAAAGTAAATGTTTTAGGGATTTGTAGGCCACTCAGAACCTCTGTCTTATCTCAGCTATTCAACTCTACTGCTTGCTGTAGCTCAGAAGTCCACAGACTAATACAACTAAATAAGCTTGGCTGCGTTCTAATAAAACACTATTGACTAAAGGATGTTGCAGATCAGATTTGGCCAGTGAGCTCCAGTTTGCCAAGCCCTGGCTTAGACTAGACACAAGAGCTGATGAGGGATGGCTCAGAGGACCCAAGGCGTCCTCCCAGCTCTAACCACCCTGCCCCAGAGTACACTGCAGAAGGCTCCCAGGTGGGGGTGAGTGGACAGGCCAGGCCCAGCCTCCCAGGCTAGCCATGGCAACGTCCTTTTAGGGATTAAGTGGCTTCCCCCACAGAGCAGCTCATATAACAGCAGACCAGCGCGTGGCCAGGCCTCAGAGGGATGATGGGGTGGAGATGGCCATGCTAGCCAGACCATCAACCATGGCCAACAAACATCTGTTTCTCCTGCAAGGACCACGGCACCTGGCTGTGTAGACAGCAGCCTGGAGAGGCCACAGCTCCGTGAGTCACTGTCCACACCCACGAGGTCACTCCAAACCCCTGGCTGCCCCTTCTATCGCTGGACAGACCTGCTCTCTACTGAGTCTGTAGGGGTTGGAGTGAGGACATCTGGGCTCGTGGCCGACACGCATCCCGAGCCTGTGACCGAGGCATGATCCTGGCCCAGCCATAGGCCCTGAGGACCCCAGGCGGACATCCAGGTGCTGCAGAAGGGGCCGGTGAGTCCAGGGCCAGGCAGCTGTGCAGGGCCCAGCCCTCAGGTGGAGAGGCCTCCCTGACACCTTGAAGTTCTGGGATCAGGGAAGGAAGGCACGGGTTTGCTGTCTGAGGAAGAGAGGCCACAGGGCACTCCACGCTCAGGGCTCCAGCCTCAGCTGGACAGTGACTCAGGCAGCTGTGGCCTCTCCAGGCTGCTGTCTACACAGCCAGGTGCTGTGGTCCTTGCAGCAGAAACAGATGTTTGTTGGCCACAGTTGATGGTCTGGCTAGCATGGCCATGGGGTTCCGGCGGCCACGGCCTCTCCCTGCTCTGGTTCTCCTCCTCCTTCAGAGCCACAGACACGGCTCTGCCCTGACGCTGCTCCTCTGGGGGCCCTGGACTAAGAGTGATGGCTGCTTCAGCCTGATTCAACCTGAGGAGGCCTGACGGAGTGAGGACATGTGCTCGTGTGTGTGGGCAAGGACAGGGAGAGTGCCTGGTGGACACCACCTACATCCCCGCACCACATCTGGAACCCCCTGGGGTAGTTGGGTGCCTTGCACAAGACCAGGAGGGACCTAGTCAGGGGACTCGCGGTCCACGCCCATCTCTGGTCCTTCACAGCAAAGTCCACAAAGTGGGAGGGAGCTGCCTTTTCCTGTCAACTCAGCTGGCTTTGCTAGAAGTCTCCCTGGGGCCTGGAAGCTGTCCACAGGCAGTTACCACTTGGCTGAAAGGCCACCTTGGGATCGGGCCATTCCTGAGTACTGATATTTTCCCCAACTGCAGCACTAGTTGCAGTTGTCCTTTCAAACAGGACACAAGCCCTAATCACAGACGACAATCCAAGAAGTCTACTCTAGAGGGAACCACGTGCCCCTCTCCACACTCAGTGTCCGAGGCACAGGGCACTGGCCGAGGAGCAGAAGCCAGCACCAGAATCCCAGGGCCCACAGGGACTCACCATGGCCCAGTTAACTTACAGCTATAGCCAGGCCCCAGACCCTGGGCCCCTCAGTCCATGCTGTTTGTAAAACACAATCTCTCGAACACTCACACAGTACTCGGTGCTCGTGAATCTCTGCCCCTACCCACCAGCTGAGGACCCACCCGCAGCTGTCCCTGGTGGGGCAGATGATGGCACTTCCACTAGCAAAGCCCAAGGTACCTTGGTCAGAATCAGACGCTGGATTTAGGATAGAAAAGTTCCAGCCGTGGCTCAGAACAGCCACCTTTCCACTCCCACCAGCCAGCAAGCAATGCCTGGGCCACACCAGAAAACCTCTGGTTAAAGCCGTCAGCATACGGATGGGACAGCAGAGGCGCTGTGCTGTTCCCCCAAGTATCGGGACTGAAAGTGAGGGGAGCCTGGTGCTGGAGGGACACAGCTTGAGCCCTTGCTCTGCTACAGACAGGAGCAAATGTCAGGGAGGCCCAGGCTGGGGGAGGAATTGGGAACAACAACAACAAAAACCTGCATTTAAATCCTGGCCTAGTACCTCCCAACTGTGGGACCTTGGCCAGTGGTTTTTAACTCTGAGTCTGTTTCTTCATATGAAAAACAGTGACGAAAATACGTATTCCTTGCTGGGTGGTGGGCGGATGGTGTGTGTGCATGGGATGGGGTTGAGGCTCAGGGTGCAACAGTGACTGGCACTGTCAGCATCACAGGGACACCAGGGACTCAGGTTCAGTCTTGACATCAAGCCTCACTCAGCCTGAGATGAGGAGTCCCCACCAGCTGTCACCCAGCTCAAGGGACAGCATGCAGTGGGACACTGTCCCCGGTTCTCTGGAACTGCCCACCCATCACACATGGTGGAGTCAGATCCTCAGCTGTGGCCCCTGCCCCCCAGGAAGGCACAAATGAAGGGGCCGGTCCAGAGCCATTCTGGGGCTGGGATCCCCTCCACGGAAACATGTGCCCACAGATCAGGTGATGGTCACTTGGCGGGAGCTTAGCTTCCTGCTGGCGCTGACCCCAGACCCCCTGGCTACCCATATAAACCCTTCTAAGCTGAGACCCCAGTCCTGCCCCAGGATCCCTCCCCAGCCATGCCCTACAGGGGAAAGAACATGGGTTCAAATGCTGACTCTGTTACTTACAGGCTGTGTGACATTAGGTTTCCTCACCCTTAAAATATAAATACTACCACTTATCTCACTGAATACTAGCACAGTATGCCACACAGTGGTGAGGGGCTGCCAGCCTTAGCCCATTGAATAAGCCCATCTGATGAGACAGATGTGAGCACTTCTTCCATATAAACCAGGAAACAGAGGGTTAGAGACTTCAAATAACTTGCTCAAGGCCAAAGAGCTAGTGGCATGCAGAACTGGGATTTGAACCCACATCCATATGATTTTACAACTCCATCCATCCAAATTAATGGATATTTATGTATGGCCTACCTCTGTCCATGTCTGCAGATACTGGACACAAAATAGTAAACGAGACACAAGGTCCCTGTCCTCAGGAGCTGACATCAGGAAAGGAGACAGTAAACAAGACTGTTCCAGTAGCACAAGCCATGGAGCAGGTAACTGGGTGGTGGGTAGATAGCAACCTGGGTGCAGATGGGGGAGGGATGCCTTACTTAGCCAAGGCAGCAGAAGTCTCTTTTTTTTTTTTTTTTTTTTTGAGACCGAGTCTCGTTCTGTCGCCCAGGCTGGAGTGCAGTGGCACGATCTCGGCTCACTGCAAGCTCTGCCTCCCAGGTTCACACCATTCTCCTGCCTCAGCCTCCCGAGTAGCTGGGACTACAGGCGCCTGCCACCACGCCCGGCTAATTTTTTGTATTTTTAGTAGAGATGGGGTTTCACTGTGTTAGCCAAGATGGTCTCGATCTCCCGACCTCGTGATCCGCCCACCTCAGCCTCCCAAAGTGCTGGGATTACAGGCTTGAGCCACCGCGCCCAGCCAAAGTCTCTCTTAAGAACTGCGGAGAGATGAGAAGTTAGTAGGGGCCCAGGTGGTGCAAAATCCCTAAAGCAGGCCTGACCACAGTGACAGAATCCAGGGGCAGAAGGGAGGCCAGTGAAGACTCTGTATGAGGAGGCCGGACAATGAAGCTGAGCCAGATCATAGGCCCTGAGGCCATGCTAAGAAATGGGATTTTGTTTTTTCTATGTTTAATAAGAACTATTGGTAAGGTTCAAGCAGGAAGTGCAGTATGATATGATTTATGAATTTTTACTTTTCCTTTGCTTTTTAACTCCAGAACAACATAGGGGAATGATTTATTTATTTATTTATTCACTTATTTTATATCTTAGAGATGGGGTCTTGCTGTGTTGTCCAGGTTGGCCTATAGTGGCTATTCACAGGTGTGATCACAGTGCACTGCAGCCTCCAGTTCCTGGCCTCATGCAATCCTCCTGCCTCAGCCTCCTGAGTAGCTGGGACTACACGCATGCACCACTATACCTGGCTCTTGCAAATTTTTTAAAGGTCACTGTGGCCTAGGCTGATGACCACAGCTGTTCATGGCCCTGTTCACATGATACTAGATAAAGAGCCTGAGTAGCGTCAGGTGGCACTCAATCAAATTTCCCCAGACCCATCACCCTCAGCATCCGGAGTACCGCGGCCCCAAGCAAATCCCCTGTAGGCAGGTTTACTTTTGCTGTCCCTACCCGTGCCTTGTCCCCATCCCTGAACACAGCAGTTGCTCAGAAAATGCCAGACACTGAGTGAGCTGACACCTGTGAGGACAACTGGACGTTCAAGGGGCTCACATCAGGGAAATCAGGGGTCCTGGACTGACACTTACCATCTTGGGTGGTGGGAGGTCTGGAAGGCTCTTCTGAGGGGCCGAGGAGTGCTGGCTGGGCTCCCCATTGGGCAGCAGGCCCTGCTCCTCAGGCACTGCGGGCAGCAAAAGGAGAAGGCTTCGGTGAGGGGTGAGCAGCCTCACACAGGGTCTCCTTCCTCAGGAATGCCCGGTCACATGCACCATTCCTGGTCACATGCACATGCACCTCTTTTTGAGGTGTTTATTATCCAGGCAGGCGGTTTCTGGAGCTGAAGTTGTTTTTCCTCCAAGAATAGGGTACAGGAGTGCCCCAGCCATGTGCCTGGTGTTTCTGGCAGCCTCTGTACCTGCTCCCCTACCCACCCCACGTCAAAAAAATGGTCTAGCCACAGAGCTTCGGCCAGCAGAGGAGCTGCCTGGCGGCCACTATATTGAGCCACTCTCAGCATGGACCCTGTGATTATGGCTCTTTCCTCCCACAGTATACCCGGAAGGCAAGCGACCCCCACCAGAGTGGCCAACCTCATCTGGATGAGTTCTGCCATGTCTCAGGCTTGGTGAGGGGCAGGAAGTGAAGGAACCACACTGGGGAAGTGAGGCCACCAACCCTCGGTGCACTTGTAAGGAAAGGTGCCAAAGACACTTCTGAGCCTGTCCATTTCAGCCAGCCCTGGGACAGACAGTCTCAGGCAGTCCCGACCTCGGGGATTTGGTGGCTGATGTCTCAGAGACAAGCCTTTGACGGGACTGAGTGCTTTGCAATGCCGTGTTCCCACCCCTCTCTAAGCCTTTGTGTTTGAGTCACAGGCTTGGGAGTTAGGAGATGGTGCTTCTTAGCCTGCCTCTTCTGCAACTAGGCAGCTCTGCATACCTCTGGGCCTCCCTGAGGTCTTGCCAGGCCCCTCCCTGGAGGTTTTAAGGGAAAAGCAGAGAGCAGAACAGAGCAGAAGAGGGAGGCACCATGGAAGACAACATATGTCCTTTCCATGGGAGACAAAACGTTCCACCAAAGACAGCACCTTTGAACATCATCTGTGACTATTAAGGCAGTTGCTGACACCACCATTTATTTCTCTCTCCTCTTCCTCAAAACAGACTTCTATCAAAAGACATAAAGGCAGAACCGTGGGATCAGCACCACACACAGCTGCTTTCTTCGAACATCTGAATTATGACTTCCTGTTCCTAGGATGATGCTGGGAACAGCCAAAAAGTTTTAGGGCCAGATTCCTTATCCAATGGGCAAGGAGGGGGTGGCCTGTTGAAACATCCCAAAATACATCAACCCAAAATACCACCAACCAAAATGTGGCTTCCAAAAATAACTCCGCCAGGCGGGTCTGTGTGCCGGCTGGGAGGAAGAAGAGGTGGGACAGAACCAGCGTGGACCTTCCCTCATCCCGGGAGTGGCCATCCCGTCAGTGATCCCAGCCTCATACCTTTGCCTTGAGACTCTGCATTCTGTTGCTGGTTGATGGTCACTTTGTTCATATAAATGTACTCCTCATCAGAGCCTGCAGAAGGAAGGAGACACGGGCTTTGTGTGACTTCATGAAGAGAAAGGGCCTCCAGCCAGAAACCCTGTTACCCCAGAGCCGTTTTCATCTGCCTGGGTTCCAGTAAAAGCACACGGCATTTTCAGTGGATTGAAAGAATAGTCTAACATGGAAAGAGCTGACAGATTTGCAAAAGAGAAATGACAAGTTGCTGACTGCTGGTTTTCTAGCCTGGCCGAGGGGGCGGGGGCAGGTAAGATACAGAAGGATAACTTAAGGAATAAAAATCCTGTGCTTTGGGAGGCCGAGGCAGGTGGATCACTTGAGGTCAGGAGTTGGAGACCAGCCTGGCCAACGTGGTGAAACCCTGTCTCTACTAAAAATACAAAAGTTAGCCAGGCATGGTGGCGTGCCTATAATCGTAACTACTCAGGAGACTAAGGCAGGAGAATCACTTGAACTTGGGAGGCAGAGTTTGCAGTGAGCCGAGATCACACCACTGCACTCCAGCCTGGGGCAACAGAGTGAGACTCAGTCTTTAAAAAAAAAAAAAAAAAAGAAAGAAAGAAATCTTAAGTTCAAGATCTGCCTTGTATCCCACCAAGTAGAGAGGTCTCTGGGCTTCCTAGCATTTCATTTAAATTGTAAAATATTTCCTGTCATTCTCACCCTAGTCTAAATTACTTGAATGGGCTAATCCGAGTGTGTGTAGATAAGCCAGGTCACACTGAGGACCTGGAAGTTTAGCTCAGAGGCCTCTAGGTAGGGGGCCATTGGACGGGTGAAGGGGGACCTGAATAGCCAAATCACGTGAGTTTTGAGTTTAAAGGGGTGAGTATCCTGAGAATAAGAACTGAAGAGCCACCAGCCACCTGCTCTACCCTATGGATTATACCCTGCAGTGGCACAACCCATGCCCTCCTTCAAAACCACTTCTGTGCAGGCTAAGTCACCTTTCCCACGCCTGTCTGGGCAGAGAAAAGCTGGCCTCCTAACTCTTGCTCCACTTCCAATCCCCCAAGGACCCTTTCTTCAGAAGTCTTCAGAGGAAACTCGTCCTAGGGTTTCTCTTTGTCAAAATCCTCTTGAATTTCTTCTGCAGCCTTAATTTGCATTTCCTAGAAACTTGTGGCTGATAAATTCCAGTGGTTGGAGACTGCGTTACTGAGCCAAAGGACCCAATTCTAACCTCTGGCGAAGGAAGCAGTTCAGCGTCACTCTGTTCCACGGCCACAGACCACCCAAACTCCAGCCAACAGGCCTGCAAAAGCAGGGCCCCAAGAGCCAAGAGGAACAGGATGGGCTGGATACAGCCTCAGTGAACGGCACCTGGGGTTGTCATCTTGGTGCCTTGCCCTGCCAGGACCAGTCAGCAATGTCACCCCTGTGCCAGGGACTGCAGCAGTTTATGGTGGGAGCTATGAGGTACGAATGGAGTGAACCGAAACTCACAGACTCCCACCCACTGAGACTCAAAGGGGGCTGGGTCAGTCCCTTCTCCAGAACATGGCAGAGGGGAAAAGTGCCCTGCAGGGAGAGGCAGGAGAGGGCGTCTCAACCAAAGCTTTGCCATAATGGCAGAATTCTGGGTAAAGCACCTAACCCTTGTGCCTCCGTTTTCTTGTCTGCATAGTATGGAAAACAATCATGATGAAATACTGCCTGTTTTAACCAAACTCTTCAGTTTTCAAGAGTACAAAACTCAGATACTAGGGGGTTTGGAAAGGTAAGGTAACCTTACAACTAAGACGAAAAATGACAGCTTAAAACATGGGACGTGACTGAAAGGCTCAACAACAGGAAAATGGTAACAAACCATGGCACATCAACATATACAACAGCAAGTCATGTTTAAAAACTAAATAGATTACTGAAGAGTGTATAATTGGCATGGCCATTTTAGAGATGATTTTGGAGGATATGTTTTTGTGTTCATATTCTTTGACCCAGCATTTCTACTGCCAGAAACTTATCCTACAAATAAACTCTAGCCTTTAAAGAAAACTGTATTTAAGGACATTCACTACAATATTGCATGAATTTTTTTAAAAAAAGAATACAAAATATGGCCAGGCACGGTGGCTCACACCTGTAATCCCAGCACTTTGGGAGGCCAAGGCGGGCAGATCATGAGGTCAGGAGATCGAGACCATCCTGGCTAACATGGTAAAACCCTGTCTCTACTAAAAATACAAAAAATTAGCCTGACTTGGTGGTGGGTGCCTGTAGTCCCAGCTACTCAGGAGGCTGAGGCAGGAGAATGGCATGAACCCAGGAGGCGGAGCTTGCAGTGAGCTGAGATAGTGCCACTGCACTCCAGCCTGGGCGACAGAGTGAGACTCTGTCTCAAAAAAAAAAAAAAAAAAAAAACAACGTAAATGTCTACCAATAGGTTAAACATTAGGATTCACCCAGCATTGAACTCTACCCAATCATGAAAACTAGCAAGGTAGCTCTGTGTCTGTTTACAAAGATATTCAAGACCTAGAGTTTGATTATAAGATCATGTTTCAGAATAGCAAAAAAAGAAAAAGTATATGAATTGTCAACACATGGAAATGTGTGCATGCAGCAATTCTAAATATAAAAATAATGTAAAGCAGAAAACAGAGGAAAACCACAAAATATTCAGATAATGCTGATAAAGATCAGAAAAGGAACTGGAAGAACATAAATAGTGTTCAGTGTTCGTTTTATTTTTTTATATCATTAAGTTCACACACCTATACAAAAAAATAAAAGACAAGATGTTATTGTTTTAAATGTTAGATTCTGAGCAGGTGCTTTCTCTCTAAGATGACGATTTGTAAGTTGCAGAGAAAACTCACACTGGCCACTTCATGAGGGTGCATCGGCCCACCTCGGGTGCGCTGCAGGCTGAGGCTGACTTAGTTTTGATTCCTAGAGGGTTGCAAATCTAGGACTATCCAGGTTGGGAAGTAAGAGGCTCCCAAGACCTTCTGTAATTGTGGGAAAAATACAGTAAACCTGGCCTTAGTCAGCGAGGTCGCTGACAGGGAGGCCAGACTGCTCAGTCCTGTCTGGGAGGCAGCAGCCTTGGGCTGGAGAACTTTCTATCGTTCACTCAACTATCTGAAGAAGTGCATTCAGCATCAGCACTGTGCTAAGTGTTGGGGATACAGCAGAAAACAGATGTTACCTCTGCCTTTGTGAACTCCACAGTCTGGCAGGAGAGACATACCTGAATCTGATCGTTACACAGTGGGTGGGAAATGACTATGGCCTGAAGGTGTTGGGAAGATGAGCTCAAAGTGCTTGGAGGTCTGCAGAGGATAGTCCTTCCCAGAGAACTGGTGTAGGGTGGGGAGGAGGAACATGAACCTCTTTGCTACCACTGGATACAGAGCATTTGAAGTGCCTTTGATCAGAGGGGCAGCCACTGAAACGTCCTTGGAACTTCTGAGGGTGGGAGTAGGAGTGTGAGGCAGGAGCAAGGGCTGGTATGGTAGGGACACAGCTCTCACTGATGAAGGCTGGAACAGACCACAGGGAGCCAAGCCCTCAATAAACAGATCTTAGTCTATGCCTGGACCTCTCCATCCAAACAAAAAGCAAAGAGGGTAGAAAAAATTGTTACACTGAGGAAAAAAAAAAAAAACACAAAGATCAGAAAACTCAAAAGAGACAATTCCCTTTGCGAAGTATAAATGCACACATACACATCCTGCCCAAAATGTGTGGAAGTCCTAGCAGCTCAGCCTGTGTGGACCACAGCTATCTTGAGATGATCACCTTGCCTCCATCTACAAGTCTCAACAGGCTGAGCTAATTTTTGGGTAGAGGTGGGTCTGGGAGGGCAAGGGAAAGAATGCTGTAATTTCAGGTGTGGTATGTCTGTTTAAGATTCTGTCCTGTGCGACACAACAGTTACTGAAGCGCAATGGAGCAGGGGGAGACAAGGTTAGGTCCACCTGTCCAGGCCCAAGCCCTGGCTCTGCCCTCACAGCCGTGTGCCCTCAGGAAAGTGACTTTCAGAGGCTTGGTTTCCTTGCCGGTAAAATGGGAATAAGGTTTGGGATAAGGAATGAATGATATCATCCATGTCATTTACTACATTAAGTACAGAGACACAGAAAGTACACAGTAAATGTTGGCTGCTATTGTACCCAATCTGCGGTCTAAGGGCTACAAAGAGGGCCGGAAGGGAAGTTCTGTTAAACAGTGGCTATTAACAAGTGGGCTTCGCTTCTGAGAATACAGGCCCCAGGCCTCAGTGTGGCTGTGCATGGGTGGCACTCTGGAGGTGATTCACCTTGGGGAACCCATGACCAGTTCTCAGCAGCTTCCCACCCCCTACGAGCTGCGGAGTCCAAGGAGAAGGGGAAGGCCTGACTTTATAAGAGTTGATCAAGGGCAGAACAAAAAGGTCATCCTACAGGAAGCCACATCACAGGTTAATTCAAAAAAGAGACCACATATAGGAGGCGCTGCCAGAGTGGTTAGCACGGGTCAGACTTATCACAAACAGGTGGTTTCCGTTCCCAGCAGAAGCGTTTTTTTATCATTGTGCGTTCAAGGTGGAGCATATCGAAGTGGTGTGGGGAGTGTGCTTTTTAGAGGATTCCACTGATAAATCCTTCATGGAGTGAACCATCCCCCTCTAACTTTCCCGCTTTGTAATGTGGATTTCCCATCTGCGTTCCCACAGTGGGCTGCTTTGATGTGCCGCTGACCAGCACTCGTGGCGGCAGGCAGGCAGGCAGGCGGACGCTCCCTACAAAGCCTTCAGGAGCATGGGAAGCTGCAAAGGCTGAAGGAAAACACCTCTGATGAGAGGCTAAGGCAGATGATTCCTCCAGAAGAGAAGGCAGATGGGCATATAGCAACATGCCTCGGCTTTACGACTGCTTATTCAGAGAATAGAAACTAGTTCCACAGGGAACAGGGAAGGGGAAAGTCCTCGAAATGTAGTCTGGCAGATTCAGGTTGGACACAAGGAAGCATTTCTGGACTGTGATGGCCGGGGCAGGTGGAGACTTCCCTTCCCTGGCAGGACTTGGCCTGTTCCCGCTGGGAGGCAGATGGATTACATGCCCTCACACGGTCCCTGACTGTCCCCAAACAGCATTTCCAGTTCTTAAACATCTGACATAAAAATCAACTCAACTGTTACGACTTCACAAAAAGGGTTTTCCTTTTTTAAAGGAATCTGAATTTGCTAGAAATAAAACCATATGTCCCCAAGAAGACTTTTTCAAGAATGTTCCTAGCCGCCTCATTCGTAATAGTTCAAATCTGTGACCAACCCAAATGGCCATCAGTTAAGTGAAAGGATAAACAGACTGTGATATATTCACAGAATGGAATACTACTCAGCGATAAAAGGAACAAACTACAGACACACTCAACAGCATGGATGAATGAATCTCCAGAGAAGCCAGACATACAGTACACATCATATGAATCCAGTTATACAGAACTCCAGCACAGGCAACAGTAATCAGCACCATGGTTGCTTGTGTTCGGCGGCTGGGAATGGCCAAGACAGAACTTTCTGGATAATGGAAATGTTCTATATCTTGTTCTGGGTGATGAGGAGACAGGGGTATACAATTATCAAAACTCACTGAATTGATTATTTCACATATGTGCACTTTATAGGTAAATGATCTCAATTTTAAAAAGACAGAAAAATTATGGATTCAGGGTTCTGTAATTTACAAAGTCTTCCAACTATGTTTTCCCTTGGGTTGTGTAATACAGGGCAGGTTAAACTCTCCAGGTCTCAGTTTTCCCCTCTATAACAATAGCACCAGCCTCACAGGGATGTCTTAAAGATGAAATGGGTTATTACATATACTCATGAGACTGTTCAGTAAGCCCTAGCTATTATTATAGTTCATTATTGCATCTCTACTTTCAACCAGCAGGGAAGAGTGCTTTGAAAATACTTCATTTAAAACCTCACTCATAGGCTGCTGTGTCAAGTGGCCAGAGATTTCT